>NC_053024.1:525839584-526153380 GCF_003073215.2 Triticum urartu
CTATGGAGATCTACAAGGATGAAGGGATCAAGAAGGACATGGAGGACCAAGTTCCAGCAACAGAAGACACCCTTCAACTGTATCACAATCTTCTTACCCCAGCAGAAATCGAAGCCTTCAAGATGATTGAGTTGGCTCGTATACAAAATAAGTATCTCACACGTGAAAATATTTTGTTGAAGGAGCATATCATCGCACTCAAGGGCATTATCCGCAAGCTAGAAGACCTCCTACGTTCGATGTGCGACTATCCATCATCAACAACTCCACCTTCTTCACCAACAAAGGAGACATAATCACCTGGGTATGGGCACTCCACTTGGCAACTGCAAAGCTTGGGGGAGTGCCCCGGTATTGTATCACCATCACTTTTATCTTTACCGTTTTTCTTAGTTCGACCCTTTTGGTAATATTTTGATCTAGTAGAATAAAAGTTCTTAGTATGACCTAGTCATGAGTTTTGCTTTATTATCCTTCTATGTAATCGAGTCCTTGAGCTATATAATAAAGATTAGTGTTGAGTCAAGGGCTTGCTTATTTTTTCCATGATCCCAAATAAAAGAAAAGAAAAGAGAAGGAAATAAAAAGAAACAAGGAGATCATGTGACTCTTATGGAGAGTAATGAGCTCACATAGAAAGAGTATGATGAATAAAAGTTATTGAGGGTTGACAAACATAGTTTTGGTCATCGTTGCAATTAATAGGAAGTAATAAATAAAGAGAGGTCTTCACATATAAATATACTATCTTGGACATCTTTTATGATTGTGAGCACTCATTAAAATATGACATGCTAAAGAGTTGATATTGAACAAGAAAGACAACGTAATGGGTTATGTTTTCTTACATATGAGATAAATTATATTGTCTTGGATCCTCCAACATGTTGAACTTGCCTTTCCCCTCATGCTAGCCAAATTCATTGCACCAAGTAGAGATACTACTTGTGCTTCCAAACACCCTTAAACCAGTTTTGCCATGAGAGTCCACCATACCTACCTATGGATTGAGTAAGATCCATCAAGTAAGTTGTCATCGGTGCAAGCAATAAAAATATTTCTCTCTAAATATGTATGATTGATTGGTGTGGAAGAAATAAGCTTTATATGATCGTGTGATATGGAAGTAATAAAAGCGACAGACTGCATAATAAAGGTCCTTATCACAAGTGGCAATATAAAGTGATGTTCTTTCACATTAGGATTTTGTGCATCCAACCATAAAAGTGCATGACAACCTCTGCTTCCCTCTGTGAAGGGCCTATCTTTTACTTTTATCTCCTATATTGCATAAGAGTCATGGTGATCTTCACACTTCCTTTTTACATTTTATCCTTTGGCAAGCACAATATGTTGGAAAGATCCTGGTATATATGGCTAATTGGATGTGGGTTTTCATGAACTATTACTGTTGACATTACCCTTGAGGTAAAACATTGGGAGGCAAAACTATAAGCCCCTATCTTTCTCTGTGTCCGATTAAAACTCCATACCCATAAGTATTGCGTGAGTGTCAGCAATTGTGAAAGACTATATGATAGTTGAGTATGTGGACTTGCTGAAAAGCTCTTATACATTGACTCTTTCCTATGTTATGATAAATTGCAATTGCCTCAATGACTGAGATTATAGTTTGTTAGTTTTCAAAGAAGTTTACGATTCATACTTGATATTGTGGTTGAATTATTACTCTAGCATAAGATATCATATGACAAGAATTATATAAGTTGCTATTCTAAGAATGATCATGATGCCCTCATGTCCGTATTTTATTTTTATCGACACCTTCATCTCTAAACATGTGGACATATTTTTTCGATTTCGGCTTTTCGCTTGAGGACACGCGAGGTCTAAGCTTGGGGGAGTTGATACGTCCATTTTGCATCATGCTTTTATATCAATATTTATTGCATTAAGGGCTGTTATTACACATTATGTCACAATACTTATGCCTATTCTCTCTTATTTTACAAGGTTTACATAAAGAGGGAGAATGCCGGCAGCTGGGATTCTGGCTGGAAAAGGAGAAAATATTAGAGACTTATTCTGCACAGCTCCAAAAGTCCTGAAACTTCACGGAGGATGTTTTCCAAATATATAAAAAACATTGAGCTCAAGAACTTCACCAGGGGGCCACACCCTGCCCACGAGGGTGGGGGCGTGCCCTACCCCCCTGGGCGCGCCCCCCTACCTCGTGGGCCCCCTGGTGGCCCTCCGGTGACCATCTTCTGCTATATGGATTGTTTCGATGGGAAAAAATCATAAGCCATCTTCTCGGACGAAACTCCACCGCCACGAGGCGGAACCTTGGCGGAGCCAATCTAGGGTTCTAGCGGGGCTGTTCTGCCGGGGAAACTTCCCTCCTGGAGGGGGAAATCATCGCCATCGTCACCACCAATGTTCCTCTCATCGGGAGAGGGCAATCTCCATCAACATCTTCATCAACACCATCTCATCTCAAAACCCTAGTTCATCTGTTGTATCCAATTCTTGTCTCCAAGTCCGGGATTGGTGCTAGTAGTGTTAATTACTCCTTGTAGTTGATGCTAGTTGGTTTAATTGGTGGAAGATCATATGTTCAGATCCTATATGCACATTAATACCCCTCTGATTATAAACATGTTTATGCTTTGTGAGTAGTTACTTTTGTTCCTTAGGACATGGGAGAAGTCTTGCTATTAGTAGTCATGTGAATTTGGTATTCGTTCGATATTTTGATGAGATGTATGTTGTCTCTCCTCTAGTGGTGTTATGTGAACATCGACTACATGACACTTCACAATTGTTTGGGCCTATAGGAAGGCATTGGGAAGTAATAAGTATATGATGGGTTGCTAGAGTGACAGAAGCTTAAACCCTAGTTTATGAGTTGCTTCGTAAGGGGCTGAATTGGATCCATATGTTTCATGCTATGGTTAGGTTTACCTTAATACTTCTGTTGTATTTTCGGATGCTTGCAATAGAGGTTAATCATAAGTGGGATGTTTGTCCAAGTAAGGACAGCACACAAGCACCGGTCCACCCACATACCAAATTATCAAAGTATCAAACGTGAATCATATGCGCATGATGAAAACTAGCTTGACGATATTCCCATGTGTCCTCGGGAGCACTTTACATCATATAAGAGTTTGTCCAGGCTTGTCCTTTGCTACAAAAAGGATTGGGCCACCTTGCTGCACTTTATTTACTTTTGCTACTTGTTGCTCATTACAAATTATCTTATCACAAAACTATTTGTTACCACTTATTTCAGTACTTGCAGCTCCTCGTTGGGTTCGACACTCTTGCTTATCGAAAGGACTACGATAGATCACCTATACTTGTGGGTCATCATATCCACACATGTATCAAGTTTCCGGTTAATACAATTCTAGCATGAATAATAAACATTTATCATGATATAAGGAAATATGAATAACAACTTTATTATTGCCTCTAGGGCATATTTCCTGCAGTCTCCCACTTGCACTAGAGTCAATATTCTAGTTCACATCGTCATGTGGTTTAACACCAATAGTTCACATCTTTATCTGATTAGTTCACATCGCCATGTGACTAATGCCCAAAGGATTTTACTAGAGTCAATAATATAGTTCACATCGCTATGTGATTAACACCCAAAGAGTACTAAGGTGTGAACATGTTTTGCTTGTGAGAGAATCTTTAGTCAATGGCTCTGTCACATTCAGAGCCGTATGTATTTTGCAAATTTTTTATGTCTACAATGCTCTGCATGGAGCTACTGTAGCTAATTTCTCCCACTTTCAATATGTATCCAGATTGAGACTCAGAGTCATCAGGATCGGTGTAAAAGCTTGCATCGATGTAACTCTTTAGGATGAACTCTTTATCACCTCCATAACCGAGAAATATCTCCTTAGTCTTATAAGGATAATTTTGACCACTGACCAGTGATCCACTCCTGGATCAATATCATACCACCTTGCCAAACTCATGGCAAGGTACACAATAGGTTTGGTACACAGCATAGCATACTTTATAGAACCTATGGCTGAGGCATAGGGAATGACTTTCATTCTCTTTCTATTTTCTGCCGTGGTCATGTTTTGAGTCTTACTCAACTTTACACCTTGCAATACAGGCAAGAACTCCTTCTTTAACTGTTCCATTTTGAACTACTTCAAAATCTTGTCAAGGTATGTACTCATTGAAAAATCTTATCAAGCATCTTGATCTATCTCTATAGATCTTGATGCCCAATATGTAAGCAGCTTCACCGAGGCATTTCTTTGAAAAACTCCTTTCAAATACTCCTTTATGCTTTCTAGAAAATTTTACATCATTTTTGATCAACAATATGTCATTCACATATACTTATCAGAAATGTTGTACTGCTCCCACTCACTTTCTTGTAAATACAGGCTTCACCGCAAGTTTGTATAATACTACATGCTTTGATCAACTCATCAAAGTGTATATTCCAACTCCGAGATGCTTGCACCAGTCCATACATGGATCGCTGGAGCTTGCACATTTTGTTAGCACCTTTAGGATTGACAAAACATTCTGGTTGTATCATATACAAGTCTTCTTTAATATATCCATTAAGGAATGCAGTTTTGACATCCATTTGCCAAATTTCATAATCATAAAATACGGCAATTGCTAACATGATTCGGACAGACTTAAGCATCGCTATGGGTGAGAAGGTCTCATCATAGTCAACTCCTTGAACTTGTTGAAAACCTTTCGCAACCAGTCAAGCTTTGTAGACAATAACATTACCGTCAGCATCAGTCTTCTTCTTGAAGATCCATTTATTCTCCATGGCTTGCCGATCATCGGGCAAGTCAACCAAAGTCCATACTTTGCTCTCATACATGGATCCCATCTCAGATTTCATGGCCTCAAGCCATTTCGCAGAATCTGGGCTCATTATCGCTTCCTCATAGTTCGTAGGTTCGTCATGGTCAATTAACATAACCTCCAGAATAGGACTACCGTGCCACTCTGGTGCGGACCTTACTCTGGTTGACCTACAAGGTTCAGTAGTAACTTGATCAGAAGTTTCATGATCATCATCATTAGCTTCCTCACTGATTGGTGTAGGGATCATTGGATCTGATTTATGTGATGAACTACTATCCAATAAGGGAGAAGGTACAATTAGCTCATCAAGTTCTACTTTCCTCCCACTCACTTCTTTCGAGAGAAACTCCTTCATAGCAACGAATATCTTGCCTTCGGATCTGTGATAGAAGGTGTACCCAAGTGTCTCCTTTGGGTATCCTGTGAAGACACATTTCTCTGATTTGGCTCCGAGCTTATCAGGTTGAAGCTTTTTCACATAAGCATCGTGTAGGATCAGAAGTATGTCTAGAGGGGGTGATTAGACTACTTGACCAAATAAAAATCTATCCTTTTCCCAATTTTAAGTCTTCGCAGATGTTAGCAACTTAGCACAAGTCAAGCAATCAACCTACACATGCAAGTCTAAGAGTATAGCAGCGGAATGTAAAACATTGCACATGAAGGTAAAGGGAGGAGTTTGGACGGAGCAAACGTAATGTAGACACGGAGATTTTTGGCATGGTTCCTATAGGTGGTGCTATCGTACATCCACGTTGATGGAGACTTCAACCCACGAAAGGTAACGGTTGCACGAGTCCATGGAGGGCTCCACCCATGAAGGGTCCACGAAGAAGAAACCTTGTCTATCCCACCATGGCCATCGCCCATGAAGGACTTGCCTCACTAGGGTAGATCTTCATGAAGTAGGCGATCTCCTTGCCCTTACAAACTCCTTGGTTCAACTCCAAAATCTTGTCAGAGGCTCCCAAGTGACACCTAACCAATCTAGGAGACACCACTCTCCAAAAGGTAATAGATGGTGTGTTGATTATGAACTCCTTGCTCTTGTGCTTCAAATGATAGTCTCCCCAACTCTCAACTCTCTCTCACGGATTTGGATTTGGTGGAAATATGATTTGAGTGTAAAGCAACTTGGGGAAGGCTAGAGATCAAGATTCATATGGTTGGAATGGAATATCTTGGTCTCAACACATGAGTAGGTGGTTCTCTCTCAGAAAATGAATGCTGGAAGTGTAGGCATGTTCTGATGGCTCTCCTTGGTAATGAAGGAAGGGTGGAGGGGTATATATAGCTTCCACACAAAATCTAACCATTACACACAAATCACCAAACTCGGTGGGACCGAATCATGAAACTCGGTCAGACCGATTTAGTTCAAAATGTGAACATTAGGATTTTCGGTGGGACCGACATGTCAACTCGGTGGGACCAATTTCATTAGTGTTAGTGCATAACGTAATCTCAGTGAGACCGATTACACAAACTCGGTGGGACCGATTTTGGTAATAAGCTAACCAGAGAGTTGGTCAGGCAAACTCGGTGGGACCGAATCGCTCATTTCGGTGAGACCGAAATGTTACGAAAGGGAAACAAAGAGTTTGCATTGCGAACTCGGTCGGACCGATCGCTCATCTTGGTTGGACCAAAACGTTAGGAAGGGAAACAGAGAGATTGCAATCCCATCTTGGTGAGATCGAGATCCCTATCGGTGAGACCGAAGTGACCAGGGTTTCTGGCAGTGGCTATGTCAAGTGAACTCAATGGGACCGAATAGATCAAATTGGTAGGGCCGAGTTTGACTTTTGGTTTGGGACATTTGTGGATATGAGAAAGTGGTCGAGGGCTTTTGGCGCATATCACTAAGCATTTTGAGCAAGCAAGCCATTAAGCAACACCTCCCCTTTTAATAGTATTGGCTTTTCCTATGGACTCGATGTGATCTTGGATCACTAAAATGAAAAGGTAGAGTCTTAAGCTTGAGCCAATATGTGTCCTTAGCATTTTGAGGGGTCCACATTCCTAATCCATGCCATGCCAATCATTGAACTTTATGAAATGATCATCTTGAAATAGCATTAGTTCAATGAGCTATATGTTGTTAGTAATTACCAAAACCACCCAAGGATAGTTGCACTTTCACATCGCAGCCCCAAACTTTAAGAAATGACAACTTAGGTTTCTTGCCAAACCACAGTCATATGATGTCGTCTCAACGGATTTAGATGGTGCCCTATTTAACGTGAATGTAGCCATCTATAAAGAAAAACCCCAAAACGATAGCGGTAAATAAGTAAGAGACATCATAGATCGCACCATATCTAATAAAGTGCGGTTACGACGTTCGGACACACCATTACGCTGTGGTGTTCCAGGTGGCGTGAGTTGCGAAACGATTCCATATTTTTTCAATTAAAGACAAAACTCATAACTCAAATATTCACATCCACGATCAGATCGTAGAAACTTTATTTTCTTGCTACGATGATTTTCCACTTCACTATGAAATTCTTTGAACTTTTCAAATGTTTCAGACTTATGTTTCATCAAGTAGATATACCCATATCTTCTCAAATCATCTATGAAGGTGAAAAAATAACGATACCTGCCATGAGCCTCAACACTCATCGAACCGCATACATCAGTATGTATTATTTCCAATAAGTCAGTTGATCGCTCCATTGTTTCAGAGAACGGAGTTTTAGTCATCTTGCCCATGAGGCATGGTTCGCAAGCATCAAGTGATTCCAAGAGCCCATCGGCATAGAGTTTCTTCATGCGCCTTACACCAATATGACCTAAATGGCAGTGCCACAAATAAGTTGCACTATCATTGTTAACCTTGCATCTTTTGGCTTCAATATGATGAATATGTGTATCACTACAATCAAGATTCAACAGAAATAGACCACTCCTCAAGGGTGCATGACCATAAAAGATATTACTCATATAAATAGAACAACCATTATTCTATGATTTAAATGAATAACCGTCTCGCATCAAACAAGATCCAGATATAATGTTCATGCTCAATGCTGGCACCAAATAACAATTATTTAGGTCTAAAACTAATCCCGACGGTAGATGTAGAGGTAGCGTGTCGACGGCGATCACATCGACTTTGGAACCATTTCCCATGCGCATAGTCACCTCGTCCTTAGCCAATCTTCGTTTAATCCGTAGCCCCTGTTTCGAGTTGCAAATATGAGCAACAGAACCAGTATCAAATACCCATGCGCTACTACGAGCATTAGTAAGGTACACATCAATAACATGTATATCAAATATACCTTTCACTTTGCCATCCTTCTTATCCGCCAAATACTTGGGGTAGTTCTGCTTCCAGTGACCAGTCCCTTTGCAATAGAAGCACTCAGTTTCAGCCTTAGGTTCAGACTTGGGCTTCTTCACTTGACCAGCAACTTGCTTGTCGTTCTTCTTAAAGTTCCCCTTCTTCCCTTTGCCCTTTTTCTTGAAACTGGTGGTCTTGTTGACCATCAACACTTGATGCTCCTTCTTGATTTCTACCTCCACGGCCTTTAGCATTGCGAAGAGCTCTGGAATTGTCTTATACATCCCTTGCATATTATAGTTCATCATGAAGCTTTTGTAGCTTGGTGGCAGTGATTGAAGAACTCTGTCAATGACACTATCATCAGGAAGATTAACTCCCAGTTGAGTCAAGTGGTTGTGGTACCCAGACATTCTGAGTATATGTTCACAAATAGAACTATTATCCTCCATCTTGCAGCTATATAACTTATTGGAGACTTCATATCTCTCAATTCGGGCATTTTCTTGAAATATTTGTTGGGGAACGTAGTAATTTCAAAAAATTTCCTACGCACACGCAAGATCATGGTGATGCACAGCAACGAGAGGGGAGAGTGTTGTCTACGTACCCACGCAGACCGACTGCGGAAGCGTTGACACAACGTAGAGGAAGTAGTCGTACGTCTTCCCGATCCGACCGATCCAAGCACCGTTACTCCGGCACCTCCAAGTTCTTAGCACACGTACAGCTCGATGACAATCCCCGGGCTCTGATCCAGCAAAGCGTCGGGGAGGAGTTCCGTCAGCACGACGGCGTGGTGACGATCTTGATGTTCTATCATCGCAGGGCTTCGCCTAAGCACCGCTACAATATGATCGAGGTGGAATATGGTGGCAGGGGGCACCGCACATGGCTAAGGAACGATCTCAAGGATCAACTTGTGTCTAGAGGTGCCCCCTGCCCCCGTATATAAAGGAGCCAAGAAGGAGGGGGCCGCCGGCCAGGAGGAGGGCGCAGGAGGAGTCCTACTCCTACCGGGAGTAGGACTCCCCCCCCCAATCCTAGTTGGACTAGGATTCCCCGAGGGGGAAAGAGAGAGAGGGGGGCCGGCCACTTCTCCTAGTCCTAATAGGACTAGGGGAGGGGGGAGGCGCGCGGCCACCTGGGGCTGCCCCTTTCTCCTTTCCACTAAAGCCCATAAAGGCCCATATGGCTCCCGGGGGGTTCCGGTAACCTCCCGGTACTCCGGTAAAATCCCGATTTCACCCGGAACACTTCCGATGTCCAAATATAGGCTTCCAATATATCAATCTTTATGTCTCGACCATTTTGAGACTCCTCGTCATGTCCATGATCACATCCGGGAGTCCGAACAATCTTCGGTACATCAAAATGCATAAACTCATAATAACTGTCATCGTAATGTTTAAGCGTGCGGACCCTACGGTTCGAGAACAATGTACACATGACCGAGACACGTCTCCGGTCAATAACCAATAGCGGGACCTGGATGCCCATATTGGCTCCTACATATTCTACGAAGATCTTTATCGGTCAGACCGCATAACAACATATGTTGTTCCCTTTGTCATCGGTATGTTACTTGCCCGAGATTCGATCGTCGGTATCCAATACCTAGTTCAATCTCGTTACCGGCAAGTCTCTTTACTCGTTTCGTAATACATCATCCCGCAACTAACTCATTAGTTGCAATGCTTGCAAGGCTTATGTGATGTGCATTATCGAGAGGGCCCAGAGATACCTCTCCGACAATCGGAGTGACAAATCCTATTCTCGAAATACGCCAACCCAACATCTACCATTGGAGACACCTGTAGAGCTCCTTTATAATCACCCAGTTACGTTGTGATGTTTGGTAGCACACAAAGTGTTCCTCCGGCAAACGGGAGTTGCATAATCTCATAGTCATAGGAACATGTATAAGTCATGAAGAAAGCAATAGCAACATACTAAACGATCGGGTGCTAAGCTAATGGAATGGGTCATGTCAATCAGATCATTCAACTAATGATGTGACCTCGTTAATCAAATAACAACACTTTGTTCATGGTTAGGAAACATAACCATCTTTGATTAACGAGCTAGTCAAGTAGAGGCATACTAGTGACACTAAGTTTGTCTATGTATTCACACATGTATTATGTTTCCGGTTAATACAATTCTAGCATGAATAATAAACATTTATCATGATATAAGGAAATAAATAATAACTTTATTATTGCCTCTAGGGCATATTTCCGTTAGTCTCCCACTTGCACTAGAGTCAATAATCTAGATTTATACTGTAACGATTCTAACACCCATGGAGCCTTGGTGCTGATCATGTTTTGCTCGTGGAAGAGGCTTAGTCAACGGGTCTGCAACTTTCAGATCAGTATGTATCTTGCAAATCTCTATGTCTCCCACCTGGACTAGATCCCGGATGGAATTGAAGCGTCTCTTGATGTGCTTGGTCCTCTTGTGAAATCTGGATTCATTTGCCAAGGCAATTGCACCAGTATTGTCACAAAAGATTTTCATTGGACCCGATGCACTAGGTATGACACCTAGATCGGATATGAACTCCTTCATCCAGACTCCTTCTTTTGCTGCTTCCGAAGCAGCTATGTACTCCGCTTCACATGTAGATCCCGTTACGACGCTTTGTTTAGAATTGCACCAACTGACAGCTCCACCGTTTAATGTAAACACGTATCCGGTTTGCGATTTAGAATCGTCCGGATCAGTGTCAAAGCTTGCATCAACGTAACCTCTTACGGTGAGCTCTTTGTCACCTCCATATACCAGAAACATATCCTTAGTCCTTTTCAGGTATTTCAGGATGTTCTTGACCGCTGTCCAGTGATCCACTCCTGGATTACTTTGGTACCTCCCTGCTAAGCTTATAGCAAGGCACACATCAGGTCTGGTACACAGCATTGCATACATGATAGAGCCTATTGCTGAAGCATAGGGAACATCTTTCATTTTCTCTCTATCTTCTGCAGTGGTCGGGCATTGAGTCTGACTCAACTTCACACCTTGTAACACAGGCAAGAACCCTTTCTTTGCTTGATCCATTTTGAACTTCTTCAAAATCTTATCAAGGTATGTGCTTTGTGAAAGTCCAATTAAGCGCCTTGATCTATCTCTATAGATCTTTATGCCTAATATGTAAGCAGCTTCACCGAGGTCTTTCATTGAAAAACTCTTATTCAAGTATCCCTTTATGCTATCCAGAAATTCTATATCATTTCCAATCAGTAATATGCCATCCACATATAATATCAGAAATGCTACAGAGCTCCCACTCACTTTCTTGTAAATACAGGCTTCTCCGAAAGTCTGTATAAAACCAAATGCTTTGATCACACTATCAAAGCGTTTATTACAACTCCGAGAGGCTTGCACTAGTCCATAAATGGATTGATGGAGCTTGCATACTTTGTTAGCTCCCTTTGGATCGACAAAACCTTCCGGTTGCATCATATACAACTCTTCTTCCAGAAATCCATTCAGGAATGCAGTTTTGACATCCATCTGCCAAATTACATAATCATAAAATGCGGCAATCGCTAACATGATTCGGACAGACTTAAGCATCGCTACGGGTGAGAAAGTCTCATCGTAGTCAACCCCTTGAACTTGTCGAAAACCTTTTGCGACAAGTCGAGCTTTGTAGACAGTAACATTACCATCAGCGTCAGTCTTCTTCTTGAAGATCCATTTATTCTCAATTGCTTGTCGATCATCGGGCAAGTCAACCAAAGTCCATACTTTGTTCTCATACATGGATCCCATCTCAGATTTCATGGCTTCAAGCCATTTTGCAGAATCTGGGCTCACCATCGCTTCTTCATAGTTCGTAGGTTCATCATGATCTAGCAGCATGATTTCCAGAGCAGGATTACCGTACCACTCTGGTGCAGATCTTGCTCTGGTTGATCTACGAGGTTCAGTAGTATCTTGTCCCGAAGTTTCATGATCATCATCATTAGCTTCCTCACTAATTGGTATAGGTGTCGCAGAAACAGTTTTCTGTGATGTACTACTTTCCAATAAGGGAGCAGGTACAGTTACCTCGTCAAGTTATACTTTCCTCCCACTCACTTCTTTCGAGAGAAACTCCTTCTCTAGAAAGGATCCATTCTTAGCAACGAATGTCTTGCCTTCGGATCTGTGATAGAAGGTGTGCCCAACAGTCTCCTTTGGGTATCCTATGAAGACACATTTCTCCGATTTGGGCTCGAGCTTATCAGGTTGAAGCTTTTTCACATAAGCATCGCAGCCCCAAACTTTAAGAAACGACAACTTTGGTTTCTTGCCAAACCATAGTTCATAAGGCGTCGTCTCAACGGATTTTGATGGTGCCCTATTTAACGTGAATGCGGCCGTCTCTAAAGCATAACCCCAAAACGATAGCGGTAAATCAGAAAGAGACATCATAGATCGCACCATATCTAGTAAAGTACGATTACGACGTTCGGACACACCATTACGCTGTGGTGTTCCGGGTGGCGTGAGTTGCGAAACTATTCCGCATTGTTTCAAATGTACACCAAACTCGTAACTCAAATATTCTCCTCCACGATCAGATCGTAGAAACTTTATTTTCTTGTTACGATGATTTTCAACTTCACTCTGAAATTCTTTGAACTTTTCAAATGTTTCAGACTTGTGATTCATTAAGTAGATATACCCATATCTGCTTAAGTCATCTGTGAAGGTGAGAAAATAACGATATCCGCCACGAGCCTCAATATTCATCGGACCACATACATCGGTATGTATAATTTCCAATAAATCTGTTGCTCTCTCCATAGTACCGGAGAACGACGTTTTGGTCATCTTGCCCATGAGGCACGGTTCGCAAGTACCAAGTGATTCATAATCAAGTGGTTCCAAAAGTCCATCAGTATGGAGTTTCTTCATGCGCTTTATACCGATATGACCTAAACGGCAGTGCCACAAATAAGTTGCACTATCATTATCAACTCTGCATCTTTTGGCTTCAAATTATGAATATGTGTGTTACTACTATCGAGATTCATCAAAAATAGACCACTCTTCAAAGGTGCATGACCATAAAAGATATTACTCATAAAAATAGAACAACCATTATTCTCTGATTTAAATGAATAACCATCTCGCATCAAACAAGATCCAGATATAATGTTGATGCTCAACGCTGGCACCAAATAACAATTATTTAGGTCTAATATTAATCCCGAAGGTAGATGTAGAGGTAGCGTGCCGACCGCGATCACATCGACTTTGGAACCGTTTCCCACGCGCATCGTCACCTCGTCCTTTGCCAGTGTTCGCTTAATCCGTAGTCCCTGTTTCGAGTTGCAAATATTAGCAACTGAACCAGTATCAAATACCCAGGTGCTACTACGAGCTCTAGTAAGGTACACATCAATAACATGTATATCACATATACCTTTGTTCACCTTGCCATCCTTCTTATCCGCCAAATACTTGGGGCAGTTCCGCATCCAGTGACCAGTCTGCTTGCAGTAGAAGCACTCAGTTTCAGGCTTAGGTCCAGACTTGGGTTTCTTTTCCTGAGCAGCAACTTGCTTGCCGTTCTTCTTGAAGTTCCCCTTCTTCTTCCCTTTGCCCTTTTTCTTGAAACTAGTGGTCTAGTTAACCATCAACACTTGATGCTCCTTCTTGATTTCGACCTCCGCAGCTTTCAGCATTGCGAAGAGCTCCGGAATTTTCTTGTTCATCCCTTGCATATTATAGTTCATCACGAAGCTCTTGTAGCTCGCTGGCAGTGATTGGAGAATTCTGTCAATGACGCAATCATCTGGAAGATTAACTCCCATCTGAATCAAGTGATTATTATACCCAGACATTATGAGTATATGCTCACTGACAGAACTGTTCTCCTCCATCTTGCAGCTATAGAACTTATTGGAGACTTCATATCTCTCAATCCGGGCATTTGCTTGAAATATTAACTTCAACTCCTGGAACATCTCATATGCTCCATGACGTTCAAAATGTCGTTGAAGTCCCGATTCAAAGCCGTAAAGCATGGCACACTGAACTATCGAGTAGTCATCAGCTTTGCTCTGCCAGACGTTCATAACATCTGGTGTTGCTCCAGCAGCAGGCCTGGCACCCAGCGGTGCTTCCAGGACGTAATTCTTCTGAGCAGCAATGAGGATAATCCTCAAGTTACGGACCCAGTCCGTGTAATCGCGACCATCATCTTTCAACTTTGCTTTCTCAAGGAACGCATTAAAATTCAACGGAACAACATCACGAGCCATCTATCTACAATCAACATAAACAAGCAAGATACTATCAGGTACTAAGTTCATGATAAGTTTAAGTTCAATTAATCAAATTACTTAAGAACTCCCACTTAGATAGACATCCCTCTTATCCTCTAAGTGATCACGTGATCCAAATCAACTAAACCATAACCGATCATCATGTGAGATGGAGTAGTTTTCAATGGTGAACATCGCTATGTTGATCATATCTACTATATGATTCACGCTCGACCTTTCGGTCTCTGTGTTCCGAGGCCATATCTGCATATGCTAGACTCGTCAAGTTTAACCTGAGTATTCTGCGTGTGCAAAACTGGCTTGCACCCGTTGTAGATGGACGTAGAGCTTATCACACCCGATCATCACGTGGTGTCTGGGCACGACGAACTTTGGCAACGGTGCATACTCAGGGAGAACACTTCTTGATAATTTAGTGAGAGATCATCTTATAATGCTACCGTCAATCAAAGCAAGATAAGATGCATAAAAAGATAAACATCACATGCAATCAATATAAGTGATATGATATGGCCATCATCATCTTGTGCTTGTGATCTCCATCTCCGAAGCACCGTCATGATCACCATCGTCACCGGTGCGACACTTTGATCTCCATCGTAGCATCGTTGTTGTCTCGCCAATCTTACGCTTCCACGACTATCGCTACTGCTTAGTGATAAAGTAAAGCATTACATCGCGATTGCATTGCATACAATAAAGCGACAACCATATGGCTCCTGCCAGTTGCCGATAACTCGGTTACAAAACATGATCATCTCATATAAGAAAATTCAGCATCATGTCTTGACCATATCACATCACAACATGCCCTGCAAAAACAAGTTAGACGTCCTCTACTTTGTTGTTGCAAGTTTTACGTGGTTGCTACGGGCTTAAGCAAGAACCAATCTCACCTACGCATCAAAACCACAACGATAGTTTGTCAAATAGACTCCGTTTTAAGCTTCGCAAGGACCGGGCGTAGCCACACTCGGTTCAACTAAAGTTGGAGAGACAGTCGCCCGCAAGCCACCTATGTGCAAAGCACGTCGGGGGAACCGGTCTCGCGTAAGCGTACGCGTAATGTTGGTCCGGGTCGTCTCGTCCAACAATACCGCTGAACCAAAGTATGACATGTTGGTAGGCAGTATGACTTATATCGCCCACAACTCACTTGTGTTCTACTCGTGCATATAACATCAACATATAAAACCTAGGCTCGGATGCCACTGTTGGGGAACGTAGTAATTTCAAAAAAAATTCCTACGCACACGCAAGATCATGGTGATGCACAACAACGAGAGGGGAGAGTGTTGTCTACGTACCCACGCAGACCGACTGCGGAAGCATTGACACAACATAGAGGAAGTAGTCGTACGTCTTCCCGATCCGACAGATCCAAGCACCGTTACTCCGGCACCTCCGAGTTCTTAGCACACGTACAGCTCGATGACAATCCCCGGGCTCTGATCCAGCAAAGCATCGGGGAGGAGTTCCGTCAGCACAACAGCGTGGTGACGATCTTGATGTTCTACCGTCGCAGGGCTTCGCCTAAGCACCGCTACAATATGATCGAGGTGGAATATGGTGGCAGGGGGCACCGCACACGGCTAAGGAACGATCTCAAGGATCAACTTGTGTCTAAAGGTGCCCCCTGCCTCCGTATATAAAGGAGCCAAGGGGGAGGGGGCCGCCGGCCAGGAGGAGGGCGCAGGAGGAGTCCTACTCCTACCGGGAGTAGGACTCCCTTCCCCGAGGGGGAAAGAGAGAGAGGGGGGCCGGCCACTTCTCCTAGTCCTAATAGGACTAGGGGAGGGGGGAGGCGCGCGGCCACCTTGGGCTGCCCCTTTCTCCTTTCCACTAAAGCCCATAAAGGCCCATATGGCTCCTGGGGGGTTCCGGTAACCTCCTGGTACTCCGGTAAAATCCCGATTTCACCCGGAACACTTCTGATGTCCAAATATAGGCTTCCAATATATCAATCTTTATGTCTCGACCATTTCGAGACTCCTCGTCATGTCCATGATCACATCCGGGAGTCTGAACAATCTTCGGTACATCAAAATGCATAAACTCATAATAACTGTCATCGTAACGTTTAAGCGTGCGGACCCTACGGTTCGAGAACAATGTAGACATGAGCGAGACACGTCTCCGGTCAATAACCAATAGCGGGACCTGGATGCCCATATTGGCTCCTACATATTCTACGAAGATCTTTATCGGTCAGACCGCATAACAACATACGTTGTTCCCTTTGTCATCGGTATGTTACTTGCCCGAGATTCGATCGTCGGTATCCAATACCTAGTTCAATCTTGTTACCGACAAGTCTCTTTACTCGTTTCGTAATACATCATCCCGCAACTAAATCATTAGTTGCAATGCTTGCAAGGCTTATGTGATGTGCATTACCGAGAGGGCCCAGAGATACCTCTCCGACAATCGGAGTGACAAATCCTATTCTCGAAATACGCCAACCCAACATCTACCATTGGAGACACCTGTAGAGCTCCTTTATAATCACCCAGTTACGTTGTGACGTTTGGTAGCACACAAAGTGTTCCTCCGGCAAATGGGAGTTGCATAATCTCATAGTCATAGGAACATGTATAAGTCATGAAGAAAGCAATAGCAACATACTAAACGATCGGGTGCTAAGCTAATGGAATGGTTCATGTCAATCAGATCATTCAACTAATGATGTGACCTCGTTAATCAAATAACAACACTTTGTTCATGGTTAGGAAACATAACCATCTTTGATTAACGAGCTAGTCAAGTAGAGGATACTAGTGACACTAAGTTTGTCTATGTATTCACACATGTATTATGTTTCCGGTTAATACAATTCTAGCATGAATAATAAACATTTATCATGATATAAGGAAATAAATAATAACTTTATTATTGCCTCTAGGGCATATTTCCTTCAATATTAACTTCAACTCCTGGAACATCTCATATGCTCCATGACGTTCAAAACGCCGTTGAAGTCCCGATTCTAAGTCGTACAGCATGGCACACTGAACTATCGAGTAGTCATCAACTTTGCTCTGCCAGACGTTCACAATGTCCGGAGTTGCTCGTGCAGCAGGTTTTGCACCTAGCGGTGCTTCCAGGACGTAATTCTTCTGTGCAGCAATGAGGATAATCCTCAAGTTATGGACCCAGTCCGTGTAGTTGCTACTATCATCTTTCAACTTAGCTTTCTCTAGGATCGCATTAAAATTCAAGGGAACGATAGCACGGGCCATTGATCTACAACAACATAGATTTGCAAAATACTATCAGGTACTAAGTTCATGATAAATTAAAGTCCAATTAATCATATTACTTAAGAACTCCCACTTAGATAGACATCCCTCTAGTCATCTAAATGATCACGTGATCCATATCTGCATATGGAGTATCACGTGAGATGGGGTATCTTTCAATTGTGAACGTAGAGCTTATCACACCTGATCATCACGAGTATTCCCTTTTGGTCTCGGTGATCCGAGGCCATATCTGCATATGCTAGGCTCGTCAAGTTTAACCTGAGTATTCTGCATGTGCAAAACTGGCTTGCACCCGTTGTATGTGAACATAGAGCTTATCACACTTGATCATCACGTGATGTCTCAGACGACGAACTGTAGCAATGGTGCATACTCAGGGAGAACACTTATACCTTGAAATTTACTAAGGGATCATCTTATAATGCTACCGCCGTACTAAACAAAATAAGATGCATAAAGGATAAACATCACATGCAATCAATATAAGTGATATGATATGGCCATAATCACCTTGTGCCTTTGATCTCCATCTCCAAAGCACCGTCATGATCACCATCGTCACCGGCTTGACACCTTGATCTCCATCATAGCATCGTTTTCATCTCGCCAACTATTGCTTCGACGACTATCGCTACCGCTTAGTGATAAAGTAAAGCAATTACATGGTGATTGCATTTCATACAATAAAGCGACAACCATAAGGCTCCTGCCAGTTGCCGATAACTTTTACAAAACATGATCATCTCATACAACAATTTATATATCATCACATCTTGACCATATCACATCACAACATGCCCTGCAAAAACAAGTTAGATGGCCTCTACTTTGTTGTTGCAAGTTTTACGTGGCTGCTACGAGCTTCTATATAGAACCGTTCTTACCTACACATCAAAACCACAATGATTTTTCGTCAAGTGTGCTATTTTAACCTTCAACAAGGACGGGGCATAGTCAAACTTGATTCAACTAAAATTGGAGAAACAGACACCCGCCAACCACCTGTGTGCAAAGCACGTCGGTAGAACCAGTCTCATGAACGCGGTCATGTAATGTTGGTCCGGGCCGTTTCATCCAAATCAAAGACGTTGCTGGTAAGAAGTATGACTATTATCGTCCACAACTCATTGTGTTCTACTCATGCATATAACATCTATGCATAGACCTGGTTCTGATACCACTGTTGGGGAACGTAGTATTTCAAAAAAAAAATCCTACGATCACACAAGATCTATCTAGGAGATGCATAGCAACGAGAGGGGAGAGTGTGTCCATGTACCCTCGTAGACTGAAAGCGAAAGCGTTTAGTAATGCGGTTGATGTAGTCGAACGTCTTCGCGATCCAACCGATCCTAGCACCGAACGTATGACACCTCCATGTTCAGCACACGTTCAGCTCGATGACTTCCCTCGAGCTCTTGATCCAGTTGAGGGCGAGGGAGAGTTTCTCAGCATGATGGCGTGTTGACGATGATGATGAAGTTATCGGCACAGGGCTTCGCCTAAGCACTACAACGATATGACCGAGGTGTGTAACTGTGGAGGGGGGCACCGCACACGGCTAAGAGAAGACTTGGTGACCTTTGGGGTGCCCCCTCCCACGTATATAAAGGAGGGGGGGGGAAGGAGGCCGGCCCAAGGGGGGCGCGCCAAAGGGGGGATTCCTACTTGGACTCCCGGTCCAAGTAGGATTTGCCCCCGCTTTTCCTATTCCAACAAGGAGAAGGAGGGAAGGAGGAAGAGGGGAGAAGGAAAGAGGGGGCGCCGCCCCCTCCTAGTCCAATTCGGACAAGCCATGGGGGCCCGCGGCCACCCCTTGAGGCCCTTCTCTCCTTTCCACTAAATCCCATTAAGGCCAACTTCTTCCGGGGGGGTGGGGGTCCGGTAACCTCCTAGTACTCCGAAAAATACCCGAAACACTTCAGAACCATTCCAGTGTCCGAATATAACCTTCCAATATATCGATCTTTACCTCTTGACCATTTCGAGACTCCTCGTCATGTCCGCAATCTCATTCGGGACTCCTAAAAAACTTCCGTCATCAAATCACATAACTCATAATACAAATCGTCATCGAATGTTAAGCGTGCTTACCCTACGGGTTCAAGAACTATGTAGACATGACTAACACACATCTCCAGTCAATAACCAATAGCGGAACCTGGATGCTCATATTGGTTCCTACATATTCTATGAAGATCTTTATCGGTCAAACCGCATAACAACATACGTCATTCCCTTTGTCATCGGTATGTTACTTGCCCGAGATTTGATCGTCGGTATCCTCATACCTAGTTCAATCTCGTTATCGGCAAGTCTCTGCTCGTTCTGTAATGCATCATCTCGTAACTAACTCATTAGTCACATTGCTTGCAAGGCTCATAGTGATGTGCATTACCGAGAGGGACCAGAGATACCTCTCCGATACATGGAGTGACAAATCCTAATCTCGATCTATGCCAACTCAACAAACACCATCGGAGACACCTATAGAGCATCTTTATAATCACCCAGTTATGTTGTGACGTTTGATAGCACACAAGGTGTTCCTCCGGTATTCGGGAGTTGCATAATCTCATAGTTAGGGGAATATGTATAAGTCATGAAGAAAGCAATAGCAATAAAACTTAACGTTCATTATGCTAAGCTAACGGATGGGTCTGGTCCATCACATCATTCTCCTAATGATGTGATCCCGTTCATCAAATGAAAACACATGTCTACGGTCAGGAAACTTAACCATCTTTGATTAACGAGCTAGTCAAGTAGAGGCATACTAGGGACACTTTGTTTTGTCTATGCATCCATACATGTATCAACTTTCCGGTTAATACAATTCTAGCATGAATAATAAACATTTATCATGATATAAGGAAATATAAATACCAACTTTGTTATTACCTCTAGGGCATATTTCCTTCAGAGTGGAAGTGTGGATTGGCCGGTCCATGGCTTCCACATTGAAAAGGATGGCAACCGCTGTGAATGGGTGGCTGGCAGGTGGGTCCGACCGCCCGTGCACTGTAAATGCGGGCGGTGGGAGGTAGGTGGGCAGCTTCCACGTGAGCCCGAGCCAGACACAGAGCAGGCGCATGGGCGTGCGTTCACCGTCCGTCTGGACACAAACCGGGCGCAAGTTTGCGCCAGAAATCGGGTGGTCTGGATGCCAAACGGACAAAATTTGGGGATGGGATCGCGTGCCGGGCTGCAGCGTGTGTTTGTTCGGACCAAACTGGATACATCCGAACCGGATGGGGTCGTGCATTGGAGATGGCCTAAGTTAGTGGTACTTTGGTTCTTTTTTTGAGAAAGTGAATTTGTATTCAAATCATGACCTAATACAGAGTCCTTAACGGTACAAGCACACCCTAACAAACACAAAAAATAGAATAACAAAAGGCACCCTAAAACAACCAATAAAACATGAAGACGTCCGGAGCTCCGTGTCATCGTTTCTGAACCTTTGTAGGAGACTCCTACAACACAATAATCTGCATCCAGACCCAAGCAGGTCATTATCTTCAACCACGGCATAATCATCGTCATGGTGCTCCCGAACTTCTCCGCTCTCATGCTGAAAAGCCAAGTATGCACATGTGCATCCAACACGCCAGCACTAGCCTTCACCATCTGTGGCTTTTGTTGAACATGGATATTATCGCATGTACATTAGGCAGCTAGGATTTCGTTTTATTGTTCCTAGTCTAGAGATGTCTCCCAAACCTTCCCTTTTAATGCGGATATGGTTGAGATCTCGCTGCCCATGTACTCTATATATGCTATGGTATATGATCAATACAATTCATTGATCCAAATATTGTCTATATAGATGGTACTAGTTACCGAAAAATTCCTAACCTAAGCTTCCACCGCCGCCACCGCACAGCTGCCACTGCCTCCCTGCTGTCGCGCCTACTCCCCCTCCTAACTCACCGGTTGTCGTAGTTTCCTTGCCGCCGCCCACCATTCCTTCATTCCCTTCCTTCCCAAGCCGAACCTCTCCTCCTCCCACACCACCGCCATGGGCTCTTCCTCCTCCATCTTCGGTGGCTCAAAGCCCTTTGCCGGCCACAATCTTGTCTCCACCGAAGACACCCGTGATATCAACATCCTCGATCGCGTTCCCGTCCGTCACTCCTAAAAGGATTCCTCCTATTACTCATGGAAGACCTACTTCAACCTCATCTTTCGTGAGTACCACCTCCAGGAGCACATCGACGGCCCCGTTGACGTGAAGGCCATGAAGTTGGACGCCGAGTGGTCAGTCGTTGAAGCTACTCTCATCCATTGGTTTTATCTAACCATCTCAAAGAATCTTTTTTACACGGTTGTGCAGGATGATGATGATGATGACTACTCTGTTTGGACAAAGCTTAATGGTCTCTTCGCCAACAACCGGCTTCAGTGGCTCATCTTCCTTCAGCAAGAATTCTTCGGGTGCCATCAAAATACCTCCTCCATGAACGATTTCTGCACGTGCCTAAAGTGCCTTTGTGACGAGCTCCGCGACATCGGCGAGAAGGTCTCTGATGACCTCCTCCTTGGCACCCTCATCACCGGCCTCGACGAGGAGTTCACCGACGTGGCGGCCAACCTCATGCTCATCCCCAACCCAACCTTCGCCAAGGTTGTTGCATACCTGTGTTTGGTGCACACCGCCCTCTCACCGCTAGCACATTGCGTGGTGCACACACCCCCTAGTAGCCGGTGGCTCCTTTCCAACTATCATCGCCGTTCCGTTACCGCGCCAGGGGGCGCCTGCGCCTGCACCTCCTGTCGAGCGCACGACTGACGGTGTCCTGGACTAGGGGCTACTCACCACGTCGTCCCACGATCAGGTGGATCGAGCCGAGGACCCCGTGACGGTTCACTCATGGGCCACTTCGGGCAGCCCATGCCGCATACAAGGAAGTTTCGACAAGACTTGGTGCACAAGCCGAGGACTCTCCTAAAATCCTAGGCGTCTGGTGTGTTATATAAACCGAGGCCAGGCTAGTCAATAGAAAATCTAATATTCATTAGAACAATCTTGTGGTAGACACATGTACTCCGTACTATCTCCCATATGAATACAATCAAAAGCAGGACATAGGGTTTTACCTCCATCAAGAGCGCCCGAACCTAGGTAAAATCCCGTGTCCATGTTACCATCGCTCCAAGACGCCTAGCTTAGGACCCCTACTATGAGATATGCTGGATATAGAACCGACATTGGTGCTTTAATAGAGAGGTTGCTGGCAGTCGCCACGGTGTGATGGGAATTCAGATTGTCTCCAGCACGATCTACGCATCGGAGCCGAGCATTATGGTCAATGTCGGCATCTTTGTTGCCGGCTCGACTGGTCACCTCGGCTAGACCGAGGACCGCACTCCACGTTAGATCATCAAGATCAGATGGATACTTTCATCATCATCAGCTCAAATCTCAACCGAGACCATGGAAAAGTCGTCCATGGAGCCTGGGGGCTCGTCGTCAATATTGCCCTCGTGTGGTCGCACAATTTTTTTTGTACAACAGACTTGTTTTCGCTGCCACTATCTCCTCTGAAGTTGATTTGGCGAACCCTTTGGTAGAATTGAGTATACAACAACCCTGTAAAATTTCATCGCCTTCCGATGAAGGAATCTCCGGCGATCTCTAATATACCAGAGGCCTGTCGAGTCTGCATGGGAATCTGGACGAGTTTAGGGCGTGGTCTTCAGATCCTAGTTCGGAGGTTATTTGGAAGATCCAACCATTCATCTTCTGTGGAATTTCCATATCTACCACATCTCAAAATTTCAGCCCGATCCGGCCGTTCAAACTCCGGGAACCTTCCGATTAGAGCATCACTTTTCGGATCTGTTTTCTGCGCGAATACAAATCCGATCTGAGTTCATCTTTCTTCATGAACGGGATATTGGACATCCTTTTTGGAAGAATCTCTTCCTATGGTACTGTGCATTGTTCTTAAACACGTGTCAATAAAATTATAAGCCTTCTCTGAGGTATTCTTCACCATCACGCTGGTGTCAAATTAGTCTGGCAACATTGCTCCACGGCTGCCGACCTGTGGTAGACACGTCATCGCTTTGTTGAGTAGAGCTCGACTTCTTCGGATCATCATCTCGGCGAGCCAAACAAGAGTTCTGCATCGCTAAGGATAAATCATTATCAACATCGCTGCCCCACGGATTACACAGAGCGGGCACACCGGCATCGTTGCACGGTCACTTCATCAAGCCGACATTGACCGCGTCACAAGTCACGACCTGTGTTGGCATGGCCGCACTGTTGCTTCTTCAAGCCGATGTCCATCACGCCAAACTGCTTCAACACCTCGGCTGACATGGCAGCTGCAACATCTCCTTACCGACCCGCTCTGTCACCTCGGCTAGACCCGGGGCTTCGTCATCTCTTCATCAACCTACTCCGGAGACTTTGGCGTCACCAGCCGATCAACTTCGTCACGTTAGCTGGACCGGGGGCTTTGCCTCAGCGAGCTAACCTTTGCCAGCATCGCCATGTTGTCGCTTCATCGCCCATCAGGCAATGGGTGTGCGGATTGAGTCCCAATTTTGGGAGTAACCTTTCTTCAGACTGCTACAACAGATAACCAGGTGATATTAATCCTAGTAAGTTTTTCTTGTGGGGTTTACTTTTTCTGAGGAATTATTACTCTGGTTTTTTCCATCATTTGTACACAGGTCTGTCAAGTGATGGCCGCATTAATGATGGTTGCGTGATGGTTCAGTCAGTTTCCCATCCGCAGTTTGGCGAACGCCTCATCGGGGACTCGGACCGCCCTGTGAATACAGGCTTTGTCACGCCAGCGCCCTGCATCGACATTGGCTTCGAAGCCAGGCCACATCTCTTTAAAAAAATATTTTGTGTAAATCAATTATGCGAGGTTTTTCTTCTATATTTATATTATTATTTTTTGGACTGCGGCTGCATCACCCGGTCACTTTGGCAAGCCGACGCCGTCGTCCCAATCAACGTAAATCGGCTCGCGTGATCACCTTATTGGTCGAATTGCCACACCGACATGTTTGGTTGCCTCGGGGACTTCGGCATCCCTGAGAGATCTCTATCTCATTGAGTGTTCGGCACACGGGCCATAGTTCTTTTATTACTCACTTTGCATAAATTATTACTTATGCATCGAATTTTTATTTTATTTTATTATTACTACTATTATCTCCGGCTTGCACTATTTTCTGTGCACAGGTAAATGATCCAGGTTGGGCAGCGCTCTCACCTCGGCGTACCGACATACCACGTCACCTCGGCTGGACCGAGGCTTTGTCATCACTTCATTAACCCACACCACGGACTTCGGTGTCATACTGTCGGCCTGCTCCGTCGCCTCAGTCGGACTGGAGGTTCCACCCTGCCACATTAGCCGTGCTATGTCGCCACTTCGAAGTGCCGAGCTCTTCGCTCCACCACCTTGGGACCGGCATGGGAGCTGGGACCTTGTCCCTCCATAAGCTCAGGCCGCGCATCGACACCGAGCACATTAACCAGCTCGCAACCTTATTCTTGTAGACGTTGTTGGGCCTCCAAGTGCAGAGATTTGCAGGACAGTAGCAAATTTCCCTCAAGTGGATGACCTAAGGTTTATCAATTCGTGGGAGGTGTAGGATGAAGATGGTCTCTCTCAAGCAACCCTGCAACCAAATAACAAAGAGTCTCTTGTGTCCCCAACACACCCAATACAATGGTAAATGGTATAGGTGCACTAGTTCGACGAAGAGATGGTGATACAAGTGGTATATGGATAGTAGATATAGGTTTTTGTAATCTGAAAAATATAAAAACAAAAAGGTAACTAATGATAAAAGTGAGCGTAAACGGTATTGCAATGCTAGGAAACAAGGCCTATGGTTCATACTTTCACTAGTGCAAGTTCCCTCAACAATAATAACATAATTGGATCACATAACTATCCCTCAACATGCAACAAAGAGCACTCCAAAGTCACTAATAACGGAGAACAAACGAAGAGATTATGGTAGGATACGAAACCACCTCAAAGTTATTCTTTCCAATCAATCCGTTGGGCTATTCCTATAAGTGTCACAAACAGCCCTAGAGTTCGTACTAGAATAACACATTAAGACACAAATCAACCAAAACCCTAATGTCACCTAGACACTCCAATGTCACCTCAAGTATCCGTGGGTATGATTATACGATATGCATCACACAATCTCAGATTGTCTCAGATTGGGTTTCGGTGGCTACGGAGGCTTCTGGCGACGGAACTCCCGATCTATTGTGCTCCCTGATGTTTTTAGGGTATATGGAGATATATAGGCGGAAGAAGTACGTCAGGGGAGCCACGAGGGTGGAGGGCGCGCCCAGGTGGGTGGGCGCGCCCCCTACCTCATGGCCTCCTCGAAGCTTCCCTTACATGGACTCCAAGTCTTCGGGGCTTCTTCTGATCCAAAAATAAGTTCCATGAAGTTTCAGGTTAATTGGCCTCCGTTTGATTTTCCATTTCTGCGATATTCTAAAACAAGGAAAAACAGAAACTGGCTCTGGGCTCTGGGTTAATAGGTTAGTCCCAAAAATCATATAAAATAGCATATAGATGCATATAAAACATCCAAGGTTGATAATATAATAGCATGGGACAATCAAAAATTATAGATACATTGGAGATGTATCAGCATCCCCAAGCTTAATTCCTGCTCGTCCTCGAGTAGGTAAATGATAAAAACAGAATTTTTGATGTGGAATGGTTCCTAACATATTTCTCTAAGTAATTCTTCTTTATTGTGGCAAGAATATTTCAGATCCATAAGATTCAAGATGAAAGTTTAATATTGACATAAAAATAATAATACTTCAAGCATACTAATAAAGCAATTATGTCTGCTCAAAATAACATGGCCAAAGAAAGCTATCCCTACAAAATCATATAGTCTGGCTATGCTCCATCTTCACCGCACAAAATATTTAAATCATGCACAACCCCGATGACAAGACAAGCAATTGTTTCATACTTTTGGTGTTCTCAAACTTTTTAATTCTTCATGCAATACATGAGCATGAGCCATGGATATAGCAATATATGTGGAATAGAATGGTGGCTGTGGAGAAGACAAAAAGGAGAAGATAGTATCACATCAACTAGGCGTATCAACGGGCTATGGATATGCCCATTAATAGATATCAATGTGAGTGAGTAGGGATTGCCATGCAACGGATGCACTAGAGCTATAAATGTATGAAAGCTCAACAAAAGAAACTAGTGGGTGTGCATCCAACTCGCTTGCTCACGAACACCTAGGGCATTTTGAGGAAGCCCATCATTGGAATATACAAGCCAAGTTCTATAATGAAAATTTCCCACTAGTATATGAAAGTGACAACATAGGAGACTCTCTATCATGAAGATCATGGTGCTACTTTGAAGCACAAGTGTGGTAAAAGGATAGTAGCATTGCCCCTTCTCTCTTTTTCTCTCATTCTTTTTTATTTTTATTTTTTTATTTGGGCCTTCTCTTTTTTATGGCCTCTTTTCTCTTTTTTTATTTGGGCTTCTTTGGCCTCTTTTATTTATTTATTTTCGTTCGGAGTCTCATCCTGACTTGTGGGGGAATCATAGTCTCCATCATCCTTTCCTCACTGGGACAATGCTCTAATAATGATGATCATCACACTTTTATTTACTTACAACTCAATAATTACAACTCGATTCTTAGAACAAGATATGACTCTATATGAATGCCTCCGACGGTGTACCGGGATGTGCAATGACGCATGAGTGACATGTATGAAAGAATTATGAATGGTGGCTTTGCCACAAATACGATGTCAACTACATGATCATGCAAAGCAATATGACAATGATGAAGCGTGTCATAATAACGGAACGGTGGAAAGTTGCATGGCAATATATCTCGGAATGGCTATGGAAATGCCATAATAGGTAGGTATGGTGGCTGTTTTGAGGAAGGATATGGTAGGTGTATGATACCGGCGAAAGGTGCATGGTGTTAGAGAGGCTAGCAATGGTGGAAAGGTGAGAGTGCGTATAATCCATGGACTCAACATTAGTCATAAATAACTCACATACTTATTGCAAAAATCTATTAGTTATCGAAACAAAGTACTATGCGCATGCTCCTAGGGGGATAGATTGGTAGGAAAAGACCATCGCTCGTCCCCGACCGCCACTCATAAGGAAGGCAATCAATAAATAAATCATGCTCCGACTTCATCACATAACGGTTCACCATACGTGCATGCTACGGGAATCACAAACTTCAACACAAGTATTTATCAAATTCACAACTACTCAACTAGCATGACTCTAATATCACCATCTTCATATCTCAAAACAATCAACAATCATCAATTATCAAACTTCTCATAGTATTCAATGCACTTTATATGAAAGTTTTTATTATATCCCTCTTGGATGCCCATCATATTAGGACTAGTTTCATAACCAAAGCAAATTACCATGCTGTTCTAAAGACTCTCAAAATGATATAACTGAAGCATGAGATTTCATTAATTCTTATAAAATAAAACCACCACCGTGCTCTAAAAAGATATAAGTGAAGCACTAGAGCAACAACAAACTACTCCGAAAGATATAAGTGAAGATCAATGAGTAGTCGAATAATTATGCAACTATGTGAAGACTCTCTAACATTTAAGAATTTAAGATCTTGGTATTTTATTCAAACAGCAAGCAAAGCAAAATAAAATTACATTCTAAGAATAGCGAACATCATGTGAAGAAGCAAAAAACTTAGGATCAACCGATACTAACCGATAGTTGTTGAAGAAGAAAGGTGGGATGCCAACCGGGGCATCCCCAAGCTTAGACGCTTCAGAATTCTTGAAATATTATCTTGGGATGCCTTTGTCATCCCCAAGCTTGAGCTTTTGTGTCTCCTTAATTCCTCTCATATCACGGTCTCCCTAAATCTCAAAAGCTTCATCCACACAAAACTCAACAAAGACTCGTGAGATAAGTTATTATAAACCATTGCAAAAACCTTATCATACTCTACTGTAGAAAATCACTAAAATTATTATTCAACATTGCATACTAAATGCCTCTGCATATTTAATAGTCCTATCCTCAAATAGAATCATTAATGAAGCAAACATATGCAAACAATGCAAAACATAACAGCAATCTGCCTAAACAGGACAGTCTGTGAAGAGTGCAGCAAGGTCCATACTTCCCTAACTCCAAAAATTATGAAAGAAAATTCCCACTGTAGTAAATTTATCAGAGCTTAATATGCAAAAACTTTCAACATTTTATCACAATCTGACTTTTCTAGGGAATTATTGCAACAGCGGTAAACTTTCTGTTTTCAAACAGCAACATGTGGACTTCTAAAATAGGCATAGTAAATGCTATCAATGCCACTTTTATTGAAATAAAAGATGCAAGACATTGTTCAAAATAACAGAAATCAAATCTTAACAAAATAAATTGACGCTCCAAGCAAAACACATATCATGTGGTGAATAAAAATATAGCTCCAAGTAAAGTTACCGATGAATGAAGACGAAAGAGGGGATGCCTTCTGGGGCATCCCCAAGCTTAGGCTCTTGGTTGTCCTTGAATGTTTCCTTGGGGTGCCTTGGGCATACCCAATCATAGGCTCTTGCCAATCCTTATTCCATAATCCATCCAATCTTTACCCAAAACTTGAAAACTTCACAACACAAAACTTAACAGAAAACTCGTAAGCTCCGTTAGTATAAGAAAATAAATCACCACTTCAAGGTACTGTAATGAAATAATTTTTTATTTATATTGGTGTTAAACCTACTTTATTCCAACTTCTCTATGGTTTATAAACTCTTTTACTAGCCATAGATCCATCAAAATAAGTAAACAACACATGAAAAACAGAATCTGTCAAAAACAGAACAGTCTGTAGTAATCTGGATCAAACGTATACTTATGGAACTCATAAAATTCTAAAATAAATTGATGGACCTGAGTAATTTATCTATTAATCATCTTCAAAAATAATTAACTAAATAGCACTCTCCAAATAAAAATGGCAGTGGTTCTCGTGAGCGCTAAAGTTTCTGTTTTTTACAGCATGATCAACAAGACTTTCCCCAAGTCTTTCGAAAGGTTCTACTTGGCACAAACACTAATTAAAAGCATAAAACCACATATAAAAAGAGGCTATATTAATTATTTATTAATAAAAAAGAACAAAAAGCAAGGAATTAAAATAAAATTGGGTTGCCTCCCAACAAGCGCTATCGTTTAACGCCCCTAGCTAGGCATGATGATTGCAATGATGCTCACATAAAAGATAAGAATTGTAACATAAAGAGAGCATCATGAAGAATATGACTAGCACATTTAAGTCTAACCCACGTACTATGCATAGGGATTTTGTGAGCAAACAACTTGTGGGAACAAGAATTAACTAGCATAGGAAGGCAAAACAAGCATAACTTCAAAACTTTAAGCACATAGAGAGGAAACTTGATATTATTGCAACTCCTACAAGCATATATTCCTCCCTCATAATATTTGTCAGTAGCATCATGAATGCATTCAACAATATAACCATCACCTAAAGCATTCTTTTCATGATCTACAAGCATATAAAATTTACTACTCTCCACATAAGCAAATTTCTTCTCATGAATAATAGTGGGAGCAAACTCAACAAAATAACTATCATGTGATTGAAAATTAAGATCAAGATGACAAGTTTCATGGTTATCATTATTATTTAAAGCATACATGTCATCACAATAATCATCATAGATAGGAGGCATTCTTTCATCATAGTAAATTTGCTCATCAAAGCTTGGGGGACAAAAAATATCATCTTCATCAAACATAGCTTCCCCAAGCTTGTGGATTCGCATATCATTAGCATCATGGATATTCAAGGAATTCATACTAACAACATTGCAATCATGCTCATCATTCAAATATTTAGTGCCAAACATTTTATAGATTTCTTCTTCTAGCACTTGAGCACAATTATCCTTCCCATCATACTCACGAAAGATATTAAAGAGGTGAAGTGTATGAGACAAACTCAATTCCATTTTTTTATAGTTTTCTTTTATAGACTAAACTAGTGATAAAACAAGAAACTAAAAGACTCGATTGAAAGATCTAAAGATATACCTTCAAGCACTAGCCTCCCCGGCAACGGCGCCAGAAAAGAGCTTGATGTCTACTACGCAACCTTCTTCTTGTAGATGTTGTTGGGCCTCCAAGTGCAGAGGTTTGTAGGACAGTAGCAAATTTCCCTCAAGTGGATGACCTAAGGTTTATCAATCCGTGGGAGGCATAGGATGAAGATGGTCTCTCTCAAGCAACCCTGCAACCAAATAACAAAGAGTCCCTTGTGTCCCCAACACACCCAATACAATGGTAAATTGTATAGGTGCACTAGTTCGGCGAAGAGATGGTGATACAAGTGGTATATGGATAGTAGATATAGGTTTTTGTAATCTGAAAAATATAAAAACAACAAGGTAACTAATGATAAAAGTGAGCGTAAACGGTATTGCAATGCTAGGAAACAAGGCCTAGGGTTGATACTTTCACTAGTGCAAGTTCCCTCAACAATAATAACATAATTGGATCACATAACTATCCCTCAACATGCAACAAAGAGTCACTCCAAAGTCACTAATAGCGAAGAACAAACGAAGAGATTGTGGTAGGGTACGAAACCACCTCAAAGTTATTCTTTCCAATCAATCCGTTGGGCTATTCCTATAAGTGTCACAAACTGCCCTAGAGTTCGTACTAGAATAACACCTTAAGACACAAATCAACCAAAACCCTAATGTCACCTAGATACTCCAATGTCACCTCAAGTATCCGTGGGTATGATTATACGATATGCATCACACAATCTCAGATTCATCTATTCAACCAACACAAAGGACCTCAAAGATTGCCCCAAAGTTTCTACCGGAGAATCACGACGAAAACGTGTGCCAACCCCTATGCATAGGTTCATGGGCAAAACCCGCAAGTTGATCACCAAAACATACATCAAGTGAATCACGTGATATCCCATTGTCACCACACATATCCACGGCAAGACATACATCAAGTGTTCTCAAATCTTTAAAGACTCAATCCGATAAGATAACTTTAAAGGGGAAACTCAATCCATTACAAGAGAGTAGAAGGGGGAAGAAACATCATAGGATCCAAATATGATAGCAAAGCTCGCGATACATCAAGATCATACCACCTCAAGAACACGAGAGAGAGAGATCAAACACATAGCTACTGGTACATACCCTCAGCCCCGAGGGAGAACTACTCCCTCCTCGTCATGGAGAGCACCGGGATGATGAAGATGGCCACCGGAGAGGGATTCCCCCTCCGGTAGGGTGCCGGAACGGGTCTAGATTGTCTTTCGGTGGCTACGGAGGATTCTGGCGGCGGAACTCCCGATCTATTGTGCTCCCTGATGTTTTTAGGGTATATGGAGATATATAGGCGGAAGAAGTACGTTAGGGGAGCCACGAGGGGCCCACGAGGGTGGAGGGCGCGCCCCCTACCTCGTGGCCTTCTCGAATCTTCCCTTATGTGGACTCCAAGTCTTCTGGGCTTCTTCTAATCCAAAAATAAGTTCCATGAAGTTTCAGGTCAATTGGCCTCCGTTTGATATTCTAAAACAAGGAAAAAACAGAAACTGGCACTGACACTGGGCTCTGGGTTAATAGGTTAGTCCCAAAAATCATATAAAATAGCATATAAATGCATATAAAACATCCAAGGTTCATAATATAATAGCATGGAACAATCAAAAATTATAGATACATTGGAGACGTATCAGTCGCTTCCATGCGCAGGTTTTTTTAGTTCTTGTTTGGTTCGATCAAACATTATATTTATGCTAAAATATGTTTGTCAAAAACGAGGTTCATTAAAAACCACTTTTCTTTATCCGTGTTAACTAGGGCTCTTAAATTTATATGAGCCATTTTATAATAAGTGTTCTTCTTCTAAGTCATTGCAAAGTCTTTTTCTACCACTCCTTTCTCGACTCGAGTGCGGTCAATAGCCGGATAGCCTGTTTTCTCTCTAATGTTGCTCGAGTTTCATTCCCTAAACTGGCTTAACGAGCAGTACTCTGCCTTCAGGATAGGAGGTTGCAGCCGTAAGCTGGCCCGCTTGAAGTCTTGAGATCGGATGTGTTATAGTAATGCACGACAGAAGCACAAAAGTAAGACCAATTTTTGGATTGGCACCAAATGACTTGATTTAGTTCGGGCGTAAAGTTTTTACTAAAGTTTTTTGGTTTTCCAAGCCTATAGCACTTTTAAACTATTTGTGTGTTTCCAGCATAAGTCTCGCAGTGCAACGCTGGACACCTTTAGAGATTCGGCAAAAACATTCTCGGATATTGCTATATATGCATCGGTTTTGGATTGTGTCTTCGGTCAATAGTTGGGTTGCCCGGCTCATGTGCTTGCCTCCTATGTCTCGCTTTGTTCGGCTAGGTGTGCAAAGGGAGAACCACTACGATTGTGCTTCCAACTCGAATGGTTAAGCACATTAGTGGAGAAAGCCAAAAACTGACCGTCACAATGGGCATAAACTGGTCAGCGATCCGATGATGGTGTCAAACTATAGATCGATACCAATTACCCCATGATAAACGATGGGCCTTTCATAAGATTGGCCAAAGTGTTAATGGCTAGACTTCGGTCGGTGCCGAACACTAACCGAGGGCTCATAGCTAGCTTCCCCAGTTTAAAGCTCCCATGACTAAGTGAAAGTTATAAAGCCCGCATATCTGATTGCCTTGTTTTCCGCTAACACAACCGCCTTTGGGCACCGAGACGTCGGCTAAGGGTTGTTTTGTTATTACGGAAACACCCTGCATAGCATCTACAATGGGGTGGTGTTGGGGAACGCAAAAATTTCCTATGATCATGCAAGATCTATCTAGGAGATGCATAGCAACGAGAGGGGAGAGTGTGTCTACATACCCTCGTAGACCGAAAGCGCAAGCGTTGAATAACGCGGTTGATGTAATCGAACGTCTTCGCGATCCAACCGATCAAGTACCGAACGCACGGCACCTCCGCGATCTGCACACATTCGTCTCAGTGACGTCCCTCGAACTCTAGATCTAGCTAAGGCCGAGCGAGAGTTTGGTCAGCACGACGGCGTGTTGACGGTGATGATGAAGTTACGAACGCAGGGCTTCACCTAGGCACTGTGATAATATGACCAAGGTGGAAATCTGTGGAGGGGGGCACCACACATGGCTAAGAAATCAACTTGTGTGTCTATGGGGTTCCCCCCTCCCCCGTATATAAAGGAGTGGAAGAGGGGGCCGGCCGGCCTCATGGGGTGTGCCCCAAGGGGGGAATCCTACTGCTACTAGGAGTAGGTTCCCCCCTTTCCTAGTCCAACTAGGAGGGGAAGGAAAGGAAAGGAAGAGAGAAGGAAAGGGGGGCTGCCCCCCTTTCCAATTCGTATTGGGATTGGGGGCGCGCCTCCACTTGTCCGCCTCCTCCTCTCTTCCACGAAAGCCCATGAAGGCCCATTAACCCCCCCCCCCCCCCGGGGGGGGGGGGGGGTTCTGGTAACCCCCTGGTAGTCTGGAAATGCCCGGACCTATCTGAAACCTTTTCGGTGTCCAAACATAACCTTCCAATATATCAATCTTTATGTCTCGACCATTTCAAGACTCCTCATCATGTCCGTGATCACATCTAGGACTTCGAACAACCTTTGGTACATCAAATGACATAACTCACAACACATATTGTCATCGAACGTTAAGCGTGTGGACCCTACGGGTTCGAGAACTGTGTATACATGAGCGAGACTCATCTCTAGTCAATAACCAATAGTGGAACCTGCATGCTCATATTGGTTCCTACCTATTCTACGAAGATCTTTATCGGTGAAACCGCATAACAAAATACGTTGTTCCCTTTGTCATCGGTATGTTACTTGCCCGAGATTCGATCGTCGGTATCATCATACCTAGTTCAATCTCGTCACCGGCAAGTCTCTTTACTTGTTTCGTAATGCATCATCCCGTAACTAACTCATTAGTTGTCGGATCTTGGGTTCCGGCAAAACCCTCAAGGTTCGAACACTGGGGTGCGCGCGAAGATCTCCCCCTACCGATCCACGTCCTAACTTCGCTAAGATCTCAAGGGCTAACTCGACGAACTCGCAACACAAAGGACACAAGATTTATACTGGTTCGGGCCACCGTTGCGGTGTAATACCCTACTCCAGTGTGGTGGTGGTGGATTGCCTCTTGGGCTGAGGATGAATATTACAAGGGGAAGAATAGCCTCCTGAGGCGAGGTGTTCTTGTGCTTGGTGAACATGTGGTTGTCCCGATCCCCCCTCTAATGTGGTGGCTTAGTCCTATTTATAGAGGCCCTAGTCCTCTTCCCAAATATTGAGCGGGAAGGTTGCCAACAGCAGCAAATTCGAAAGGGGACAACTAGTACAACTTATCCTGGCAAAAGTAGTCTTCGCCTGCCAAAGGCTCTGGCGGTGACGCCGTCTTGGGCTCCATGGTGACCTCTGTCTTGCTGTCCTGCTGGTCTTGGTCTCGTTGCACCGATATTGAAACCTTTGCTTGATGCCTTGGTACTCTGCATCTGCGCTTGCCTCGTCAGCACCAAAGAGGAAACAAGGACACTGTGCATGCTGGCGCCCGTCTGGCGCTCGCCTGGTCTCAATCGTCATGGCTCACGTCATAGGAACCTCGCGAGATTTGCCTGGCCTCGATCACTCCGCCCCTCGCGAGCTAGCCCGGTGAGGCCGCTCCCAAGGAGGTCTTGTGTCGTCCGCCTCACGAGGCTTGGCCCCTCGCGAGGGTATTGAGTCCTTGCTCGTGAAGATGGGCCTTACGGGCCCGCTCGTAGAGCCACGCTGTGGGCCGCAGGCAGGCAAGTCTAGGAACCCCCGTTCCCAGAACATCGACAGTAGCCCCCGGGCCCATGGCGCGCTCGGTCTTGGCTTCGAGGTGAAGCCGAAGGTCAAGTGTGGAGCGCCGCGGGCCCCAATAGCCTGCGGCCTTGGTCGACGTGTGGCGGTTGATTAGACGTGGGCATCTCCGCTTCCCCACACAGCCTCGGCAACTGCCCGACTTGCCAAGTCCCTGCAACATGCAAGGAAAAACTATCATTACTTGTGATCGTGGGGGGCGCTGGTTGGCCTTCTCCTGCTATAAATGGGAGGGGCGGAGCCCCCGTCGCCCATCTCTTCCCATTGTGTTTGCTTCTCCCCCTTTGCTCCATCACCATCACCAATGGCGCCGTCGAGGAGGTTCTCTGCCACGGAGAAGGGGAAGGCCCCTCACGAGGGGCCCGGCTCTCCGGCGCCCAAGCATGGACGCAGTCGTCCCCGCAAGCACACCGCGACCCTCGCTGCGCCACCCCGTTCTTGTGGTGGCGCCGCTGCGCGTGGCAGGGGTCGCTCCGGTCACGGCAGCCCTGTCAGTGAAGGGAGGCGTGTCATGGTTGCGCGGCCTCCCCGGTCACGCTTCCACTCGGCAGAGGTGCTGCTGGAGTTCGTCATCTGGTTGGCGAATCCGGCCGGCAACTGGCTTCAGCTCCCATGTTTCTTCGTCGATGAGCTGCCAGCCTCTGGTCCAAGCGGGTTCTGGCAGCAGGCAGACGGTTGCTGCAGCAGGGCTTCTTGGGTCACGGTCAAGATCTCCGCCGCAGGCAATATAGCTTTGGCCCGCGGTTGGCAAACGTTCGCCCACGCGCGCGACCTGGGCAGGTGGTGCACCCTTCATTTCAGGTACGACGGTGATGCGCCCCTCTATGTGAGGGTGTTTGGGGAAGATGGTCGCCGCGCCAGGTGCTGCCCCGAGATGAACGACGGCGAGGAGGTGCTCGGCCTTGGCAACGGTCTTGACGAGGATGAGGGCGAACCCGCCCTTGGTGCCGACCACATCTCGTCCAGCTATGGTGGCTCTTCCCTCGACGATAGCTCCAACAGTGGTGGTTACGACCAGCTGCCACGTTGCCGTGCCCGCTTCTAAGGCGGTAGCGGGTCGTCTCGTCGCCGCGCCTCCGTGAAGCGCGAGGAGGGGTCCGGCTGAGCTCAGGACGACGCCAGGAGCTTGCCCCCGTGGACTACTGTAGGGGCAGGCACTGCTTTTATTTTGTTCTTCCTTTCCTTCCTGCATCAAGAAGAAACCAGAATGGGCCCCATAGGGGCGTGTATCGAACTATGATCTCAATCATTATGCTATGTTTGTTGTTTCTGTGCTGTGTCGTTATTTTGTGTAGAGGTAACTTAGCTTGACTTGCTCGGAGTAGCCTCCTCCTCACGAGGCGCTTGCTTCCTGGTGCCTGCCGAGGCCTCCTTGGTAGGCACTTAGGAACTGCAAAAAAATCGTTAAGAGGCTTATCGTTCACCCGAGCCTTGGTCACAGGCACCGCCTGCCTTGACCCAGCGCTTCGTATCGCGGTACCCGAGGGGCACGGATTAGGAGAGGTGTGCCAGCTTGTGAGCTCGAACGTGGGTGCCTGGCAAAAAGCAGACGAAAGGCAGAAAAGGAAAAAATGCTCACGAGGGGCTCACGAGGGCACCCGTCCAGCCCCCTCGTGAGGAATGCGAGAGAGAGAGTACAGGCTAAACTGAAGACGGAAACGTAGGCAGAAGGCAACGGAACCAAATCAGCGAAGAACACCAGAAGCAAACTTCCATTAAAAGAGGCAAGCCAAATACGGAAAGCAAATGAAAAGTCGCATCCGGCACCTAGTCTAATCTTCAAGTCTTCTCACCAGCATGGAGCTAAGTGCTGCCACTTGGACGTGGGAGGGAGCCCCCGAGGCCCGAGGGCGGCACTCCTGAGACTCCCGGGCGTGTACAGCCCCACTCATTATTACGTGAGAGTGCCACGGGTGGCGATCTTCACAGGCACTGGGCCTTGCTCCTCAGGCATTGGGCCTTGCTTCATGGGTAGAACTTGCAGAGGTGCTGGATTTTCCAGGCGTTCTGGATGGGTACCCCGTCCTGTGTCTCCAGGCACGCGGCACCAGGCCTGGAGACATGGACGACCTTGAACGGGCCCTCCCACATGGGTGAGAGCTTATGCAGCCCTTCCCTGGAGAGCACCCGCCTCGGGACGAGGTCACCCACCTCGAGCGTCCTAGAGCGGACGCTGCGATAGTGGTACCACCGCAGCGCCTGCTGGTATCTTGCCGCCCGCAGTGCAGCTTCGTGGCGGCGTTCCTCCCCCAGCACGAGATCCATCCCCCACGTGGCGTCCTGCTGCGTCTCATCAAACGCCAGGACCCGTGTGGAGCAATGCTTGACCTCATGAGGGAGGACCGCTTCTGCTCCGTAGACGAGGAAGAACGGAGTCTCGCCCGTTGGCTTGGTGGCGGTGGTGCGGATTGACCACATGATGGACTTGTGCTCGTCGTGCCAGCCCCTGCCACAGGCTTCGAGCTTCTTCTTGAAGGTCCTGGTCTTGAGGCCTCTCAAGACCACTGCGTCGGCGCGTTTGGCTTGACCATTGCTCCGGGGGTGCGCTACCGAAGTGTAGAAGATCTGCGTTCCAAGGTTAGCACAGTACGTTTTGAAGAAATTACTGGTGAACTGCGAACCATTATCGATGATGATGCGGTTGGGGACCCCGAGACGGCTCACGAGACCCTTGATGAACTTGACCGCAGAGCCAGCTGGGATGGTGCGGACGGCTTCCACCTCCGCCCACTTAGTGAACTTGTCGATGGCGACGTAGAGGTGTCGATAGCCCCCAGGCGCCCGAGGGAACGGGCCAAGGATATCCAGTCCCCAGACTGCGAACGGCCACGAGAGTGGAATGGTCTGGAGGCCCTGAGCTGGCTGATGGATCTGCTTGGCGTGGAATTGGCAGGCCTCGCAGGACTTCACCAGCTCAGCCGCGTCATTGAGCGCCGTAGGCCAGTAGAATCCGCTGCAGAATGCCTTACCGACGAGGGTTCGTGACGACGAGTGGTGCCCGCAGTCCCCGCCGTGTATGTCGGCTAGCAGCTCCTTCCCTTGTTCCCTGGAGATGCAACACAGTGAAACGTCATTTGGCCACTTCCTGTATAACTCACCGTCCTAGATGCAGTATGTTGTGGCTTGCCGGGCCACACGCTCCACGTCCTCCTTCTACGGCAGCATCCCTTGCATCAGGTGTTCCTTGAGTTCCTTGGTCCACCATCCCTCCTGGTGCTCGAGCGCCAAGAGTAGACGCGCTCCCGAGGTCGGGCCATAGGCTGGGGCTAACGCGGTACGTGGCTGCGGGAGCTCCTCCCGAGGCTGTGCTGGCCTTGAAAGCGGTGGTATCGCCGATAGCTTGAAGAGTCGCTGCTCGAAGACGCCAGGCTCTTGGGGCTGTCTCTTGGATGCCCTTCTGGCGATGTCGTCGGCTTCGTTGTTGGTTCCCCGGTGCACGTGCTGCAACTCCAGGACTAGGAACTGCTTCTCCATCTTGCGTACCTCCGTGAGCTATGCCTCCATGTGTTCGTCCTTCGACTCGTATACCTTGTTGGAGAAGTTGATGAGGAGCTCGCCCCTGATGGTGAGACGCTTCACCCCCAATGCCGCCGCAGCCTTCAGGCCGGCTATGAGGACTTTGTATTCTGCAATGTTGTTGGAGATCTTCTCGCCTTGCTGGAAGCAGAGCTGCACGGCGTAGTAGAGCTTGTCCTGAGTGGGCGAGATGAGCACTGCTCCAGCCCCCCGCGCCTTGGCGCGCGAAGGCACCATCGAAATACATGACCCAGTCGCCGGGTGCCTCGCTTCCCGGCGAGAGGGACCGGTCCTCACCTATTTCAAGCGCCAGGGCGTCCGTCCATTCTGCCACAAAATCGGCGAGCGCGGCCCCCTTGATGACCCTGGTGGTGATGAACTCCAACTAGAATGCCTGTGGCTCGATGTTCCACTCAGTGACCCTCCCAGCGGAGTTGGGGCTCCTGAGCACCCTCTCTAGTGGGTAGGCCGAGACGACCTTTATGGGGTGGCCTTGGAAGTAGTGCCGCAGCTTGCGCGAGGCCACCAGGAGTGCAAGTAGGTGCTTTTGAGGCATGGGGTACCGTGCTCTTGCATCCCGCCACACCGTGCTGACGAAGTATACCGGGTGCTCAACGAGGGTAGGCGCACTGATGAGGCTTGCGCCTTCCGGGAGTTGGGGTGCCTCCTGAGGTGGTGGAGCCCCCAATGCTTGATCACCTGTCGGGACCTCGGCGGTGGCGTCCTGCCGAGCTTGGTCCTCTGTTGATGTTGCTACGACTCTTGAGGCACCTTCCTAGTCTTGTGTCATCTCGGCTGGTGGCGTAGCTCGGCGCGACGCGCCTTTGGCTTGGTGCTCTTCCCGAACCGCCACAAGAGCCGCGCTGGCGGAGTACGGGGTGGCGGCAAGATAAAGCACTAGGGGCTCAAGAGGTTGTGGCGCCACCATCATTGGAGGGCTGGTTAGGTATCTCTTGAGGTCTTGAAAAGCTTGGTCGGCCTCCGGGGTCCACTCGAACGATCCCTTCTTCTTCATCAGCTTGAAGAAGGGTAGGGCGCGCTCTCCCAGCTTGGAGATGAAGCGCCCCAACGCAGTCACCCGACCAGCCAACTTCTGTATTTCCTTGAGGGTCTGCGGTGGGCTCATGCCTTCAATGGACTTGATCTTTTCCGCGTTCGCCTTGATCCCTCTATGGGATACGAGGAAATCTAGCAGCTTGCCGGAAGGGACACCAAACACGCACTTCTCTGGGTTAAGTCGCAAGTTCACCTGGCGTAGGCTCGCGAAAGTCTCCTCCAGATCTTGGATCAAGGTTCTCGCCTCCCGAGACTTCACCACAATGTCGTTGATGTTGGCCTCCGTGTTTCTCCCGAGATGCCGCCCTAAGGCGATGTGCATGAGCCACTGGAAGGTTGCGCCTGCGTTGCGCAGTCCGAAAGGCATGCAAGTGTAGCAGTACACCCCACATGGGGTCAAGAAGGCTGTCTTCTCCACATATTCTACCACCATCTTGATCTGGTGATATCCTGAGGACGCATCCAGGAAGCACAGCAAGTCGCACTCGGCAGTGGAGTCGACGATCTAGTCGATGTGTGGAAGCGGGAGCGGATCTTGGGGGCAGGTCTTGTTGAGGTTGGTGAAGTCGACACACATCCGCTCCTTCCCGCCTTTCTTGGGGACGACGACGGGGTTTGCCAGCCACTCGGGGTACCGAACCTCGCGAATGACACCCGCAGCCTCCAACTTACGGGTTTCTTGGACGATGAAAGCTTGCTTCTCCGTGGACTACCGCCTCACCTTCTGCTTCACGGGGTGTACACTGGGGCACACCTTCTGGTGGTGCTCTATCACCCCTCTTGGGAATGCCACCAGCTGATCGGGCTCCCAAGTGAACACTTCCTTGTTTGCGCGCAAGAACTTCACCAACACCTCCTCTTGACTAGGCTTGAGGTTGGCGCCTATGGTAAAGGTTGCCCCTAAGGACCCGTCCTCCTCGACTGGCACTCGCTTGGTTTCTACCTTGTCCTGAATAAAAAACTTCTTCTTCTTGGTTGGTGCGTCTCCCTTGGCCTTGGAGGTATCCGCGTCGGCGGGTTGTGCTGTTGCGGCGGTCTTGAGGGCGAGCTTGAGCATCATCAAGGCTTCCTTGGTGTCCCCAACTACTGTGAGGACACTCTTGCTCCCGGGAATCTTCATGAGGTTGTAGGCCGGATGGGTCGCTGCCACGAACAGAGCCAGCACCGGGTACCCGAGGATGGCATTGTACGGGAGGCTGATGTGGGCGATGTCGAAGTCGATGAGCTCGGTGCGGTAGTTGTCGCTCGTGCCGAAGGTCATAGGGAGGCGGATCTGCCCCAGGGAGCGGGCGGAGCCTCCACCAACCCCTGAGAAAGTCTTGCTAGGGCGGAGCTGCTCGAGCGGTATGTGAAGAAGGCTGAAGGCCTCGACGGAGAGCACGTTGAGGCCGGCGCCGCCATCAATGAGCGCCTTGGTGATGGACATGTGGCAGATGGTGGGCGTGCAAAGAATTAGGAGCGCACTCGAGCCGACGGTTGAGGCGGGATGATCCCCTGAGTCGAAGGTGAGGTCGGCCTCGGGCGCGGCCCAGCCCGGCGGAGCCCCCGGGCGCTTGGAAGTGGCGTCGATCTAGCGAAAGAACGGCTTGACGTGACGATCCGAGGGTGGTGCTTGTGAGCCGCCGAGGAGAGCCACAACCGCGCGTTGCGCCGGCGCCGCGTAGCACGCAGCGACGAGGCCGCGCAACTCCTCCCAAGATGCCACCGTGGATCCGGGGAGGTTGAACTATAATTTGCTCAGGTGGTGTATAAGTTCTAATATTGCTTTTACGAACCACAGTTGAAGCTTTAGCATGATCCTTTATCCTAACAGGGAAAGGTGGTTTCTCAACATAAGAAGTAGGAACAATAGGATCATTATAAGTGATAGTCTTTTCTTCAACTTTAATAGGTGCAGCTAGTTTTACTTCTATGGGAGGATGATATTTAAACCACTTCTCCTTAGGGAGATCGATATGAGCAGCAAAAGATTCACGAAAGAGGCTACTATGTCAGAGTCAAGTCCATATTTAGTGTTAAATTTAAGGAAAACATCGGTATCCATAAAAGATTTAACACAATCATACTTAGGTGTCATACCTGACTCCTTACCTTCGTCGATGTCCCAATCTTCAAAGTTGCGTTTAATTCTTTCCAATAAATCCCATTTGAATTCAATAGTCTTCATCATAAAAGAGCCAGCACAAGAAGGATCGAGCATGGTGCGATTGTTATCAGAAAGCCGAGCATAAATTTTTTGAATAATCATTTCTCTTGAGAGCTCATTATTGGGGCATGAATATAACATTGATTTAAGCCTCCCCCAAGCTTGAGCGATGCTTTCTCCTTCGCGAGGCCAGAAATTATATATATAATTACGATCACGATGAAGAAGATGCATAGGAGAAAACTTCTGATGAAATTCCAATTTCAATCGTTTGTAGTTCCATGACCCCGTATCATCACATAGCCTATACCATGTCAATGCATCTCCCTTCAAAGATAAAGGGAAGACCTTCTTCTTAATAACATCTCCGGACACACCCGTAAGCTTAAATAATCCACAAACTTCATCCACATATATCAGGTGCTCATCAGGATGTTTTGTTCCATCTCCTGCAAAAGGATTGGCTAGCAGTTTTTCTAACATACCCGAAGGAATTTCAAAGCACACATTTTCATTTTCAGTAGGTTCAGTAGGTTGAGGAGCAACTCTTTGCTCTACTGGTCGGGGTGAAGACACCCCGAACAAGCCCCTCAGAGGATTACTTTCCATAGTAACAAGTGACAGTAAATTTCAGCACACTATATAAATTTTTCCTTACCAAATTCCACCTACCAAAGGTGCTTCACTCCCCGGCAACGGCGCCAGAAAAGAGTCTTGATGACCCACAAGTATAGGGGATCTATCTTAGTCCTTTCGATAAGTAAGAGTGTTGAACCCAATGAGGAGCAGAAGGAAATGATAAGCGGTTTTCAGCAAGGTATTCTCTGCAAGCACTAAAATAATAGGTAATAGATAGTTTTGTGATAGGATAATTTGTAACGAGTAACCAGTAACAAAAGTAAATAAAGTGCAGCAAGGTGGCCCAATCCTTTTTGTCGCAAAGGACAAGCCTGGACAAACTCTTATATAGAGAAAAGCGCTCCCGAGGACACATGGGAATTATCGTCAAGCTAGTTTTCATCACGTTCATATGATTCGCGTTCGGTACTTTGATAATTTGGTATGTGGGTGGACCGGTGCTTGGGTACTGTCCTTACTTGGACAAGCATCCCACTTATGATTAACCTCTATTGCAAGCATCCGCAACTACAACAAAAGTATTAAGGTAAACCTAACCATAGCATGAAACATATGGATCCAAATCAGCCCCTTACGAAGCAACGCATAAACTAGGGTTTAAGCTTCTGTCACTCTAGCAACCCATCATCTACTTATTACTTACCAATGCCTTCCTCTTGGCCCAAATAATGGTGAAGTGTCATGTAGTCGACGTTCACATAACACCACTAGAGGAGAGACAACATACATCTCATCAAAATATCGAACGAATACGAAATTCACATGACTACTAATAGCAAGACTTCTCCCATGTCCTCAGGAACAAACATAACTACTCACAAAGCATATTCATGTTCATAATCAGAGGGGTATTAATATGCATATAGGATCTGAACATATGATCTTCCACCAAGTAAACCAACTAGCATCAACTACAAGGAGTAATCAACACTACTAGCAACCCACATGTACCAATCCCGGACTTGGAAACAAGAATTGGATACAAGAGATGAACTAGGGTTTGAGAGGAGATGGTGCTGGTGAAGATGTTGATGGAGATTGACCCCCTCCCGATGAGAGGATCGTTGGCGATGACGATGGCGATGATTTCCCCCTCCCGGAGGGAAGTGTCCCCGACAGAACAGCTCTGCCGGAGCCCTAGATTGTTCCGCCAAGGTTCCGCCTTGTGGCGGCGGAGTCTCGTCCCGAAAGGTTGCTTATCATTTTCTTCGGACGAAAGACTTCATATAGCAGAAGATGGCCACAGGAGGGCCAACAGGGGGCCCACGAGACAGGGGGGCGCGCCCCCCACCCTTGTGGACAGGTGGAGGCCCCCCTGATGTATTTCTTCCGCTCAGTATTTTTTATTATTTCAAAAAATAACTTTCGTGGAGTTTCAGGACTTTTGGAGTTGTGCAAAATAGGTCTCTAATATTTGCTCCTTTTCCAGCCCAGAATTCCAGCTGCCGGCATTCTCCCTCCTTATGTAAACCTTGTAAAATAAGAGAGAATAGGCATAAGTATTGTGACATAATGTGTAATAACAACCCATAATGCAATAAATATCAATATAAAAGCATGATGCAAAATGGACGTATCAACTCCCCCAAGCTTAGACCTCGCTTGTCCTCAAGCGAAAGCCGAATCAAAAAATATGTCCACATGTTTAGAGATAGAGGTGTCAATAAAAATAAAATACGGACATGAGGGCATCATGATCATTCCTAGAACATCAACTTATATAATTCTTGGCATATGATATCTTATGCTATAGTACGATTCAATCACAATTTCAAGTATGAATCATAAACTTCATTGAAAACTAACAAACTATAATCTCAGTCATTGAGTCAATATATAAGAGCTTTTCAGCAAGTCCACATACTCAACTATCATATAGTCTTTCACAATTGCTAACACTCACGCAATACTTATGGGTATGGAGTTTTAATTGGACACAGATAAAGATAGGGGCGTATAGTTTTGCCTCCCAACGTTTTACCTCAAGGGTAATGTCAACAATAATAGTTCATGAAAACTCACATCCAGTTAGCCATATATACTAGGATCTTTCCGACATGTTGTGCTTGCCAAAAGATAAAATGTAAAAAGGAAGGGTGAAGATCACCATGACTCTTATGTAAGGCAGGATATAAAAGTAAAAGATAGGCCCTTCGTAGAGGGAAGCAGAGGTTGTCATGCGCTTTTATGGTTGGATGCACAAAATCTTAATGCGAAAGAACATCACTTTATATTTCCACTTGTGATATGGACCTTTATTATGCAGTCCGTCGCTTTTATTTCTTCCATATCACATGATCATATAGAGCTTATTTTCTCCCACACTAATAAGTCATACATATTTAGAGAGCAATTTTTATTGCTTGCACCGATGACAACTTACTTGGAGGATCTTAATCAATCCATAGGTTGGTATGGTGGACTCTCATGGCAAAACTGGGTTTAGGGATATTTGGAAGCACAAGTACTATCTCTACTTGGTGTAAAGAATTGGCTATCATGAGAGGGGAAGGCAAGCTCAACCATGTTGGATGATCCATGACAATATAATTTATCTCAGATGTAAGAAAACATAACCCATTACGTTGTCTTCCTTGTCCAACGTCAACTCTTTAGCATGTCATATTTTAATGAGTGCTCACAATCAAAAAAGATATCCAAGATAGTATATATATGTGAAGACCTCTCTGTCTTTATTACTTCCTATTAATTGCAACGATGACCAAAACAATGTTTGTCAACTCTCAACAGCTTTTATTCATCATACTTTTCTATGTGAGCTCATTACTCTCCATAAGATCCATATGATCTCTTTTATTTCTTTCTCTTTTATTTTATTCACTCAATATCATGGCAAAATAATCAAGCCCTTGACTCAACACTAATCTTTGTTATATATAGCTCACGGAATCGATTACATAGAAGGATCATAAAGCAAAACTCACAACTAGATCATACTAAAACTTTATTCTACTAGATCAAGATATTACCAAAAGGATCAAACTAAGAAAAAGGTAAAGATAGAAGTGATGGTGATACGATACCGGGGCACTCCCCCAAGCTTGGCAGTTTCCAAGGGGAGTGCCCATACACATGTGATTATGTCTCCTTTGTTGGTGAAGAAGATGGTGGTGATGAAGGGTAGTCGCACATTGAGCGTAGGAGGTCTTCCAACTTGCGGATAATGCCCTTGAGTATGATGATATGCTCCTTCAACAAAATATTTTCACGTGTGAGATACTTGTTTTGTATACGAGCTAGCTCAATCATCTTGAAAGCTTCGATCTCAGTTGGGGTAAGAAGATTGTGATCAAGTTGAAGGATATCTTCTGTTGCCGGAACTTGGTCCTCCGTGGCCTTCTTGATCCCTTCATTCTTGTTGATCTCCATGGGTTCTTCTCTCTTCAGCTCTATCTTCATTAGCCAAGCATCGTTGCCCTCATTGTTGGAGGAGGAGGGAGACGACATGATGCTTGGCTTTGACAACCCTGGAAGAAAATAGCTCGAAACAAGAACACGAGATTTTTGCGTGATACGATGGTCAAAACCTTCGGGAGGTTATATAATGAATTTTTACCGACCAAAATATGTGACGTGTAAGAAAACGGAGTCCGGAGAGCACACAAGGTGCCCACGAGGTAGGGGGGCGCGCCCTGCACCCTCGTGAAGCCCTCGTGTCCTTCTCGGACTGCTTCTTATTTTTCTATTTTTCTAAATCTTCCAAAACGGAAGAAAATTGCCATTAGAACTGTTTTGGAGTCGATTTACTTACCGTACCACATACCTATTCCTTTTCGGAGTCTGAAACGTTCCGGAAGGTGTCCCTTATGTATTCCTCTGGGGTTATGGTTTCAATAACATTGATTTCAACATTTACAGGATTACCTGAGATATAATGTTTAATTCTTTAACCTTTCACCACCTTCGGGTTTGTGCCTTCGAAGTTGTTGATTTTTATGGCACCAGAACGATAGACCTCCTCGATAAGGACCTTCCCATTTAGAGAGAAGTTTTCCTGCAAAAAATATTAAACGAGAGTTGTATAATAATACATAATCACCTACATTAAACTCGCGCTTTTGTATTCTTTTGTCATGCCATCTTTTGACTTTTTCTTTAAACAACTTGGCATTTTCGTAGGCTTGGGTTCTCCATTCATCAAGTGAGCTAATGTCAAATAACCCCTTCTCACCGGCAAGTTTGAAATCATAGTTGAGCTGTTTAATAGCCCAATAAGCCTTATGTTCTAGTTCGAGAGGTAAGTGACATGCTTTTCCATAAACCATTTTATACGGAGACATGCCCATAGGATTTTTATATGCAGTTCTATAGGCCCATAATGCATCATCAAGTTTCTTGGACCAATTTTTTCTAGATCTATTGACAGTCTTCTGCAAAATTAATTTGAGTTCTCTATTACTCAATTCTACTTGACCACTAGACTGTGGGTGACAAGGAGAGGCTATTCTATGATTAACATCATATTTAGCAAGCATTTTACGGAAAGCGCCATGAATAAAATGTGAACCACCATCATTCATTAAATATCTAGGGACTCCAAACCTTGGAAAAATAACTTCTTTAAGCATCTTAATAGAGGTGTTATGATCAGCACTACTAGTTGGAATAGCTTCTACCCACTTAGTAACGTAATCAACCGCAACTAAAATATGTGTATATCCATTAGAGGCAGGAAAAGGTCCCATATAATCAAAGCCCCAAACATCAAATGGTTCAATAACAAGTGAATAATTCATAGGCATTTCTTGACGTCTACTAATATTACCAATTCTTTGACATTCATCACAAGACAAGACAAACTTACGGGCATCCTTGAAGAGAGTAGGCCAATAAAAACTGGATTGCAATACCTTGTGTGTAGTTCTATCTCCAGTGTGGTGTCCTCCATAAGCTTCGGAATGACACTTGCATAGGATATGTTCCTGTTCATGCTCAGGTACACAACATCTAATAACACCATCTACTCCTTCGTTATAAAGGTGTGGGTCATCCCAAAAGTAATGCCTCAAATCATAGAAAAACTTTTTCTTTTGTTGGTATGTGAAACTAGGTGGTATAAATTTAGCAACAATATAATTAGCATAATCAGCATACCATGGAGTAGTACGAGAAGCATTTATGACATTTAATTGTTCATCAGGAAAGCTATCATCAATAGGTAGTGGGTCATCAAGCACATTTTCTAACCTAGACAAGTTGTCTGCAATGGGGTTCTCAGCTCCCTTTCTATCAACAATATGCAAATCAAATTCTTGTAGCAGGAGAACCCATCTAATAAGTCTAGGTTTAGCATCTTTCTTTTCCATAAGGTATTTAATAGCAGCATGATCCATGTGAATAGTTACTTTAGAATCAATAATATATGGTCTAAACTTATCACAAGCAAATACAACTGCTAGGAATTCCTATTCAGTACTAGCATAATTTCTCTGAGCATTGTCTAGAGTTTTACTAGCATATGGAATAACATTTAATTTCTTATCAACTCTTTGCCCTAGAACAGCACCTACAGCATAATTACTAGCATCACACATAATTTCAAAGGGTAAATTCCAATCAGGTGGCTGAACAATCGGTGCAGAGATCAATGCTTTCTTAAGTATTTCAAATTCTTCTACACAATCATCATCAAAGATAAATAGTATATCTTTTTGTAATAAATTAGTCAGAGGCTGAGAAATTTTTGAGAAGTCCTTAATGAACCTCCTATAAAAACCGGCATGACCAAGGAAACTTCTTATACCTTCGATGTCCTTGGGACATGGCATCTTTTCAATAGCATCAACCTTGGCTTTATCAACTTCAATACCTCTTTCAAAAAGTTTATGCCCTAAGACAATACCTTCATTAACCATAAAGTGGCACTTTTCCCAATTCAAGATAAGATTAGTTTCTTCACATCTCTGCAAAACTCGATTAAGGTTGCTCAAGCAATCATCAAAAGAGGATCCATAGACGGAGAAATCGTGCATGAAAACCTCACAAATCTTTTCACAAAAGTCAGAGAATGTAGCCATCATGCATCTTTGGAAGGTAGCAGGTGCATTACATAAACTAAAAGGCATACGTCTATAAGAAAAAGTACCGAACGAGCAAGTAAAAGTGGTCTTAGATTGATCATCAGCTGACACAGGTATTTGAGAGAAACCAGAATAACCATCTAGAAAGCAAAAATGTGTATGTTTGGATAATCTTTCTAGCATTTGATCAATAAAAGGTAAGGGGTAATGATCTTTTTTAGTAGCCTTATTTAATTTGCAGAAATCAATTACCATCCTATAACCTGTAATAATTCTTTGCGGAATCAATTCATCTTTATCATTAGGAACGACAGTAATACCTCCCTTTTTAGGGACACAATCGACAGGACTTACCCACTGACTATCAGCAACGGGATAAATAATACCTGCCTCCAGAAGCTTTAGTATTTCCTTTCTTAGCACTTCTTTCATCTTAGGATTCAGCCATCGTTGGTGATCACAAACTGGTTTGGCATCTTTCTCCAAATTTATTTTATGTTGACATAGAGTGGGACTAATGCCCTTAAGTTCATCAAGATTATATCCAATAGCAGCGCGGTGCTTCCTTAGAGTTTTCAATAATCTCTCTTCTTCATGCTCTGAAAGGTTAGCACTAATAATAACAGGATATATCTTCTTTTCATCAAGATAAGCATATTTAAGAGTATCAGGTAATGGTTTAAGCTCAAACACGGGATCACCCTTGTGTGGAGGAGGATCCCCTAGGATTTCAATAGGCAAATTGTGTTTCAGGATGGGTTCCTGTTTAAAGAATACTTCATCTATTTCCCTTATTTCATTCATAAACATATCATTTTCATGGTCTAGCAAATATTGTTCTAAAGGATCACTAGGAGGTACGACAATAGAAGCAAGACCAATAATTTCATCTTTACCAGGCAATTCCTCTTCACGGTGTTGTCTACGAAATTTAGAAAAGTTGAAATCATGAGACATATCACCCAAACCAATAGTAACAACATCCTTTTCGCAGTCTATTAGCATTAACAGTGTTCAAGAAGGGTCTACCGAAAATAATGGGACAAAAGCTATCTTGTGGGGAGCAAGAACAAGAAAATCAGCAGGATATTTAGTTTTCCCACACAAGACTTCAACATCTCTAACAATTCCCATTGGTGAAATAGTATCTCTATTGGCAAGTTTAATTGTGACATCAATATCTTCTAACTCAGCGGGTGCAATGTCATGCATAATTTCTTTGTATAAGTCAAAAGGTATTGCACTAGCACTAGTACCCATATCACATAAACCATGATAACAATGATCTCCTATTTTAACAGAAATAACAGGCATGCCTACCACAGGTCTATGTTTATCTTTAGCACAAGGTTTGGCAATTCTAGCAGTTTCATTACAGAAAAGAATAACATGCCCATCAATATTATCAGCCAAGAGATCTTTAACAATAGCAATATTAGGTTCAACTTTAATTTGCTCAGGAGGTGTATAAGTTCTAATATTGCTTTTATGAACCACAGTTGAAGCTTTAGCATGATCCTTTATCCTAACAAGGAAAGGTGGTTTCTCAACATAAGAAGTAGGAACAATAGGATCACTATAAGTGATAGTCTTTTCTTCAACTTTAATAGGTGCAGCTACTTTTACTTCTATGGGAGGATGGTATTTAAACCACTTCTCCTTAGGGAGATCGATATGAGCAGCAAAAGATTCACAGAAAGAGGCTACTATGTCAGAGTCAAGTCCATATTTAGTGCTAAATTTACGGAAAACATCGGTATCCATAAAAGATTTAACACAATCATACTTAGGTGTCATACTTGACTCCTTACCTTCGTCGAGGTCCCAATCTTCAGAGTTGCGTTTAATTCTTTCCAATGAATCCCATTTGAATTCAATAGTCTTCATCATAAAAGAGCCAGCACAAGAAGTATCGAGCATGGTGCGATTGTTATTAGAAAGCCGAGCATAAAAAATTTGAATAATCATTTCTCTTGAGATCTCATGATTGGGGCATGAATATAATATTGATTTAAGCCTCCCCGAAGCTTGAGCGATGCTTTCTCCTTCGCGAGGCTAGAAATTATATATATAATTATGATCACGATGAACAAGATGCATAGGATAAAACTTCTGATGAAATTGCAATTTCAATTGTTTGTAGTTCCATGACCCCGTATCATCACATAGCCTATACCATGTCAATGCATCTCCCTTCAAAGATAAAGAGAATACCTTCTTCTTAATAACATCTCCGGACACACCTGCAAGCTTAAATAATCCACAAACTTCATCCACATATATTAGGTGCTCATCAGGATGCTTTGTTCCATCTCCTGCAAAAGGATTAGCTAGCAGTTTTTCTAACATACCCGAAGGAATTTCAAAGCAGACATTTTCATTTTCAGTAGGTTGAGGAGAAAATCTTTGCTCTAATAGTCGGGGTGAAGATACCCCGAACAAGCCTCTCAGAGGATTACTTTACATAGTAACAAGTGACAGTAAATTTCAGCCCACTATATAAATTTTTCCTTACCAAATTCCACCTACCAAAGGCGCTTCACTCTCCGGCAACGGCGCCAGAAAAGAGTATTGATGACCCACAAGTATATGGGATCTATCGTAGTCCTTTCGATAAGTAAGAGTGTCGAACCCAACCAGGAGCAGAAGGAAATTATAAGTGGTTTTCAGCAAGGTATTCTCTGCAAGCACTGAAATAATAGGTAACGGATAGTTTTGTGATAGGATAATTTGTAACGAGTAACAAGTAACAAAAATAAATAAAGTGCAGAAAGGTGGCCCAATCCTTTTTGTAGCAAAGGACAAGCCTGGACAAACTCTTATATAGAGTTTAAGCGCTCCCGAGGACACATGGGAATTATCGTCAAGCTAGTTTTCATCATGTTCATATGATTCGCGTTCGGTACTTTGATAATTTGGTATGTGGGTGGACCGGTGCTTGGGTACTGTCCTTACTTGGACAAGCATACCACTTATGATTAACCTCTATTGAAAGAATCCGCAACTACAACAAAAGTATTAAGGTAAACCTAACCATAGCATGAAACATATGGATCCAAATCAGCCCCTTACGAAGCAACGCATAAACTAGGGTTTAAGCTTCTGTCACTCTAGTAACCCATCATCTATTATTACTTCCCAATGCCTTCCTCTAGGCCCAAATAATGGTGAAGTGTCATGTAGTCGATGTTAACATAACACCACTAGAGGAGAGACAACACACATCTCATCAAAATATCAAACAAATACCAAATTCACATGACTACTAATAGCAAGACTTCTCCCATGTCCTCAGGGACAAACGTAACTACTCACAAAGCATATTCATGTTCATAATCAGAGGGGTATTAATATGCATATAAGATCTGAACATATGATCTTCCACCAAGTAAACCAACTAGCATCAACTACAAGGAGTAATCAACACTACTAGCAACCCACAGGTACCAATCCTGGACTTGGAGACAAGAATTGGATACAAGAGATGAACTAGGGTTTGAGAGGAGATGGTGCTGGTGAAGATGTTGATGGAGATTGACCCCCTCCCGATGAGAGGATCGTTGGTGATGACGATGATTTCCCCCTCCCGGAGGGAAGTGTCCCCGGCAGAACAGCTCTGCCGGAGCCCTAGTTTGGTTCCGCCAAGGTTCCGCCTCGTGGCGGCGGAGTCTCGTCCCGAAAGGTTGCTTATCATTTTTCTTCGGACGAAAGACTTCATATAGCAGAAGATGGCCACAGGAGGGCCAACAGGGGGCCCACGAGGCAGGGGGCGCGCCCCCACCCTCGTGGACAGGTGGAGGCCCCCTGATGTATTTCTTCCGCTCAGTATTTTTCATTATTTCCAAAAATAACTTTCATGGAGTTTTAGGACTTTTGGAGTTGTGTAGAATAGGTCTCTAATATTTGCTCCTTTTCCATCCCATAATTCCAGCTACCGGCATTCTCCCTCCTTATGTAAACCTTGTAAAATAAGAGAGAATATGCATATGTATTGTGACATAATGTGTAATGACAGCCCATAATGCAATACATATCAATATAAAAGCATGATGCAAAATGGACGTATCATCGTCGCCCTCGGCCTTAAGGATGGCATCCTCTTGCGCTGGCAGGAAAGCTGTCGGGTCCGCCGCGCCGTCATAGCGCGGTGGCATCTCCGGCTTGAACTTGAGTGGCCATTGCACCGGCCGCAAGGCGGGAGCAAGGGCTCGGAGCCCCCGAGCACCACTGTGGGCACCCGTAGATCTAGCCGGAAGGGCGGCACCAGCCATGGGGAATGGGCGCGAAGATGGTGGAGCGCGAGCCGACGGAAGGAAAACACCGATGCACCCCTAACTGGTGCGCCAAACGTCGGATCTTCTGTTTCGGCAAAACCCTCAAGGTTCGAACACTGGGGTGTGGGCGAAGATCTCCCCCTACCGATCCACGTCCTAGCTTCGCTAAAATCTCGAGGGCTAACTCGACGAACTTGCAACACAAAGGACACAAGATTTATACTAGTTTGGCCATCGTTGCGGTGTAATACCCTACTCCAGTGTGCTGGTGGTGGATTGCCTCTTGGGCTGAGGATGAATAGTACAAGGGGAAGAACAGCCTCCTGAGGTGAGGTGTTCTTGTGCTTGGTGAACTTGTGGTTGTCCAGATCCCCCCTCTAATGTGGTGGCTTAGTCCTATTTATAGAGGCCCTGGTCCTCTCCCCAAATATTGAGCGGGAAGGGAGCCAACAATGGCCAATTCGAAAGGGGACAGGTAGTACAACTTATCCTGACAAAAGTAGTCTTCGCCTGCCAAAGGCTCTGGTGATGACGCTGATAACCCACAAGTATAGGGGATCGCAACAGCTTTCGAGGGTAGAGTATTCAACCCAAATTTATTGATTCGACACAAGGGGAGCCAAAGAATATTCTCAAGTATTAGCAGCTGAGTTGTCAATTCAAGCACACCTGGAAACTTAGTATCTGTAGCAAAGTGTTTAGTAGAAAAGTAATATGATGGTGATGGTAACAAAACAGTAACGAAAGCAAAGTAATGTTTTTGGTATTTTGTAGTGATTGTAACAATAGCAACGGGAAAGTAAATAAGTGTAAACCAGTATATGGAAAGCTCGTAGGCATCGGATCAGTGATGGATAATTATGCCGGATGCGGTTCATCATGTAATAGTCATAACATAGGGTGACACAGAACTAGCTCCAATTCGTCAATGTAATGTAGGCATGTATTTCGAATATAGTCATACGTGCTTATGGAAAAGAACTTGCATGACATCTTTTGTCCTACCCTCCCGTGGCAGCGGGGTCCTAATGGAAACTCAGGGATATTAAGGCCTCCTTTTAATAGAGAACCGGAACAAAGCATTAGCACATAGTGAATACATGAACTCCTCAAACTACGGTCATCACCGGTAAGTATCCCGATTATTGTCACTTCGGGGTTAACGGATCATAACACATAATAGGTGACTATAGACTTGCAAGATAGGATCAAGAACTCTCATATATTGATGAAAACATAATAGGTTCAGATCTGAAATCATGGCACTCGGGCCCTAGTGACAAGCATTAAGCATAGCAAAGTCATAGCAACATCAATCTCAGAACATAGTGGATACTAGGGATCAAACCCTAACAAAACTAACTCGATTACATGATAAATCTCATCCAACCCATCACCATCCAGCAAGCCTACGATGGAATTACTCACGCCCGGCGGTGAGCATCATGAAATTGGTGATGGAGGATGGTTGATGATGATGACGGCGACGAATCCCCCTCTCCGGAGCCCCGAACAGACTCCAGATCAGCACTCCCGAGAGGTTTTAGGGCTCGGCGGCGGCTCCGTATCGTAAAACACGATGATTTCTTCTCTCCTATTTTTTTCTCCCCGAAAGCAGTTATATAGAGTTAGAGTTGGAGTCGGGAGGTCTCCAGGGGGCCCACGAGGTAGGGGCGCCCCCCCACCCTCGTGGCAAGGGTGTGGGCCCCCTGGTCTTCATCTTTGACGAGGATTTTTTATTATTTATTGTAAGATATTCCGTGGAGTTTCAGGTCATTCCGAGAACTTCTGTTTTCTGCACATAAAACAACATCATGGCAATTCTGCTGAAAACAGCGTCAGTCCGGGTTAGTTCCATTCAAATCATACAAGTTAGAGTCCAAAACAAGGGCAAAAGTGTTTGGAAAAGTAGATACGACGGAGACGTATCAACTCCCCCAAGCTTAAACCCTTTCTTGTCCTCAAGCAATCCAGTTGACAAACTGAAAGAAATAAAGAAAAACTTTTACAAAATCTGTTTGCTCTTGTTGTTGTAAATATGTCAAGCTAGCATTCAAGTTTTCAGCAAAGATTATAACTAACCATATTTGCAATAATTCTCAGGTCTCATGATTACCCATATCAATAGCATAATCAACTAGCAAGCCATAATAATAAATCTCGGATGACAACAATTTCTCAAAACAATCATAATATGATATAACAAGATGGTATCTCGCTAGCCCTTTCTGAGACCGCAAAACATAAATGCAGAGCACCTTTAAAGATCAAGGACTGACTAGACATTGTAATTCATGGTAAAAGAGATCCAATCATAGTCACACCCAATATAAATTAACAGTAATGAATGCAAATGACAGCGGTGCTCTCCAACTGGTGCTTTTCAATAAGAGGATGATGACTCGGCATAAAAGTAAATAGATAGGCCCTTCATAGAGGGAAGCAGGGATTTGTAGAGGTGCCAGAGCTCGGTTTTGAAATAGAGGTGAATAATATTTTGGGCGGTATACTTTCATTGTCAACATAACAACCAAGAGATGGCGATATCTTCCATGCTACACACATTATAGGCGGTTCCCAAACAGAATGGTAAAGTTTATACTCCCACTCCACCAACAAACATCAATCCATGGCTTGCTCGAAACAACGAGTGCCTCCAACATACATCAGGTCCCAGGGGGAGTTTTGTTTTGCAATTATTTTTTATTTAGTTTGCATAAAGCATGGGACTGGGCATCCCGGTGACCAGCCATTTTCTCGTGAGTGAGGAGTGGAGTCCACTCCTCTTGAGAATAACCTGCCTAGCATGGAAGATACATGCAGCCCTAGTTGATACATGAGCTATTCGAGCATACAAAACAGGATGATTATTTGAAGGTTTAGAGTTTGGCACATACAAATTTACTTGGAACGGCAGGTAGATACCGCATATACGAAGGTATAGTGGACTCATCTGGAATAACTTTGGGGTTTAAGGGATTGGATGCACAAGAAGTATTCCCGCTCAGTACAGGTGAAGGCTAGCAAAAGACTGGGAAGCGACCAACTAGAGAGCGACAACAGCCATGTACATGCATTGAAATTAATAAACATTGGATGCAAGCATGAGTAGGATATAATCCACCATGAGCATGAATATCGTGAAGGCTATGTTGATTTGTTTCAACTACATGCGTGAACATGTGCCAAGTCAAGTCACTTAAATCATTCAAAGGCGGATACCACCCCATCATACCACATCATAACCATCTCAATAGCATGTTGGCACGCAAGGTAAACTATTATAACTCATCGCTAATCAAGCATGGCACAAGCAACTATGATCTCTAATTGTCATTGCAAACATGTTTATTCATAACAAGCTGAATCAAGAATGATGAACTCATCATATTTACAAAAACAAAAGAGGTCGAGTTCGTACCATCTTTTCTCATCTCGGTCAGTCCATCATATATCGTCATAATTGCCTTTCACTTGCACGACCGAACGATGTGAATAATAATAGTGCACGTGCATTGGACTAAGCTGGAATCTGCAGGCATTCAATAAATAGGAGAAGACAAGGCAATATGGGCTCTTGGTTAAATCAAAAATAAAGCATATAAGAGCCACTTCAACAATTTAATCATGGTCTTCTCCTACTGACCCCCAAAGAAAAGAAAAGAAATAAAACTATTTACACGGGAAAGCTCCCAACAAGCAAAAGAAGAACGGGAAATATTTTTGGGTTTTCTTTTTAATTACTACTACAAGCATGGAAAGTAAATTAATTAAAAGCTACAACTATTTTTTTTGTTTTTTCTAAAGGTTTATTAAACACACAAGAAGAAAGCATAAAAGGAAATAAACTAGCATGGATGATACAATGAAAAAATATGAACACCGACATCTAGCAATGAGTGTGTGTGAACGTAAATGTAATGTCGGTGAGAAATACGTACTCCCCCAAGCTTAGGCTTTTGGCCTAAGTTGGTCTATGGCCACAGCTGGCCTGGCTGATATCCATAATAATAGTTGGGGTCATACTGTGATGCAGCGGCTATCGCCTCCTGAGCTGCAGTATGGCGACGAGCGGCCTCCGCCCTCCTCTCGTACTCATCTGCCTCCTCTTTGGTAATAGTATATCCTCCTCTTGCCTGATGATCAAAGAAAGCAGGAGCAGGGAGAGTAATACGGACAGCACGGCGTCTGTCAAAGATTAATCGGTACTAGAGAGGCGATTCGTTCCTCTCGACAAAATGGTGGGAAACCATAGAATCAAAATCTAAATAAGCAGGAGGCAACTCCATGTCTCCTTCACGAACATCTATCTCAAGAAATTTAGCTAAGCGGGTTGCATAAATTCCTCCAAAAAAATCTCCATTATATCTATTATGATGCAACCTACGAGCTACAATGGCTCCCATATGATAAGATTGGTCTCCTGACACAGCATTCCTGAGAATGCTAAGGTCAGAGACACACATGTGACATGCTTCATCCTTAGCATTTATGCACCTACCTATGAAGAGAGCAAAATAATGTATAGCAGGAAAGTGAATGCTCCCTATGGTAGCTTGCGTTATATCTCTAGATTCCCCTACAGTTATACTAGCAAGAAAGTTTCTAAATTCAGATTTAGGGGGGATCCCTAACACTACCCCATTGTGGAAGTTTGCAAGCAAAAGTGAAATCCTCTAAGTCCATGGTATAAGATTTGTCATAAAGATCAAACATGACTGAAGGAGAATTACGTGAAGACGAATACTCAAACCTCCTCACAAAAGAGCTTGTGAGATCATGATACTGGGGGCATTTGTCTGCCTCAAAGTCCTCAAGACCGGCATTACGCAAATATGCGTTAAATTCTTCTTTAGTTCCCGCTCGATCCATAAAATTTTCAGAAGGCCACTCACAAGGATGCACTGGAGCGTCTCTTGGTGGCTATTCATCAGCATCACGCATTGCAAGCCTGGGTCCTTGCTTCTTTGAAGAACCACCTTGGAACGTTTTCCTAAGCATATTTCTTCCTCTGAAAAATTCTGAATTTTTTTAGTAACTTCAAAATAAAAGTAAACCAAACTCAATAATATTGATAGCAACCACTCCTACAAGTGCCTAGGGCCTATATCATGCATCAAAACTACTTTTGACCATATAAATTTGACATGCAAGCTCAAGAATAGGGTCACCTAAGCAGCAAAAATTTGCAACGAATAAAGCACTAGAACAAAAACTAATTGGACCAATGGAGGAGTCACATACCAAGGAACAATCTCCCCAAGCAGTTTTGTGAGAGGTGCTTTGAGCAAGGAGATCGAAAATGGCAGCAAAGATGGCTGGAACTCGTGCTTGAGTTGGTTTTTCGTGTTTGTGGGAGGAAGAAGAAGAGGATGGGTGCAGGAATAAGTGGAGGAGGGCCACCGTGGGCCCATGAGGCAGGGGGCGCGCCCTCCACCCTCGTGGCAAGGTGGTTGGCCCCCCTAGTGTGTTCTTTGTTCCATAAATCCTCAAATATTCTAGAAAAAAATCATATTTAATTTTCAGGGCATTTGGAGAACTTTTATTTTCGAGGTATTTTTATATTGCACGGATAATCAGATAACAGATAGAAAATTATTTATTTTCACTTTATTTCAACTAAATAACATAAAGTATAGAGAGGGTACAGAAGGTTGTGCTTCTAGTTTCACCCATCTCATGCTCATCAAAAAGAATCCACTAACAAGGTTGATCAAGTCTTGTTAACAAACTCATTCCGATTAACATGAAACCGGAGAAATTTCGAATAGCACTAGGTTACCTCAACGGAGATATGCACATCCCCAATAATAAGTATATCATATTTCTTCTTGACAGTAGGAAGAGGAATTCAAAACCTCCAAATATAATCGATGGAATTTTTCCGATAGAATTGATACTATGAACTTGAGGTTGTTTCCTCGGCAAGTGTACCGTATGCTCATTACCATTAACATGAAAAGTGACATTGCCTTTGTTGCAATCAATAACAGCCCCTGCAGTATTAAGAAAAGGTCTTCCAAGAATAATAGACATACTATCGTCCTCGGGAATATCAAGAATAACAAAGTTCGTTAAAATAGTAACGTTTGCAACCACAACAGGCACATCCTCACAAATACCGACAGGTATAGCAGTTGATTTATCAGCCATTTGCAAAGATATTTCAGTAGGTGTCAACTTATTCAAATCAAGTCTACGATATAAAGAGAGAGGCATAACACTAACACCATCTCCAAGATCACATAAAGCAATTTTAACATAGTTTCTTTTAATGGAGCATGGTATAGTGGGTACTCCTGGAGCTCCAAGTTTCTTTGGCATTCTACCCTTAAAAGTATAATTAGCAAGCATGGTGGAAATTTCAGCTTATGGTATCTTTCTTTTATTTGTAATAATATCTTTCATGTACTTAGCATAAGGATTGGTTTTGAGCATATCAGTCAATCGCATACACAAAAAAGATAGGTCTAATCATTTCAGCAAAGCGCTCAAAATCCTCATCATCCTTTTTCTTGGATGGTTTGGGAGGAAAAGGCATGGGTTTCTGAACCCATGGCTCTCTTTCTTTACCATGTTTCCTAGCAACAAGGTCTTTCTTATCATAACGTTGATTCTTTGATTGTGGGTTATCAAGATCAACAGCAGGTTCAATTTCTACATCATTATCATTACTAGGTTGAGCATCATTATGAACATCATCATTAACATTTTCATTAGGTTCATTTTCATTGCCAGATTGTGTTTCAGCATCAGACATAGAGATATCATTTGGATTATCAGGTGGTTCAGCAATAGGTTCACTAGAAGTTTGCACAGTTCTATCATTTTTCTTTTTCTCCCTTTTAGAAGAACTAGGTGCATCAATATTATTTCTCTGAGAATCTTGCTCAATTCTCTTAGGGTGGCCTTCAGGATACAAAGGTTCCTGAGTCATTCTACCAGTTCTAGTAGCCACTTTAACAGCATAATCATTTTTCTTACTATTCATCTCATTGAGCAATTCCTTTTGAGTTTAAGTACTTGTTCTACTTGAGTGGTAACCATAGAAGCATGTTTGCTAACAAGTTTAAGTTCACCTCTAATATTAGCCATATAATCACCCAAATAATTAATCATATCAACATCTTGTTTTAATTGTCTACCAAAATAAGCATTGAAGTCTTCTTGCTTAAACATAAAATTATCAAACTCATCCAAGCACTGACTAGCAATTTTAGTAGGAGGGATTTCAGCTTTATCATATCTATAGAGAGAATTTACCTTTACTACCTGTGTCGGGTTATCGAGGTCTGGAGTGTCGGAGTAAATAGCCATGGGTACCCTAGCCGGCTTCCCCTGGCCCTTCTGAAAAAATTACGAGCCCGTCCGGCTCTCAAGAATCCAAGACATGAGGCCGCCTTCCCCTTGCTGGCTATCACCCAGGCCGGCTGCGGGAAGGCGGCCCGACTTTAGCCCTCGCAAAAGAAGCCACGGGAGGGCCGGCTTCGAGAAGCCGGCCGCGAGAAGGCCGACTCCAAGAAGCCGGCTCCCACAAAGCGGTCGAGACCGTACCCTCAAAGTTTGCATCCACCTAACGGCGATGTGACAGGGCGCGGCTACAGTAAAGCCTGCCACCCCCAAATCCCGGAGCACGACCAGCACAGTGCGCCGTACGGGTGACCATGACCCGTCCGGCGCAACACTGTTGCCATGTTGACCCTGATGCCATCCACGATGGGCTGCCAGTACGGCCCACGGGCGGTGGGCCCCTTCAGGTAGAGAGACACCCGAAGGCGGCCACGCCTCCCCCAGTCGGCCCAAGATGGAGCCGGCTCCCCGCAACCGGCTTGCCGCCTCCCTTGAAGGAGACGCCCCATTAAGGAGACAAGACGCGGTGAGGCTACAGCGATCGCCCGCCGGGCGGCCGCACTGTAGCCACGCCTACCTCGACGAAGCCCACGTCACCAAGATAGAGCAACAGTAACCAGCCGCCGACCAGGTCGTGGACAGTGGGGCCTGCCTATCGACCAAGGGGCCGGCAGCCGGCGGGACCCACCAGTCGGCGGGCCCCAGCAGCCGGCGCAGAAGCCGACGAGCGCAGTCACAGACGGCTGGGCCCCGCGCCCAGTCGGATTACCATTGTACCCCCGGGGGGTAGGCCTATATAAACCCCTCGGGGCACCCAAGCAAAGGGTTAGACCCCCAGCTAGTTTTAGACACCACACAAGGAGAAGAAGCAAGCTAGCCGTGCCCTTCTTCCTCGTCCCACCGAACATCTCAAGGAGCATTGTGTAGCTACTTGTCCATCTAGTGATCATGCAGAGGCCCCGCAGAGCAGCAGTAGGGGTGTTATCTCCACGGAGAGCCCCGAAGCTGGGTAAGATTCGCCGGCGTGCATGTCATCGCCTCATCCCGTTTCCAGGCACCGGCGACGTCTTACTGGCTCCCACAACGATAAGCCACCCGTTGGCATATGTCGCACCTACCACCTGACATGGAGGTTCTTCAATAAGTAAAGGATCAAGATCATATGTTTTTTTGGCAGGCAGTAAATTAAGACCATGTATTTCTTCAATAGGAGGTAGATTCTTAACATCTTCAACTTTAATACCTTTTTCTTTCATAGATTTCTTTGCCTCTTGCATATATTCGGGACTGAGAAATAGAACACCTCTCTTCTTCAGAGTTGGTTTAGGAATAGGATCATTAATTTGGAGCAGGAGCTGGCTCAGGAGGTGCCCAATTATTTTCATTTGTCAACATATTATTCAATAAGATTTCAGCTTCATCCGGTGTTCTTTCCCTGAAAAGAGAACCAGCACAACTATCCAGGTAATCTCTGGAAGCATCGGTTAGTCCATTATAAAAGATATCAAGTATTTCATTTTTCTTAAGAGGATGATCAGGCAAAGCATTAAGTAACTTGAGAAGCCTCCCCCAAGCTTGTGGGAGACTCTCTTCTTTAATTTGCACAAAGTTGTATATTTCCTTTAAAGCAGCTTGTTTCTTATGAGCAGGGAAATATTTAGCAGAGAAGTAGTAAATCATATCCTGGGGACTACGCACACAACCAGGATCAAGAGAATTAAACCATATCTTAGCATCACCCTTTAATGAGAACGGAAATATTTTAAGGATATAAAAGTAGCGAGATCTCTCATCATTAGTGAACAGGGTGGCTATATCATTTAATTTAGTAAGATGTGCCACAATAGTTTCAGATTCATAGCCATGAAAAGGATCAGATTCAACTAAAGTAATTATATCAGGATCAACAGAGAATTCATAATCCTTATCAGTAACACAGATAGGTGAAGTAGCAAAAGCAGGGTCAGGTTTCATCCTAGCATTTAGAGATTGCTTATTCCATTTAGCTAATAACCTTTTGAGTTCATATCTATCTTTGCAAGCTAAAATAGCTAAAGAAGCTTCTTGATCAAATAAATAACCCTCAGGAATAACAAGTGATTCTTCATCATCACTTTCATCATCATAATCAGATTCAATATTTTCAATCTCTCTAGCCCTAGCAAGTCGTTCCTCGAGAAAATCACCAAGTGGCACAGTAGTATCAAGCATAGAAGTAGTTTCATCATAAGTATCATGTATAGCAGAAGTAGCATCATCATAACATGCGACATATCAGAACGAATAGCAGAAGCAGGTTTAGGTGTCGCAAGCTTACTCATAACAGAAGGTGAATCAAGTGCAGAGCTAGATGGCAGTTCCTTACCTCCCCTCGTAGTTGAGGGATAAATTTGTTGTCTTAGCGTCTTTCAAATTCTTCATAGTGTCCAGCAGATATAAATCCCAAGTGACTCAAAGAATAGAGCTATGCTCCCCGGCAATGGCGCCAGAAATTAGTCTTGATAACCCACAAGTATAAGGGATCGCAACAGCTTTCGAGGGTAGAGTATTCAACCCAAATTTATTGATTCGACACAAGGGAAGCCAAAGAATATTCTCAAGTATTAGCAGCTGAGTTGTCAATTCAACCACACCTAGAAACTTAGTATCTGCAGCAAAGTGTTTAGTAGCAATGTAATATGATAGTGATGGTAACGCTAACAAAAGAGTAACGAAAGCAAAGTAATGTTTTTGGTATTTTGTAGTGATTGTAACAATAGCAACGGGAAAGTAAATAAGCGTAAACTAGTATATGGAAAGCTCGTAGGCATCGGATCAGTGATGGATAATTATGCCGGATGCGGTTCATCATGTAACAGTCATAACATAGGGTGACACAGAACTAGCTCCAATTCGTCAATGTAATGTAGGCATGTATTCCGAATATAGTCATACGTGCTTATGGAAAAGAACTTGCATGACATCTTTTGTCCTACCCTCCCATGGCAGTGGGGTCCTAATGGAAACTAAGGGATATTAATGCCTCCTTTTAGTAGAGAACCAGAACAAAGCATTAGCACATAGTGAATACATGAACCCGAATCTCCATCGAGCGAGACGCGGACGGCCATCCCCGAGCCATGGAATGGCGGGGCAACCCGCCTCCGCCTCGACCCCGTGGAGAGAGATATCCCACCCCGCCGCCAGTGGCGCACCCGACTCTCAGCGGCCGACTAGGTCGCCGCGAAGGAGTCGGCGAGAACGACGCCCGCCATCGGATCGACCGCCTGGCGCGATCCCTGGCACTGGAAGAAGAAGACGATGTCGGCCCGCCTTGTTTCGGCCCCCGCATCCGCGACGAGCCCTTCCCCAAGGAGTATGATGCCCAAGGATCTTTCCAGCCGGCCAAAGAAACCAAGAAGATACCCCTTGACCCCGAGCACCCCGAGAGGTTTGCCGTCATCGGGGCAAGCCTGAACAGCAAATAGGAAGGCGAGCTCACCGATTTCCTCCGTGATAATCGAGACATCTTTGCATGGTCCCCCAAGGACATGCCGGGTGTTCCGAAGGAATTCGCCGAGCACAAACTACACGTCCGAAAAGACGCGAAACCAGTCAAGCAGCCCCTCCGCCGACTGTCAGAGGAAAAGAGAAGGATTGTAGGGGAGGAGATAGCCCGGCTTCTGGCAGCCGGCTTCATTATGGAAGTCTTCTTTCCAGAGTGGCTTGCCAACCCGGTCCTCGTGTTAAAGAAGAACAACAAGTGGCGCATGTCTATAGACTACACAAGCCTCAACAAGGCCTTCCCTAAAGATCCTTTGCCCTGCCGAGGATTGACCAAGTAATAGACTCCACGGCTGGATGCGAGCTGTTGAGTTTCTTGGATGCTTACTCAGGATATCACCAGATAAAGCTAGATCTGGACGACCGCCTGAAGACCGCCTTCATCACGCCATTTGGAGCCTTCTGCTACCTGACTATGACATTCGGCTTATGAAATGTCGGTGCCACTTTTTAGCGTTGCATGCAGAAGTGCCTCCTCAAGCAACTCGGCAGAAACGCTCACGTCTACATGGACGACATTGTGGTGAAGACGGAGAAGCGCGGCACCTTGCTGGAAGACCTCAAAGAAACGTTTGAGAACCTACGCCGGTTCCAAATCAAGCTCAACCCCGAGAAATGCGTGTTCGGAGTGCCAGCCGGCCAGCTCCTAGGCTTCCTGGTCTCCGAACGCGGCATCGAATGCAACCCGGTGAAGATCAAGGCCATCGAGAGAATGGCGATCCCCACCAAGCTTTGAGACATCCAAAAGTTCACCGGATGCTTGGCCTCCTTGAACCGCTTCATCAGCCGGCTCGGAGAGAAAGCTCTCCCCCTCTACCGCCTCATGAAGAAGAGCACTCACTTCGAGTGGAACGACCAGGCCGACCAAGCTTTTCACGAGCTGAAGAAGATGCTGGCCACGCCACCCGTCCTAGCGGCGCCGACTGAGAAAGAGCCCATGCTCCTTTACATTGCCGCAACCAGCCGGGTGGTCAGCACCGTCATCGTAGTCCAATGCCCAGAAGAAGGCCGAGCCCAGCCGGTCCAGAGGCCGGTGTATTATTTAAGCGAGGTGTTATCCGCTTCAAAGCAGAACTACCCGCACTAACAGAAGATGTGTTACGGCGTGTACTTCACCGCCAAGAAGCTGAAGCCCTACTTTCAAGAGCATCCCGTCATGGTCGTATGCACCGCCCCGCTGGCCGAGATCATAGGCAGCCGGGACGCATCCGGCCGGGTGGCGAAATGGGCCATCGAGCTGGCCCCTTACACAATCTTCTACCAGCCCCGCACCGCCATCAAGTCCCAAGCACTGGCCGACTTCCTCGTCGACTGGGCCGAGACCCAGTACCTGCCGCCGGCTCCCGACTCCACCCATTGGCGCATGCACTTTGACGGGTCCAAGATGCGCACCGGCTTGGGAGCCGGCGTCGTCCTTACCTCTCCCAAAGGCGACAAGCTCAGATACACGCTGCAGATTCACTTTGCCGCCTCCAACAATGTAGCCGAGTACGAGGCACTCATACACGGGCTCCGGCTTGCCAAGGAACTCGGCATCCGCCGGATCCTATGTTATGGCGACTCAGACTTGGTGGTTCAGCAATCATCCGGCGACTGGGACGCCAAGGACGCAAATATGGCAAGCTACCGCTTCCTAGTTCAACAACTCAGCGGATACTTTGAAGGATGCGAGTTCCTCCACGTACCGCGAGCCGACAACGAGCCAGCCGATGCCCTGGCTCGAATAGGCTCCACTCGGCAAGCAATACCAACCGGCGTCGCTCTACAATGCCTCCTCAAGCCGTCCATCAAGCTGTCTCCAGAGTCCGATTCCATCTTCGTACCGCCTGACCCCGACGCGGCCGGGTCCGGCTCGAAGAACCAAGCAGGCGACCCCGGGACTTCAGTAGTCGGCCCGGGGACTTCGGCAACTGGCTCGGGGACTGCCACACCCGGCTCGGGGACTGCACCAACACAACAGCCGGCGGCCCACTCCAGCACTTCACCACCCAGCCCGCCCACCCTGGTGGCAGTAGCCACATTGGCAGTAGGAGAAGTCGTGGCTCCGTCATGGGCTCAGTCCATCCTCAACTTCCTAGTAAACCAAGATCTGCCGGCTGACGAAACAGAGGCAAGACAAGTCCAACATCGAGCCGGAGCATACACAATCGTCAATAGAGAACTCGTCAAGCGCAGTGTCACTGGAGTCCTCCAACGGTGCGTCGAGCAAGAGAAGGGCATTGCAATCCTCAGAGACATTCACCAAGGAGAATGCGGCCACCATGTGGCTTCAAGATCACTCGTCGCCAAAGCTTTCCACCATGGTTTCTTCTGGCTGACTGCTTTGGATGACGCCAAAGAATTAGTTAAATATTACAAAGGGTGCCAACTCTTCAGCTCCAAGCAACACATGCCGGTTTCGGCACTCAAGACCATTCCCCTCACCTGGCCCTTCGCCGTTTGGGGACTGGACATGGTGGGCCCATTCAAGACGGCGCGCGGCGGCATGACGCATTTGCTCGTCGCCGTGGACAAATTCACCAAGTGGATTGAGGCAAAGCCTATCAAGAAGCTGAATGGGCCGACTGTTGTGACATTCATCGCAGACATAACAACTCGGAACGGCGTGCCACACAGCATCATCACCGACAATGGCACGAATTTTGCCAAAGGAGCCTTGGCACATTTCTGCGCAGCCCAAGGTATCCGGCTGGACTTAGCGTCCGTCGCCCACCCGCAGTCAAACGGCCAGGTCGAGCGAGCCAACGGCCTCATCCTCTCCGGCATCAAGCCCCGACTGGTCGTACCACTGGAGTGTTCAGCCGGCTGTTGGCTCGATGAGCTGCTGGCTGTCCTTTGGAGTCTGCACACTACCCCAAACAAGTCAACCGGCTTCACTCCTTTCTTCCTCGTGTACGGTGCCGAGGCGATCATCCCAACCGACATCGAGTTCGACTCGCCCCGGGTAACCATGTACACGGAGGCGGAGGCCAAGGAAGCACGAGAAGACGGCGTTGACCTGCTGGAAGAAGGCCGGCTGTTAGCCCTCAGCCGGTCTACCATCTACCAGCAGGGTTTGCGCCGCTACCACAGTCGGAAGGTCAGGCCAAGATCTTTCCAAGAGGGCGATCTTGTGCTCCGGCTGATCCAGCGAACAGCCAGCCAGCACAAGCTCTCAGCCCCTTGGGAGGGCCCCTTCGTCATGAGCAGAGCTCTAGGCAACGACTCCTACTACCTAATCGACGCATAGAAGCCCAACGCACGCAAGAGAGACGACTCCGGCAAGGAGTCGGAACGACCATGGAACGCCAACCTCCTTCGAAGATTTTACAGTTGAAATGCAGTATGTATCACGCTAACTTTTGTACTAAATACGAGACAATAGGCCCCCCGAGGAGGGCTCGGGGACTGCCATCTTTTATCTATGAATGAAAAGTATCATGCTTATGACCTTGTCATTTCATTCACTTGTTCCGTCCGGCACCGGGTTCGACTAGTCGGCCCGGGGACTGGCCGACTGGAGTTATATTAGAAGTCCTACCCGCGGTCAGACAAGTAGTGTGCCGACACCCAGGCTTAGCTCTTGCCAAAGTCGCAATTCGAAGAACCGGCTGTCCGGCTGGCAAGAGTCAAAAGCAGGAAAGGATGCCCACACAAAAAATGGCCAGGGACCAACGAACTAATATAACGAAAGCCGGTTTGCCGCCTACCACCGACCGACTACCAGAGTAGCCGGCCGGCCGGTTTCCATTCACTTCATTTCAATCCAAGAAAGCTCGAGTACTTGCCTCCCCAAAGAGGGAAGGCGGCAAAGGAAAAAGCCTAAGGATAAAAAGCATACGCGAATGGAAACCAAACATGCACATAATAATATTTACATAAAAGACCTCCAAGAGGCCAGCATTCAACATAGTTTGGATACACCCGCAGTGGGTGGAACTGCGAAAGCTTAATGGCCGGCTGGCGAACCTCGGCTTGATCACCGCCTCCCGCAGAGGGCGCGCTTCCACGCGCCTCGTTGCTGGAGGCACGGTCAGCCTGAGGCCGGCCGGTTGTTCCACTAGCCGGCTCGACGTCTTCACCGTCCTCTTCTTCGTCATCCTCGCCCTCATCGCTGGAGGCGATCTCCTCTACCGAGTCCTCGCCCACCGCCGGGTTCAGCCCGAACCACTCCTCCGGCTAGGCAACGCCGTCATCACTGATTTCAGGTGCAAAAACGCTGATGTCGGTGCACTCGGCGATCATCGAAGCACGCTGGGCGATAGCTGGCCGCACCTCCTCCAGCTCCGCGTCGGCCTCCAGCCGCCAAGTGCGCAGCTGGTCCAGGTTCAGCCCTAGGTACCAAGCTCAAACGAACTCCAACGCCCGCCCGGCTCCAAGACGGGCCGCCGATGCCTTCCAACCTTCAAAGCGACCGACTGCGACCTCCAGCCAGTCGGCAGTCCGGCTTGGGGTGCAGGGGATAGTCTCGCCGGGCCATAGGGCGGCCAACACCTGCGCCCTGGCACGTTGGAGCCGGCGAAGCATCCGGTGAGCCGGCTGCAGCCGCGCTTGGACAGCCAAGAGCTGCTCCTCAAGCGTCCGATTCGCATCCGGCGCGATGTTGACCCCGCCTGACGGTGCGCCTCGCGATGGGCCTCGATGGTTTGGGCGGCAAAGGCGGAGTAGCCGGGAAAGTAGTCTGCACAAGAAAATAGGCAGCAGCACAAGTCAGGCCAAAAACCAGGCGGCAAGGGGCAGGAGAGGAGCGAGGAAGGCGGCTTACCGTCGATCAAGTCCTCGATGTGGCCGAAGCCTTCATCCAGCGCTCGCCGGGTCTCAGCCCAGCTCGCCGCCTCGGTCTCAAACTCTGCCTTCAGGGAGGCCTCGCTAGCCCGCGCTTTCTGCAGGGCCGCCTTGTGGCTCTCCTCTTGGTCAGCCAGCTTCTTGGCCAGGCGGTCACGCTCCTGGACCAAGGCAGCGTACTCGGCATCCTTGGTACGAAGGGCGGCCTGCGCTTCACTGAGCTCCCTCCTCAAGTCGTCGTTGGCCCCTGAAAGCACAAAAAAAAGAAAGAAAAAAAACCAATAAGGAAAAAGTCGTCAAGGAAGATCTGACCCGACTGCTCAGCAATCGGCCCGAATCTCAGGGACTACACCCAGTGGGTGCGCTGACGTGCCCCCACAGGAGACAGAGAAGATCAAGCACTTACTTCGGCTGTTGGCCAGGTCGTCGGTCTTCCGACCCAACTCCTGAGCCTGGGAGTTGAAGGCGGCAGCACGGGATTTATGATATTCCTGGAAGTTCAGGCAGGAAGCAAAAATAAGGTAGTCGTCAAGAAAGATCCGACCCGACTGCTCAGCAGTCGGCCCGAATCTCGGGGACTACACCCAGTGGGTGCGCTGACGCGCCCCCATGGAAGAAATCAAGAGACCAAAGCGGCCAAGAATGAAAGACTCACCCGGACGGCGGCCCACGTCGACAGGAACTCCTGGGTGTACTGCTGCAGCAGGGCGGCCTGAGCTTGAAGCCGGCTCCGGACCTCTTGAGCCGCCACATTCAGCTCGCCAGTCCCCCCGCTGGGAGTCCACTCGGACGTGGCGGTGCTGGCCGCCTCCAGAGCCTCCGCCGACTGGCCGGCGCCCGTAACTCGGCGCGACTCCGGCGGAGCGGCGCCTCCCCCTGCGCGCCGACGCGTCACCAGCTGCACCTCGAAGCTGGCTCCGTCCTCCGGCTCACCCCCGGCCGGCTCCTCTGGCGCCGCTGATGATTGGCCGCCTTGGCCCGCTCCGGTTGGCGCTGCCGGCGGTGCTCTCCCCGTGAAGACCACGAGGTCCTCCCTCCTCTCCATCAGCGGCGGGTCTTGGACGATTTCCTCCGCCAGGGGCAATGGGGTATCAGGGGCCACGGCTCAGAGGGGAATGGCGAGCAGCGGAGGATGGTCACGCGAACCCTCCGCCTCCGTTTCCGCGGTCGCTGCCTCCGCCTGGGCCTTGGCTGCCGCGTCGGCCTGCTCCCTCGCCGCCTGGGCGGCCGCTTTTTCCGCCGCCTCACGCTCCTCCCGCGCCTCACGGGCGTTCCGCTCCGTGGCCTCCCTGAGGTCGGCACGGGGGTCCATGCGGCGGGAGCCCGAAGACCCTCCAGTCGGCCCAACTACGGAACCGCCCGGACCCCGCTCAAGGGAAAGTGGCGCCCTGTCCAGTGAGCGGGAAAAGGTTAGGAAGAATGTTCGAACAGGAGAGAACGATGAAAAGCATGCGACCAGGCAATCGACGAATTACGCTGAGACCGCCTGAGGCTACTTCACCGCCTTGAGGAAGCGGGCCGCTTTCGCGGCCGCCTCATCTCGTTTGGTCGCCGCGGTGGAGGCTTTGGACTTCTTCGGCCGACTGCCGAAGAGGGTTGACGCGGCCCGGCGCTTCTGTGCACCGCCGCTGGCAGCCGGCGCGGTGGACGAGCCCGCGCCCTGATGGTCGGCCGCCGGCTGGCGACGCGGGGCGACTTCGGCTTCGGCATCATCCGGCCAGTCCTCGAAGCTGGCAGTAAGCCCTATGCCTCCGGGCTCGGCGTTGTCCCCCACGACGGCGTCTTCCATGGCGGTCGCCCCTAAATCCGGGTCGTCGACGTCGTCCACCGTGCGGTCGGGGACGTACTGGCGTTCTATCCCTGCTGCCCCGGTCGTCGGCGGAAGAAGGGGGTTCTGCTAAGAAGAACCGACCGATCAGAAGCCGGCCATCATAAAGCCGGCTACCAACAAAAAGAAGAAAGAGAGGAAAGCTTACCACGGGCGGAGGGTTGGCGCGAGAGTACAGCACCTTGCCGTATCGCCAGCCCTCGGCGAGCTTGCAATTGGAGATATGATTTACCATGTACGACACCTCCGCATGAGGCATCTCCCTGGTGCTCAGCCGGCTTGGGTCGAAGCGGCCGCTCATCTAACACATCATGTGGGGCCGGCTTTGGAGAGGAAGTATCCGGCGCTCCACGAAGGCGGCCACCAAGTCGGCCCGGCTCAGGCCTTCCGACTGGATCATCATCCGAAGCCGGGAGACGGCAGCGTTCCCGGCCTGAGACAGTGACCTGGACCGAAAACTCCATGAGGGCTTCCTCCCAGCCGGCGGGCCGGCTACGTAAGCCGACAGGTTGACGTGGTCTCCTTGCTGGGCGACGTTCTTCACGTAGAAGTACGACTTCTGCCAGATCTTCACCGACTGTATCAGGGGGATGGACGGGAACGGGTTGTTCTCGCCCGACCTCCTCATGGCGATGAAGGCCCCGCAGGGGGCGGGCACGCCTGCGACGATGGTGCCGAGTTTGCTCTGGAAGAATTCCCCCCAGAGCTCCAGCGTGGGAGCAACCCCAAGAAACCTTCGCAGAGAGAGACGAAGGCCAACAGCAGCATCACCGCGTTGGGCGTGAGGTGATGCGGCTGAAGATTGTAGAACTCGAGGAAGGAGCGCAGGAATCCGCTCGCCGGAAGGCCGAAGCCGCGCAGGAAGTGCGAGCGGAAGACGACCCGCTCGCCCTCCTCCGGTGTCGGCGAGGTCTACGTCTCTGGCGCCAGGTGGACCCGCACGAGGTTCGCGTCGGCAGGCGCCGAGTCTGGCGGAGGAACTCAACATGGTCCTCATGGACGTTGGAGCCGTCCCACGAGCTCGACAGCGCCATGGGAGCAAGACGATGTGGCGGCGCGGCGGCGCTGAGACGGGAGGCTGCGGCGGCAACGAGAGGAAGAAAGGAGGACGAGAAGGGGCGGAGCGAGAGAGAGCGTGCGAGCCTCTATCTCTCCCCCTCCTCCCCCTACTTATAGGCTCGCGTGGCGAAGCCGAGGAGGCGCGGCGTGGGGAAACGTGGGGACCGATCGTGCCCACCCCCCTACGTCCCGCGTTTATTGCGCCCTAACGGCGAAATAAAATCGCCACGGGAAGGCGAGCGGTCCACCTGGGCCATAGAAGATCAGCGTTCGGGCCGAGGCCTAGGAGTGGCGGGCCCGGGCCTGCGGCGGCGTCCCGTCGCGCGCGTGCGCTGGCAGGGTCTCGCTGCCACGTGGCCCGCGGGAGGGCCCGCGGTCAGCACTCGGGTCGACCACTTTCCCGCCTGCAAGACGCAGGGCTCCCCGAAATCGGCATACACCAGCAAAGCCGGCTCTTCACGGTAGGAAGTTGACCAAGCTTCTCGTCCCTTCGTCCGCCTCGAAGCTCGATCAGCTTCGGGGACTACTGTCGGAGTAAATAGCCATGGGTAGCCTAGCCGGCTTCCCCTGGCCCTTCTGAAAAAATTACGAGCCCGTCCGGCTCTCAAGAATCCAAGACATGGGGCCGCCTTCCCCTTGCTGGCTGTCACCCAGGCCGGCTGCCGGAAGGCGGCCCGACTTTAGCCCTCGCAAAAGAAGCCACAGGAGGGCCGGCTTCGAGAAGCCGGCAGTGAGAAGGCCGACTCCAAGAAGCCGGCTCCCACAAAGCGGTCGAGACCGTACCCTCAAAGTTTGCATCAACCTAACGGCGATGTGACAGGGCGCGGCTACAGTAAAGCCTGCCACCCCCAAATCCCGGAGCACGACCAGCACAGTGCGCCGTATGGGTGACCATGACCCGTCCGGCGCAACACTGTTGCCATGTTGACCCTGATGGCATCCACGATGGGCTACCAGTATGGCCCACGGGCGGTGGGCCCCTTCAGGTAGAGAGACACCCGAAGGCGGCCACGCCTCCCCCAGTCGGCCCAAGACGGAGCTGGCTCCCCGCAGCCGGCTTGCCGCCTCCCTCGAAGGAGATGCCCCATTAAGGAGACAAGACACGGTGAGGCTACAGCGATCGCCCGCCGGGCGGCGGCACTGTAGCCACGCCTACCTCGACGAAGCCCACGTCACCAAGATAGAGCAACAGTAACCAGCCGCCGACCAGGTCCTGGACAGTGGGGCCTGCCTGTCGACCAAGGGGCCGGCAGCCGACGGGACCCACCAGTTGGCGGGCCCCAGCAGCCGGCGCAGAAGCCGGCGAGCGCAGTCACAGACGGCTGGGCCCCGCGCCCAGTCGGATTACCATTGTACCCCCGGGGGGTAGGCCTATATAAACCCCCCGGGGCACCCAAGCAAAGGGTTAGACCCCCAGCTAGTTTTAGACACCACACAAGGAGAAGAAGCAAGCTAGCCGTGCCCTTCTTCCTCCTCCCACCGAACAGCTCAAGGAGCATTGTGTAGCTACTTGTCCATCTAGTGATCATGCGGAGGCCCCGCAGAGCAGCAGTAGGGGTGTTATCTCCACGGAGAGCCCCGAAGCTGGGTAAGATTCGCCGGCGTGCATGTCATCGCCTCATCCCGTTTCTAGGCACCGACGACGTCTTACTGGCTCCCACAACGATAAGCCACCCATTGGCATATGTCGCACCTACCACCTGACATGGAGGTTCTTCAATAAGTAAAGGATCAAGATCATATGTTTTTTTGGCAGGCGGTAAATTAAGACCATGTATTTCTTCAATAGGAGGTAGATTCTTAACATCTTCAACTTTAATACCTTTTTCTTTCATATATTTCTTTGCCTCTTGCATATATTCGGGACTGAGAAATAGAACACCTCTCTTCTTCAGAGTTGGTTTAGGAATAGGATCATTAATTGGAGCAGGAGCTAGCTCAGGAGGTGCCCAATTATTTTCATTTGTCAACATATTATTCAATAAGATTTCAGCTTCATCCGGTGTTCTTTCCCTGAAAAGAGAACCAACACAATTATCCAGGTAATCTCTGGAAGTATCGGTTAGTCCATTATAAAAGATATAAAGTATTTCATTTTTCTTAAGAGGATGATCAGGCAAAGCATTAAGTAACTTGAGAAGCCTCCCCCAAGCTTGTGGGTGACTCTCTTCTTTAATTTGCACAAAGTTGTATATTTCCTTTAAAGCAGCTTGTTTCTTATGAGCAGGGAAATATTTAGCAGAGAAGTAGTAAATCATATCCTGGGGACTACGCACACAACCAGGATCAAGAGAATTAAACCATATCTTAGCATCACCCTTTAATGAGAATGGAACTATTTTAAGGATATAAAAGTAGCGAGATCTCTCATCATTAGTGAACAGGGTGGCTATATCATTTAATTTAGTAGGATGTGCCACAACAGTTTCAGATTCATAGCCATGAAAAGGATTAGATTCAACCACAGTAATTATATCAGGCTCAACAGAGAATTCATAATCCTTATCAGTAACAAAGATAGGTGAAGTAGCAAAAGCAGGGTCAGGTTTCATCCTAGCATTTAGAGATTGCTTATTCCATTTAGCTAATAACCTTTTGAGTTCATATCTATCTTTGCAAGCTAAAATAGCTAAAGAAGCTTCTTGATCGAATAAATAACCCTCAGGAATAACAAGTGATTCTTCATCATCACTTTCATCATCATAATCAGACTCAATATTTTCAATCTCTCTAGCCCTAGCAAGTCGTTCCTCGAGAAAATCACCAAGTGGCACAGTAGTATCAAGCATAGAAATAGTTTCATCATAAGTATCATGTATAGCAGAAGTAGCATCATCAATAACATGCGACATATCAGAACGAATAGCAGAAGCAGGTTTAGGTGTCGCAAGCTTACTCATAACAGAAGGTGAATCAAGTGCAGAGCTAGATGGCAGTTCCTTACCTCCCCTCGTAGTTGAGGGATAAATTGTTGTCTTAGCGTCTTTCAAATTCTTCATAGTGTCCAGCAGATATAAATCCCAAGTGACTCAAAGAATAGAGCTATGCTCCCCGGCAATGGCGCCAGAAATTAGTCTTGATAACCCACAAGTATAAGGGATCGCAACAGCTTTCGAGGGTAGAGTATTCAACCCAAATTTATTGATTCGACACAAGGGAAGCCAAAGAATATTCTCAAGTATTAGCAGCTGAGTTGTCAATTGAACCACACCTAGAAACTTAGTATCTGCAGCAAAGTGTTTAGTAGCAAAGTAATATGATAGTGATGGTAACGCTAACAAAAGAGTAATGAAAGCAAAGTAATGTTTTTGGTATTTTGTATTGATTGTAACAATAGCAACGGGAAAGTAAATAAGCGTAAACCAGTATATGGAAAGCTCGTAGGCATCGGATCAGTGATGGATAATTATGCCGGATGCGGTTCATCATGTAACAGTCATAACATAGGGTGACACAGAACTAGCTCCAATTCGTCAATGTAATGTAGGCATGTATTCCGAATATAGTCATACGTGCTTATGGAAAAGAACTTGCATGACATCTTTTGTCCTACCCTCCCATGGCAGCGGGGTCCTAATGGAAACTAAGGGATATTAAGGCCTCCTTTTAATAGAGAACCAGAACAAGGCATTAGCACATAGTGAATACATGAACTCCTCAAACTACGGTCATCACCGGTAAGTATCCTGATTATTGTCACTTCGGGGTTAACGGCTCATAACACATAATAGGTGACTATAGACTTGCAAGATAGGATCAAGAACTCTCTTATATTGATGAAAACATAATAGGTTCAGATCCGAAATCATGGCACTCGGGCCCTAGTGACAAGCATTAAGCATAGCAAAGTCATAGCAACATCAATCTCAGAACATAGTGGATACTTGGGATCAAACCCTAACAAAACTAACTCGATTACATGATAAATCTCATCCAACCCATCACCATCCAGCAAGCCTACGATGGAATTACTCACGCACGGCAGTGAGCATCATGAAATTGGTGGAGGATGGTTGATGATGACGACGGTGACGAATCCCCCTCTCCGGAGCCCCGAACGGACTCCAGATCAGCCTTCCCGAGAGGTTTTAGGGCTTGGCGGCGGCTCCGTATCGTAAAACGCGGTGATTTCTTCTCTCCTATTTTTTTCTCCCCGAAAGTAGTTATATAGAGTTGGAGTTGGAGTCGGGAGGTCTCCAGGGGGGCCACGAGGTAGGGGGCGCGCCCCCACCCTCATGGCAAGGGTGTGGTCCCCCTGGTCTTCATCTTTGGCGAGGATTTTTTATTATTTATTGTAAGATATTTTGTGGAGTTTCAAGTCATTCCGAGAACTTTTATTTTCTGCACATAAAACAACGGCATGGCAGTTCTGCTAAAAATAGTGTCAATCCGGGTTAGTCCCATTCAAATCATACAAATTAGAGTCCAAAACAAGGGCAAAAGTGTTTGGAAAAGTAGATACGACGGAGACGTATCAGACACCGTCTTGAGCTCCGTGGTGACCTCCGTCTTGCCGTCCTGCTAGTCTTGGTCTCGTTGCACCGATCTGGAAACCTTTGCTTGAGGCCTCGGTACTCTGTGTCTGCGCGTGCCTCCTTAGCACCAAAGAGGAAACAGGGACACTCTGCACGTTGGCGCCCGCCTGGCGCTCGCCTGGTGTCGATCGTCATGGCTCACGTCATTGGAACCTCGCAAGGTTTGCCTGGCCTCGATCGCTCCGCCCCTCGTGAGCCAGCCCGGTGAGGCCGCTCCCGAGGAGGTCTTGTGTCGTCCGCCTCGCGAGGTCTTGAGTCCTTGCTGGTGAAGATGGGCCGTACGGGCCCGCTCACAGAGCCACGCTGTGGGTCGCAGGCAGGCAAGTTTGGGGACCCCCGTTCCCAGAACGCCGACATTAGTCACATTGCTTGCAAGGCTCATAGTGATGTGCATTACCGAGAGGGCCCAGAGATACCTCTCCGACAATCGGAGTGACAAATCCTAATCTTGATCTATGCCAACTCAACAAACACCATCGGAGACACCTGTAGAGCATCTTTATAATCACCCAGTTACGTTGTGACGTTTGATAGCACACTAAGTGTTCCTCCGGTATTCGGGAGTTGCATAATCTCATAGTCATAGGAACATGTATAAGTGATGGGGAAAGCAATAGCAATAAACTAAACGATTCTAACACCTGTGGAGTCTTGGTGCTGATCATGTTTTGCTCGTGAGAGAGGCTTAGTCAACGGGTCTGCAACATTCAGATCCGTATGTATCTTGCAAATCTCTATCTCTCCTTCCTTGACTTGATCGCGGATGGAATTGATGCGTCTCTTGATGTGCTTGGTTCTCTTGTGAAATCTGGATTCCTTTGCCAAGGCAATTGCACCAATATTGTCACAAAAGATTTTTATTGGACCCGATGCACTAGGTATTACACCTAGATTGGATATGAACACCTTCATCCAGACTCCTTCATTTGCTGCTTCCAAAGCAGCTATGTATTCTGCTTCACACGTAGATCCCGCCACGACGCTCTGTTTAGAACTGCACCAACTGACAGCTCCACCATTCAATAAAAATACATATCCGGTTTGTGACTTAGAGTCATCTGGATCAGTGTCAAAGCCTAGATCAACGTAACCGTTTACGACAAGCTCTTTGTCACCTCCATAAACGAGAAACATATCCTTAGTCCTTTTCAGGTATTTAAGGATGTACTTGACTGTTGTCCAGTGATCCACTCCTGGATTACTTTGGTACCTCCCTGCTAAACTAATAGCAAGGCACACATTAGGTCTGGTACACAGCATTGCATACATGATAGAACCTATGGCCGAAGCTTAGGGAATGACTTCCATTTTCTCTTTATCTTCTATGGTGGTCGGGCATTGAGTCTAACTCAACTTCACACCTTGTAACACAGGCAAGAACCCTCTCTTTGCTTGATCCATTTTGAACTTCTTCAAAACTTTATCAAGGTATGTGCTTTGTGAAAGTCCAATTAAGCATCTTGATCTATCTCTATAGATCTTGATGCCCAATATATAAGCAGCTTCACCGAGGTCTTTTCATTGAAAAATTATTATTCAAGTATCCTTTTATGCCATTCAGAAATTTAGTATCATTTCCAATAAACAATATGTCATCCACATATAATATCATAAATGCTACAGAGCTCCCACTCACTTTCTTGTAAATACATGCTTCTCCAAAAGTCTGTATAAAACCATATGCTTTGATCACACTATCAAAGCGTATATTCCAACTCCGAGATGCTTGCACCAGTCCATAAATGGATCGCCGGAGCTTACACACTTTGTTAGCACCTTTTGGATCGACAAAACCTTCTGGTTGCATCATATACAACTCTTCTTTAAGATATCCCTTAAGGAATGTAGTTTTGACATCCATTTGCCAAATTTCATAATCATAAAATGCGGCAAGTGCTAACATGATTCGGACGGACTTAGGCATCGCTACGGGTGAGAAGGTCTCATTGTAGTCAACTCCTTGAACTATCGCTACGGGTGAGAAAGTCTCATTGTAGTCAACTCCTTGAACTTGTTGAAAACCTTTCGCAACAAGTCGAGCTTTGTAGACAGTAACATTACCGCCAACGTCAGTCTTCTTCTTGAAGATCCATTTATTCTCTATGGCTTGCCGATCATCGGGCAAGTCAGCCAAAGTCCACACTTTGTTCTCATACATGGATCCCATCTTAGATTTCATGGCCTCAAGCCATTTTGTGGAATCTAGGCTCATCATCGCTTCCTCATAGTTTGTAGGTTCTTCATGGTCAAGTAACATGACTTCCAGAACAGGATTACCGTACCACTCTGGTGCGGATTTTACTCTGGTTGGCCTACGAGGTTTGGTAGTAACTTGATCAGAAGTTTCATGATCATCATCATTAGCTTCCTCGCTAATTGGTGTAGGAATCACTAGAACCGATTTTTGTGATGAACTACTTTCCAATAAGGGAGTAGGTATAGTTACCTCATCAAGTTCCACTTTCCTCCCACTCACTTCTTTCGAGAGAAACTCCTTCTCTAGAAAGAATCCATTCTTAGCAACGAATATTTTGCCTTCGGATATGCGATAGAAGGTGTACCCAATAGTCTCCTTTGGGTATCCCATGAAGACACATTTCTCCGATTTGGGCTCGAGCTTATCAGGTTGAAGCTTTTTCACATAAGCATCGTAGCCCCAAACTTTAAGAAACGACAACTTGTGTTTCTTGCCAAACCACATTTCATATGGTGTCGTCTCAACGGATTTTGATGGTGCCCTATTTAATGTGAATGCAGCCGTCTCTAAAGCATAACCCCAAAACGATAGCGGTAAATCAATAAGAGACATCATAGATCGCACTATATCTAATAAAGTGCGTACGACGTTCGGACACACCATTACGCTATGGTGTTCTAGATGGCATGAGTTGCGAAACTATTCTGCATTGTTTCAAATGAAGACCAAACTCATAACTCAAGTATTCACCTCCACAATCAGATCGTAGAAACTTAATTTTCTTGTTATGATGATTTTCCACTTCACTCTGAAATTCTTTGAACTTTTCAAATGTTTCAGACTAATGTTTCATGAAGTAGACATACCCATATCTTCTCAAATCATCTGTGAAGGTCAGAAAATAACAATACCCGCCACGAGCATCAACACTCATTGGACCACACACATCAGTATGTATTATTTCCAATAAGTCTGTTGCTCGTTCCATTGTTCGAAGAACGGAGTCTTGGTCATCTTGCCCATGAGGCATGGTTCGCAAGCATCAAGTGATTCATAATCAAGTGATTCCAAAAGCCCATCGGCATGGAGTTTCTTCATGCGCTTTACACCAATATGACCTAAACGGCAGTGCTACAAATAAGTTGCACTATCATTATTAAACTTATATCTTTTGGCTTCAATACTATGAATATGTGTATCACTACTATCAAGATTTAGTAAAAAACTAGACCACTCATCAAGGGTGCATGACCATAAAAGATATTACTCATATAAATAGAATAACCATTATTCTCTGATTTAAATGAATAACTGTCTCTCATCAAACAAGATCCAGATATAATGTTCATGCTTAATGTTGGCTCCAAATAACAATTATAGGTCTAAAACTAATCCGAAGGTAGATGGAGAGGTAGCGCACCAACGGCGATCACGTCAACTTTGGAACCATTTCCCACACGCATCGTCACCTCGTCCTTAGCCAATCTTCGCTTAATTCATAGCCGCTGTTTCGAGTTGCAAATATTAGCAACAGAACCAGTATCGAATACTCAGGTGCTACTGCGAGCATTAGTAAGGTACAAATCAATAACATGTATATCAAATATACCTTTCACTTTGCCATCCTTCTTATCCGCCAAATACTTGGGGCAGTTCCGCTTCCAGTGACCAGTCCCTTTGTAGTAGAAGCACTCAGTCTCAAGCTTAGGTCCAGACTTGGGCTTCTTTACTTGAGCAGTAACTTGCTTGCCATTCTTTTTGAAGTTCCCCTTCTTCCCTTTGCCCTTCTTCTTGAAACTAGTGGTCCTGTTGACCATCAACACTTGATGCTCCTTCTTGATATCTACCTCCGCAGCTTTTAGCATCGTGAAGAGCTCGGGAATTGTCTTATCCATCCCTTGCATATTATAGTTCATCACGAAGCTTTTGTAGCTTGGTGGTAGTGATTGAAGAACTCTGTCAATGACACTATCATCAGGAAGATTAACTCCTAGTTGAGTCAAGTGGTTGTGGTACCCAGACATTCTGAGTATATGTTCACTGACAGAACTATTCTCCTCCATCTTGCAGCTCTAGAACTTATTGGAGACTTCATATCTCTCCATCCGGGCATTTGCTTGAAATATTAACTTCAACTCCTGGAACATCTCATATGCTCCATGATGTTCAAAACGTCATTGAAGTACGGATTCTAAGCCGTAAAGCATGGCACTCTGAACTATCGAGTATTCATCAGCTTTGCTTTGCCAGACGTTCATAACATCTGGTGTTACTCCTGCAGTAGGCTTTGCACCTAGCGGTACTTCCAGGATGTAATTCTTCTGTGCAGCAATAAGGATAATCCGCAAGTTATGGACCAAGTCCGTGTAGTTGCTACCATCGTCTTTCAACTTAGCTTTCTCTAGGAACGCATTAAAATTCAACATAACAACAACATGGGCCATTTATCTACAACAACATAGACATGCAAAATACTATCAGGTACTAAGTTCATGATAAATTAAAGTTCAATTAATCATATTACTTAAGAACTCCCACTTAGATTGACATCCCTATAGTCATCTAAATGATCACGTGATCCATATCAACTAAACCATATCCGATCATCACATGAGATGGAGTAGTTTTCAATGGTGAACATCACTATATTGATCATATCTACTATATGATTCACGCTCGACCTTTCGGTCTCAGTATTCCGAGGCCATATCTGCATATGCTAGACTCGTCAAGTTTAACCCCGAGTATTCTGCTTGTGCAAAACTGGCTTGCACCTATTGTATGTGAACATAGAGCTTATCACACCCGATCATCATGTGGTGTCTTGGCACGACGAACTGTAGCAACGGTGCATACTCGTTGAGAACACGTATACCTTGAAATTTAGTAAGAGATCGTCTTATAATGCTACCGCCGTACTAAGCAAAATAAGATGCATAAAGGATAAACATCACATGCAATCAATATAAGTGATATGATATGGCCATCACCATCTTGTGCCTTTGATCTCCATCTCCAAAGCACTGTCATGATCACCATTGTCACCGGCTTGACACCTTGATCTCCATCGTAGCATCGTTGCATCTCGCCAACTATTGCTTCCACGACTATCGCTGCCGCTTAGTGATAAAGTAAAGCAATCACATTGTGATTGCAATTCATACAATAAAGCGACAACAATATGGCTCCTGCCAGTTGTCGATAACTGTGTTACAAAACATGATCATCTAATGCAACAATTTATATAATCACGTCTTAACCATATCACATCACAATATGCCCTGCACAAACAAGTTAGACTTCCTCTACTTTGTTGTTGCAAGTTTTACGTGGCTGCTACGGGCTTTAGCAAGAACTGTTCTTACATACGCATCAAAACCATAATGTGGTATAATGATTGATTTTTGATCTTCAGAAAGAACCCCATTCATTGAATCCAATTCAACTAAAGTTGGATAAACAAACACCCGCCAGCCACCTGTGTGCAAAGCACGTCGGTAGAACCAGTCTCATGAACGCGGTCATGTAATGTCGGTCCGGGCCGCTTCATCCAACAATACCGCCGAATCAAGAAACAACTAGTGACGGCAAGCAATATGTATATACCCACGCCCACAACTCCTTTTATGTTCTACTCGTGCATATAACATCTATGCATAAACCAGGCTCTGATGCCACTATTGGGGAACGCAGTATTTCAAAAAAATTCCTATGATCATGCAAGATCTGTCTAGGAGATGCATAGCAATGAGAGGGGAGAGTGTGTCTACGTACCCTCATAGACCGAAAGCGGAAGCGTTGAGTAACGTGGTTGATGTAGTCGAACGTCTTCACGATCCAACTGATCAAGTACCGAATGCATGGCACCTCTGCGATCTGCAAACGTTCAGCTCGGTGACGTCCCTTGAACTCTAGATCCAGCTGAGGCTGAGGGAGAGTTTCGTCAGCACGACGACGTGTTGATGGTGATGATGAAGTTACCAACGCAGGGCTTCACCTAAGCACTACGACAATATGACCAAGGTGGAAATCTATGGAGGGGGGCACCGCACACGGCTAAGAAATCAACTTGTGTGTCTATGGGGTGCCCCCTCCCCCGTATATAAAGGAGTGGAGGAGGGAGCTGACCGGCCTCATGCGGTGCGCCCCAAGGGGGGGGGAATCCTACTCCTACTAGGAGTAGGTTCCCCCTTTCCTAGTCCAACTAGGAGGGAAAGGAAAGGGAAGAGGGAGAGAAGGAAAGGGGGGCCGGCCCCTTACCAATTCGGATTGGGCTTGGGGGCGTGCCCCTCCACTTGGCCGCCTCCTCCTCTCTTCCACTAAAGCCCATGAAGGCCCATTAACCCCCCGGGGAGTTCCGGTAACCCCCTGGTACTCCGGAAAATGCCCAAACCTATCTGAAACCTTTCCGGTGTCCAAGCGCAACCTTCCAATATATCAATCTTTATGTCTCGACCATTTTGAGACTCCTCGTCATGTACGTGATCACATACGGGACTCCGAACAACCTTCGGTACATCAAATCACATAACTCACAATACATATCATCATCGAACGTTAAGTGTGCGGACCCTACGGGTTCGAGAACTATGTAGACATGACCGAGAACTCATCTCCGGTCAATTACCAATATCAGAACCTGGATGCTCATATTAGTTCCCACATATTCTACGAAGATCTTTATTGGTCAAACCGCATAACAACATACGTTGTTCCCTTTGTCATCGGTATGTTACTTGCACGAGATTCGATCGTCGGTATAATCATACCTAGTTCAATCTTGTCACCGGCAAGTCTCTTTACTCGTTTCGTAATGCATCATCCCATAACTAACTCATTAGTCAGATTGCTTGCAAGGATCATAGTGATGTGCATTACCGAGAGGGCCCAAAGATACCTCTCCAACAATCAGAGTGACAAATCCTAATCTCGATCAATGCCAACTCAACAAACACCATCAGAGACACATGTAGAGCATCTTTATAATCACCTAGTTACGTTGTGATGTTTGATAGCACACTAAGTGTTCCTCCGGTATTCGGGAGTTGCATAATCTCATAGTCATAGGAACATGTATAAGTTATCACTACTAGGGAAAAGCCTAGCAGCAGTGCGGGTTTTGGGCCTCTCAGTAGCGCGGGGACCAGCGCTACTAATAAGGCGCTATAGCTAATGTATAGCAGTAGCGCCTATTGTCCCACGCTACTACTATACATGAATAGCTGTAGTGCTCTTTAGAAAAGGGCGCTGCTGATATTATCTGCAACGCTGTTTACTGGGAAGCACTACTAGTAAGGCGGCGCTACTGCTAAATTCCCCCCCCCCTCGCTACTACTACTTTTATTAGTTTTTTTCCCTGCATATTTGTTTTGTATTTGAATAGGCTTTATACAATAATCTTTAGCATATCATACACATACAAATGTAATCATAGCATATACATACAATTAGTCTCATCAAATCATGTCATCATAATAATCATCATCCAACACAAAGTGGTCTCTCTTCATCATCTCGAAAATAGCGATACAAGTCTCGATTACTTGCAAATACATCGTCATCCATCTAAACAATGATATACGCGAGAAGAGCTATCACTTTGAGTACATGAGTTCGTATCCCTCTCTCGCATTAGCGTGAACCTAAACTAACTATTGCCTGTCGCTCGGAAACCGGAAACCGGTACACCTAGGCCTGACACTCCGGCCACTTGTCATATATATACTCCTGTATAGCACTTCTTCGCCATCTATGATCTATGCACCTGCATCATCACATGAGTCGATGATATGCAACATATATAGTTGAGCAACGGAAAGAGACAGACTTGGGAAAAATAGAAACAACATATCATAAGCATAAATAACAAAGTTCATCGTACCCCAAAATGCCCTAACTAGAGTGATTTTCGCTAGTCGAGGAGGAGGACAGTTTAATTACATCACAAATAAAGTTTCACCGTGCATAACTCAAAGTTTTGTCATACAGAAAGTATGGACTAAACGGACACATTGTCATATATCGACAATCACTCCAGCATGTCGTTCCATCCATCCAAGTCAGGGAGATAGTCCTCGAGCTTAGTGAAAGGCTTCATGTCGAGACGCTGAGAGGCTATCCATGTTCGGATGTCTTCCCGCGACATTTGTCCTTCTCCGTAGAACATCCCTGTTTTTCCGACGACCTCCTTCATGATGATTTGGGCAAGTTTGCGCTGGATGTTATAGAACTCAGCTCGAAGTCGACGATCCTCGATATCTCCTATGTCCTTTGCCCATTGCAGAATATGGGCATCGCCGGATCTAGGTGACATGCGAAGGTTCTGGTGATCCCGTCTGTACTCTAGCATGTGGTGTAGGACATAGAATCCATCATTAAGAGAATCATTCGGTTGCTGGATGCGGCAGAAGTCAGTCTTATGGCCGAAGGCGACCCTGCCACCACTTCTCTTCTTGTCCCTGACCTCTCCACCCCTTGCTTGGTAGTAAAACATAGCACTGTCGAGAACATCCTTGATGTGGGTGTAATCCTTTTTTGTGAATGTTCTTCGACGAGTCCAAGTAAAGAGCGTGGGAGAATCGGGGCTAGAGGATGATGAGGACGGCGCGCCCGCCGCTATGCAAAATAAGTACACCTCAAATTAACTAGCCTCCACTGTGCAAATGAATGATTGAAATCGAAGGAAGGATAGCAGCGCGGATGACTTACATGGGATGATAAGGCACGAGAATCGCCTCCTTGTCCTTATTGGTGAGCATGAAACTGACGATGTAATCCCTCGCGTATTCACGGTGCTTTGCGCAGACTCCCAAGAAGCCCTCATGCATGTAGTACGGGTCAGCGACACGGATATGAGATATCTGCTCAACCCCGATGATGTAGTTCATGTGCAAGGCATAAAGGCGGACAAATGTAAAATCCAGCTTCTTCATGTGAAACATGTCGAATATGTAGTCGAATCGGAGGAAGAACTTATCCGCGGGGAAGCTGTCGGTGTATGACATTTGCCGCGGAACGTTAACCACGTAGAGTGGGTATCCTGGATCTTTCGAGGCAATGAGGCCTTTCTCTACCCGCAGCACATCGTCATGAATTCTCCTTAGATCGCCGAATCTGACCCGTAGCGCTGTTGCAGGTAGGATTAGTTGTCCGGGGATATGCCATTTATCCGCATCGGGGATATATATATGGTCCTGAAGCCGAGGCTGCTGAGGCGGCTGGATCATAGAATCAGCTTTTTTGCCTTTCCTCGCTCTCTTCCTAGACTTCTTTACTACCGGAAGGTCATCCATAATACGTTGAGACGGCAATTCAGGCACTGACTCATGACGCTCAAACCCTCAGGAGGCGCCAGTATATACATATTGTTCAGCGCCATCGTCGTCCTCATCCTCATCCATGGCGACATCATCAGTGACTAATGGAGCCTCCTCCTTACCCCGTCCGCTATCACCCAACCCGACACCTGACGCTAATTGGGTAGGTGGGGTGTTGATGTTCATACCTTGCTGAGGCTGCGTGCTCGTGGGTGTGCTCCCGGCCGCCTCCAGACGAAGCAGACTCTTTGGCCACAACAGGACCCACCCATTGCAACAATCACCAAGCCGCCGTGGTGTCTCGTCGTCATCCCCCATTATTATTGGAGGAGGCAAATTCTCGTGGCCCGGTTTGACACTGGCCACGGAAACCTTAAAGACGTTCGGTGGGATCGGCCGGCTGTGGAACAATGGTTCCTTCGGCTCCATTATCGTTGCCTTCCCCACGCCCACCTTCTGGTCGCCGATGGTGTACAATATGGTGCACGGGGTTTCGTCGGCCTGCAAAGAAAAGTCTGCAATGTGAGACATCCGAAAGGCAACAAAAACGGGAGATTATACATTTATATTGAAGGGGGCCGGTGTGACAGATACCGTGAGGGCATCGAGCTCAGCCAAAGACGAAGCACCACCGAGCACGTCCGGTGCGGGAGCCGGTGCGGGAGCAGGTGCGGGAGCCGGTGCGGGAGCAGGTGCTGGTGCAACGCTAGTCGAGATGCTCCCCAAGAAGTCAGCAAGGGGAAAGTCCTCTGCATTTGTTTCTGGATTTTGCCTTGTCCAAGTGAAAACGCCCGTCACCAAGGAAGTAGGCAAATCTGCAACCACATGTTTTGCGGCAGCTATCGCTGTTGCGACCGTCTGAGATGATTTCTTCTCAACCGCAATCTCAACCGTCTTGTCGATGTTTTCTTCAGTTAACCTCCGTCTTTCCTTTCTCTCCTCCATTGTCTCACGGTAGTACTTCTTCCACATGGCGCCGTCTCCGACACCGTGCACGCATCCATACGACGGTCGAGTATCCACCGGTTGTCGTTTCAATATGTTCAACGCCCGGTTGAATGGAGTGTCCCACTTGGGCCTCGCCAATGCCTCAGACGGCGGGTCGCTTTCGGCCGCAATCCGGTGCTGCTCTCTCTGCAAAAGGCACAAGGATCATTTACAAATATGACTAACGTGTGCAGTCGAATTGATCAGAAACTAAAATTACCAGCAGTCTCATGAACTTCGTAATGACCGGTTTTGTCTCGTAAACCTTCTTCATTGGGTCCCAACGGTGTCGGGCCCTGAGGACGTCACGCTCCTGCGGGACAGTGAAATCCGCCAAGGGGTCTGGGATGCCCAGACTCGCGGCTTCCGCGTCCTCCATGGCCCATTTGGACCTCTTTCCGCCGTAACCACGGCTTCCGAGGTGGTGGCACCCAATGTTCCTCTCTTGAAGCCCCTTCATGTACTTAGACTTATTTTTGGCATCTTCGGCCTCGCAAGCCTCCTTGAATATTTGAAACTGCTCTTCCGTGATTGTCGGATTATCCTTTACAATCTTGGAGTAGGGTTCCTTCTTGTCGATGATCTTTGCTTTCACTCGATTTTTCCAGGCGGCCAACGCGTCGCTAAACTTGGTCATGGCGTGTGTTTATCTTCTTCATTGCCGGGTCCTCATCTGGATCTTCATAATCCTTCTCATTCCAGCCCGGGAACAAGAATATCTGGTGAAACTTCTTTAGGAGGGAGCTCCTCATATTTTCTATCTTCTGTAGTTTCTCATCGTTGATGGTGGCGATTGTCCGTACGATGCAGCCTATTTGATTACTGTAGCATCGACGCGCTTCCTCGGGCGCCTTTGGCTCAAAATTGCCGTCGTCCACCTCCGTGACCACCAGTCTAGTAGTCCTGAGTTTGTTAGGAGGCCGTTGCCTCTTTGCTTTCGGTTCTACACAGGCTCCGCTCCCCGAGGCAGTGCCGGTCTTAGTCTCAGCGCCGGTCTCGATGCCGGTCTGAGTCTCAGCGCCGGTCCCAATCTCAGCACCGGTCTCAGTCTCAGCGCCGATCTCAGTCTCATCGGCAAGACTCAAAAATTCGTCTGCCGCCCGGTAAACGTCGTCGCAATCACCAGAACTCTGACCTTCATCGTTTCTAGCCATGTTTCCTACGATTAAATCTAGTCAATTAATTCTAGACCTAATAAAATGAATAATGACATAAAAAAAGGCCTATTGTTTTGCAGGAACTTTGACTCCTTCCCGGTGCGGCAAATCCCGGGCACTTGATATGTCCTAGTTTGTAGCACAAATCATGCCGAAATTCACGGAAAATTTTGGCATGACCTTTGCTAAAAAGTGGACAAATCGAGAACCTGAATTTTGCCGGAACGGAAATGAATCAACATTCCGGCAAAACATAGGCCACTCGGCTTCATTCCTTGGAAAGAACAAAAGGCCACTTGGGCACAATCGAACCACTTCAATGTCGATTATGATCAATGAGCAAACACAATTGAGGATTTTTCATATATCATGACCACTTCAAATTTGTATCTCCTAGTGTTTGACACTTCAAGAAAATCTACACAAATCTCATGCTCTCTGAAACTCAATTCAAAAATGAAAAATATAGATGGAGGCAGATGTGGCGAGGAAGGCAGGGCGTCTCTGTCAAAGCCCTAGTTAAGCATATACAATTTTTTCCTATGGCGAGGGAGGCAGGGGCATCTCTGTCAAAGCCCTATCTAAATTCTTTTCCTAACTAAATTCTTTTCCTAACTAAATTAACCTAACTAATTTAGAGAGAGAGAGGAGGGGTGGGGGCTTACAGAGGATGGCTCCTATGGTGGCGCGGGAGGCAGTGGTGGCGAGGGAGGCAGGGGCGTCTCTGGTGACAACGAGGGAGGCAGTTGTGGCGAGGGAGGATCCGGTGGCGTCAACTGCGGCTCCGGTGGCGTTGATGAGGTCGCGCGGCTCCGATGTCGTTGGGGGCGACTCCGGTGGCGTCGACGGTGCACGGTTCTGGTGGCTCCGGGGGCGTCGACGTGGCAGGAGACGGCGGCGAAGTGGGGCGACGGCGAATCGGGCAGACGGCGGCGGGGTGGGCGAGGGATTTGGGGGATAAGTGGTGTCCGGGGGGCGGTTTTTTGGTTAAGTCAAACTTAGCGGTAGCGCTTTTCGCGAAACGCGCTATAGCTAAGTTAGCTCTAGCGATTTTCACGAAACGCGCTACTGCTGTAGCTATGTAATTTCCTTCATATTTCTTATTTCCTTTTCTGTTTCTACAGCGGGGGTCTAGGAAACGCGCTGCAACTACGTTAGCTATAGCGCCTCCTACGAACAGACGCTACTGCTACGCCTTTCTCCTTTTTTGGCTTTTTCATTTATTTTCCTCTACATTTTATTTTTCCTTTCTCCTTTTTCTATTTCTTTCTTTTTCATTTACTTTTCCATTTGTTTTTTATTTTATTTTATTTCCATTAGCAGTAGCGCTCTCCGCGCGAAACGCGTTGCTACTTATGTCCTAGCGGTAGCGCGCTTCTCCCAAGACCACTACTGCTATGCGTAGCCTACCTTTTTAGCAATGGGAATATTAGTGGTAGCATTTTTTCATGTGCACGCACTACTGCTACTGTTGTATCTGTAGCGCGGTTTCCGCACGAACGCTACTGCTATTTAGCACTAGCGCCCATTTTTGACACGCGCTACTGCTAAATTTTTGTGTATAAGGTTTTCCCTAGTAGTGTATGGAGAAAGCAATAGCAATAAACTAAACGAACATTGTGCTAAGATAACGGATGGGTCTAGTCCATCACATCATTCTCTAATGATGTGGTCCCGTTCATCAAATGACAACACATGTCTATGGCTAGGAAACTTAACCATCTTTGATTAACGAGCTAGTCTGGTAGAGGCATACTAGGGACACTCTGTTTGTCTATGTATTCACACGTGTACTAAGTTTCCGGTTAATACAATTCTAGAATGAATAATAAACATTTATCATGATACAAGGAAATATAAATAACAACTTTATTATTGCCTCTAGGGCATATTTCCTTCAGGTGGAAGCCGACGATGGGCCACTTTCAACTGATAAAAAGTCGCAATGGAGTCAAAATAAACATATCATCGGTGTTTGTATTTAATATACGAGGGCTGCCTTCTATAATCATCGTTATAAAGCCATAAATATGCATCAATTTGACTTAAGATTTTGGCCAAGCTGGGTTGCTGATACGTCTGCAACGTATCTATTATTTTTTATTATTCCATGCTATTATATTATCTGTTTTGGATGTTTAATGGGCTTTATTATACACTTTTATATTATTTTTGGGACTAACCTACTAACCAAAGGCCTTGTGCAAATTGCTATTTTTTTGCCTATTTCAGTGTTTCGTAGAAAAGAAATATCAAATGGAATCCAACCGGAATGAAACCTTCGGGAGAGTGATTTTTGGAACAAACGCAATCCAGGAGACTTGGAGTGGACGTCAAGGAAGCATCGAGGAGGCCACGAGGCAGGGAGGCGCGCCCCCACCCTCGTGGCCCCCTCGTGGCTTCCCTGAACGACTTATTTCGCCTATATATACTCATATACCCCGAAAACATCCAAGAGCACCACAAAACCCTATTTCCACCGCCGCAACCTTCTGTACCCAAGAGATCCCATCTTGGGGCCTTTTCCGGAGCTCCGTCGAAGGGGGAATCGATCACAGAGGGCTTCTACATCAACACCGTAGCCTCTCCGATGATGTGTGAGTAGTTTACCATAGACCTTCGGGTCCATATATAGTTATTAGCTAGATGGCTTCTTCTCTCTCTTTGGATCTCAATACAAAGTTCTCCTTGATCTTCTTGGAGATCTATTCGATGTAATTCTTTTTGCGGTGTGTTTGTCGGGATCTGATGAATTTTGGGTTTATGATCAAGATTATCTATGAACAATATTTGGTTCTTCTCTGAATTCTTTTATGCATGATTTGTTATCTTTGCAAGTCTCTTCGAATTATCAGTTTGGTTTGGCCTACTAGATTGATCTTTCTTGCAATGGGAGAAGTGCTTAGCTTTGGGTTCAATCTTGCGGTGTCCTTTCCCAGTGACAGCAGGGGCAGCAAGGCACGTATTGTCTTGTTGCCATCGAGGATAAAAAGATGGGGTTTATATCATATTGCTTGAATTTATCCCTCTACATCATGTCATTTTGCCTAATGCGGTACTCTGTTCTTATGAACTTAATACTCTAGATGCATGCTGGATAGTGGTCAATGTGTGGAGTAATAGTAGTAGATGCAGAATCGTTGCGTTCGACTTATCGCGAAAGTGATGCCTATGTACATGCTCATGCCTAGATATTCTCATAATTATGCACTTTTCTATCAATTGCTCGATAGTAATTTGTTCACCCACCGTAATACTTATGCTATTTTGTGAGAAGCCACTAGTGAAACCTATGGCCCTCGGGTCTATTTTCCATCATATAAATTTCCAGTCTATTTTACTTTGCAATCTTTACTTTCAATCTATATCATAAAAATACCAAAAATATTTATCTTATTATCTCTATCAGATCTCACTTTTGCAAGTGGCCGTGAAGGGATTGACAACCCCTTTATCGCGTTGGTTGCAAGGTTCTTATTTGTTTGTGTAGGTGCGAGGCGACTTGCGTGTAGTCTCCTACTGCATTGATACCTTGGTTCTCAAAAACTGAGGGAAATACTTATGCTACTTTGCTGCATCACCCTTTCCTCTTTAAGGGAAAACCAACGCAGTGCTCAAGAGGTAGCAGTTGCCTGGCTCCTGTCCTTACCCCTACGTTCCCGATTGTTCGGCTAGGCGGTAAAGGGAGCACCTTTGTGATTGTTAATACCGGGTCATCTGAGTTAGTACCTCACACTGGGTGAAGCCAAAAGCTAGCGATCTTAAAGGATATAATTGGTCGGTAATGACGGAAGTGAAAATTTAGGTTTGCTAAAGACCACATAGTTCGGGAACTTTCCCCAAACTAAATCCTCAATATTTTTCTCCCGCATTGATGGGAGGTGAGGTTTCATGATCATGGTCGGCATGACAACCCAAAGAAAGGAACCGATAGCAGAACTATTTTCTTTGGAAGATGTTTCTTACATTAAATAGTAATATATATAACATTCACTCCGCATACCTTTGTTTATAAAGCCGGATGGCCGGATTGCCTTGTTTGTCGTAAATCTTTGCCCTCATAAAGGCTTTATAAAGTGGGACAAACACTCCCCGGCTACTGGCAGAGGAGGTTGAAGCCGACGGTCGGTTAACAAGGTTTTGTATAGTGCGGATCCGAGAATTAATGATGTACAGTACATAGATACGTAGAATCATTACACATAATTTGTGACTTTACTCCAGATATTGATCCTTAATTCGGCCACCCGTGCCCACATTAAGGCTCGGGGGCTACTGGGCTTCGGGCTTATCATTTACTAATATTAAAGGGGCACATTGATCCCCTGATCTAGTGTTGCCACCAGACCAGTGTCTCGGGGGCTACTGCATTGCCTATTCAATACAGAAAATTCAAAGTGCACAGTGTTCAGCTTGACCGAACTATGGGTAAACGCGTCTTCGGACAACAATAGGTACCACCTGGGACTTATCCGGCATCAAGCTAATATATTACGGCGACTTCTCAAAACCCTCTCTCAAGGGCCCGTCTGCCGATCACTATCTCCTCTAATGTGCATCTCTAATTTTATGCCGAGACACACCTTGAGGGCTACTAGCCATATATCTCATCAGTAAATAAATTGCATCAATCGGAAATAAATCCACAAACAATCAGCCCAAGCCCGATGTGGTACATCACCTTGGAAGCAGTCCGGCATAAAACTCAGCTGCGAGCGGCTTGCTCCATAGAGAACTTTTTCAGCGTTAAGCTCAGGTAACCTCCTTTAAACCTTTTTAAACACAAGGTAATCTATGACACTTCGGATACAGTCCGGTGTTGGAGCTCGGATACATCCCGGCATTGGAGCTCGGAAGCGGTCCAACGTTGGTGTTCAACTGCAAAGGATACCTTGGATGCAGTCCGTCCTTGGAGCTCGGATGCAAGAGGACACCGCCGCACGGGAACAACTTCAAACCCGAGGTGTGGCGTAAAAAATAACAAGGCATTGCTAAAGGCTGAAAACTTAAAGGGGCTCCTCGGATACCCGACGTGTAAACTCTTCGGATTCACTTCGGTGATCCTCAAGATCGAAGATGAGAAGATTTGTTGAACCAGTTTTCAAGACCGACGCCCGAAGATGAATAACAGTTTCGAAGAATCGAGAAGCGTACCCAACTTGAAGACTGGTTCAGGGGGCTACTGACAGTGTCCTGGACTAGGGGGTACTCACCACGTTGTCTCTCGATCATGTGGATCGGGCCGAGGACCCCCATGGCGGTTCACTCATGGGCCACTTCGGGTAGTCCATGCCGCATACAAGGAGGTTTCCACAAGACTTGGCGCACAAGCCGAGGACTCTCCTAAAATCCTAGGCCTCTGGTGTGTTATATAAACCAAGGCCAGGCTAGTCAATAGAACATCTAATATTCATTAGAACAATCTCATGGTAGACACATGTACTCTGTACTATCTCCCATATGAATACAATCAAAAGCATGACGTGGGTTTTTTTACCTCCATTAGGAGGGCCCAAACCTGGGTAAAATCCCATGTCCATGTTATCATCGCTCCAAGACGCCTAGCTTAGGACCCCTACTACGAGATATGCCAGATATAGAACCAACAACGACCGCTATGGGAAAGGAGGCTGCAAGGGGCAGCAGCAGGCCACCAACGCCGGGGGGGGCGCCTGGGCCACCTAGGCCCTACCCACGTCACCGTGGACGTTCGGGGAGAACCCATGGATGGGTGTCGTCCATGCATACTCCATGCAAGTGCCTCGCGCACCGGTCGCCGACATCCTCGGTCCACGTCCAGCCGCTCATCACGCCTACCATGCTGCCCCGCAGCCATACGGGGCGTACCCAGTGCTCCTGCATCCTCCCTAACAGCAGGCCGAGGCGTACTCCTTTAACTCAGCACCGTCGTCGCTGCCCCTGAGCCCTGGGACCCAGCTCTCCTAGCTGCACTTCACACCGCCCCTACACCGAACAACTACACCAGCAGAGGTGACTAGTACATGGACACCGGAGTGAGAGCCCGTATATATGTCTACCCATCTTGGTAACCTCGTCACTTCTTTTCCCACTAACATCTCTACCCGCATCACTGTTGGTGATGGTTTATCTCTTCCGATTACACATATTGGACATGCATCTTTTCCATCTTATTCTACTCCACTCACTATGTCCAACATACTTGTATCCCCTGAACTCATCAAGAACCTTGTTCCCATTCGCTATCTTACTTGTGAAAATCCCGTTACCATTGAATTTGACGAGTGTGGTTTCTCTGTGAAGGACGCCCGTACCCAAATGGTTCTTCACCAATGTGACAACCCCGACGAGATCTATCTGGTTCACCCGGCATCCTCTACCAACACTGCCACTGCACTACTCGCTCTCACTGCCGGTGTGGACCTTTGGCACACTGCACACTCGTTTGCGTCACCCCAATCCTGCTACACTTCATCATATTCTTAGGAGTTTCCTTTCACTTGTAATAAAGTCGACGACCACACTTGTCATGCTTGTTGTGTCGGCAAACACGTTTGTCTTCCCTTTTAGCGAATCCTCCACCATCGCTTCATATCCATTTCAGTTAATTCATAGCGATGTTTGGACCTCTCTTATTGCAAGTAACTCAGGCTATCTTTATTATCTTGTCATTTTAGATGGCTTCTCTCGCTATATGTGGACTTCTCCTCTATGGAAAAAAATCTGATGTTCTCTTTACACTTACAGGTTTTTACTCATATGTCACTACGCACTTTGCCCACCTCATTCTTGAGTTTCAAACTGACAATGGGAAAGAGTTCGATAATCTTATTTTACACACGTGCTACTATATTTCGTCTAATATGTCCCTACACTTTGTAGCAAAATAGGCGTGTTGAATGTCTACTTCACACTCTAAACAATTGCATTTGTACGATGTTGTTTCATGCCAATGTACCTCCCTGTTTTTGGCCAGATGTCCTTGCCATGATGTCTCTTTTGATCAACATCCAGCCCTGTCGCGCTCACTAGAATTATGCACCGCACCACTTGCTTTAGGGCATTCCTCCATCTGATGATGGACTTCGAGTTTTTGGATGTCTCTGTTATCCTAGCATCGCATCCACTTCCCACATAAGCTCGCTTGGGTTCCCTCGCATGCATCTTTCTTGGTTACCCCTCCAACACCAAGGGCTACCGGTGCTACGATCCTGTCTCTCATCATGTGATCACCTTGAGACACATCTACTTTGACGAGAAAGTGTTATCGTTTCAGCAGGTACCACCAACTGATGCACCAACATCGTCATCACTGCCTCTCCTTGGCAGGTCTTCACCGATGCTGCTGCAATCTTGTAGGGGCGCCCATGACTGCTTGCGGCTCTCTAGTGCTAACTTTGAAAACGGCTACCATGGCAGCCGATTAAGCGTCTACTTCGGTTGCCATGGCAGCCACTTCGCTTGTTGTTATGGCTGCCACGGTAGGATTTGCTCTGCCATCTCTAGTTTTCTACCATGGTAGCGCTTCGACTTCAGCCGCCTTGGGCACGGCTTCAGAGGCCTTGGGCACATCCTTGGCAACCTCGGACGCCTTGGCCCCGGCCTTGGCTACCTCGTGCTCAGCCTCCCGCGTCCCCTCGTCGGATCAGTCTACATCGGCCATGTCGGGTTAGGCCTCACGCTCATCCACGCCGGCCGGTGTGTCTCTGGCCTCGTCGCCAACAGGCCGGTCGCTCGCCCCGACGCCTGATACGTTTCTAGTGTATCTATAATTTTTGATTGTTCCATGCTATTATATTATCTATTTTGGATGTTTAATGGGCTTTAATATGCTCTTTTATATTATTTTTGGGACTAACCTATTAACTGGAGGCCCAATGCTAGTTTCTGTTTTTTTGCCTATTTTTAGAGTTTTGCAGAAAAGGAATACCAAACAGAGTCCAAACGGAATGAAACCTTCGCGATGATCTTTCTTGGACCGAAAGCAAACGAGAAGACTTGGAGTTGAAGTCTGGAATGCCACGAGGAGGCCACGAGGCAGGAGGGCGCGCCAGTGGGGTAGGCGCGCCCCCACTCTTGTGGGCCCCTCCTAGCTCCACCGACATACTTCTTCCGCCTATATATACTCTTATACCCTAGATCGATCATAGAGAGCCACGAAACCACTTTTCCATCGCCGCAACCTTCTGTACCCGTGAGATCCCATCTTGGGTCCTTTTCCGGTGGTCTGCCGGAGGCGGGATTGATCACGGAGGGCTTCTACATCCACACCATAGCCTCTCCGATGAAGTGTGAGTAGTTTACCACAGACCTTCGGGTTCATAGTTATTAGCTAGATGGCTTCTTCTCTCTCTTTGATTCTCAATACAAAGTTCTCATCGATGTTCTTGGAGATCTATTCGATGTAATACTCTTTTGCGGTGTGTTTGCCGAGATCCATGAATTGTGGGTTTATGAACAAGATTATCTATGAATATTATTTGGTTCTCCTCTGAATTCTTATATGCACGATTTGATATCTTTGCAAGCCTCTGTGAATTATCGATTTAGTTTGGCCTACTAGATTGATCTTTCTTGCAATGGGAGAAGTGCTTAGCTTTGGGTTCAATCTTGCGGTGTCCTTTCCCAGTGACAGTAGGGGCAGCAAGGCACATATTGTATTGTTTCCATCGAGGATAAAAATATGGGGTTTATATCATATTGCTTGAGTTTATCCCTCTACATCATGTCATCTTGCTTAAAGCATTACTCTGTTCTTATGAACTTAATACTCTAGATGCATGCTGGATAGCGGTCGATGTGTGGAGTAATAGTAGTAGATGCAGAATCATTTCGATCTACTTGACACGGACGTGATGCCTATATTCATGATCATTGCCTAGATATTCTCATAACTATGTGCTTTTCTATCAACTGCTCGGCAGTAATTTGTTCACCCACCGTAATACAAGCTATCTTCAGAGAAGCCACTAGTGAAACCTGTGGCCCCCGGGTCTCATTCTTATTATATTGCATCTCTTTTATTTACATCGCATCTCATTTACTATTTTTCAATCTTTACTTTCCAATCTATACAACAAAAATACAGAAAATATTTACTTTACTATCTTTATCAGGTCTCACTTTTGCGAGTGACTGTGAAGGGATTGACAACCCCTTTATCGCGTTGGTTGTAAGGTTCTTGATTATTTGTGCAGGTACTAGGTGACTTGTGCATTGTCTCCTACTGGATTGATACCTTGGTTCTCAAAAACTAAGGGAAATACTTACGCTACTTTGCTGCATCACCCTTTCCTCTTCAAGGGAAAACCAACGCATGCTCAAGAGGTAGCAAGAAGGATTTATGGCGCCGTTGCCGGGGAGATCTACGCCCAGTCAAGACATACCAAGTACCCATCATAAACTCTTCTCCCTCGCATTACATTCTTTGCCATTCGCCTCTCGTTTTCCTCTCCCCCACTTCTAAAATGATTTTCGAAAACATTTGTCTTTTCTTCGCCCCTTTTCTATTCGTCTCTTTTCGCTTGCTTCTGTTGTGCCGGTTTGCTTTGGTGGCTCTGCCAAAAGGCTTTGATCCTCACCTTAGAAGGTTGGAAGAAATTTAAAACAACGTTAGAAGCTTCATGTCTTTGCAATTTGACCATAATAATTTCTTCAGAAACGAGTTTAAAGAACAAAAGATTTTATGGAATACATGAATAAAGAGGTCGATGATATGTCTAAAGAATTTTATGGTTCGAAATATCAGTTTCCTCATCTTGAAATTTTAGTGGGCCAAATTCCGGATAAGCAAGCCACCATAGTTAATAAGATGGCCGCTAAACCAGAAGATTTTCATGATAGTGATGATGAAGATCTAAAAGTGATTGATGTGACTACTATTAAATATTTGTTTTCCAATATGAATCTTGATAAAGATGGGACTGGAGATGAGTCAACTTTAGTTAAAAGGCGTGCCAATGATTCGGAGTTTTTAGATCTTGATGCAAAAATTAATAAAAGTGGGATTGAAGAGGTCAAAACTTTACATAGCAATGAACTCACTATTTTGGATTTCAAGGAATTTAATTATCATAATTGCTCTTTGATAGATTGTATTTCCTTGTTACAATCCGTGTTAAATTTTCCTCATGCTTATAATCAAAATAAAAATTTTACTAAACATATCATTGATGCTTTAAGGCAATCCTATGAAGAAAAGCTTGAACTAGAAGTTTCTATCCCTAGAAAACTTTATGATGAGTGGGAACCTACTATTAAAATTAAGATTAAAGATTATGAATGATATGCTTTATGTGATTTGGTTGCTAGTGTTTCAACGATTCCAAAAACTTTGTGTGATGTGCTAGGTTTTCGGGAATTTGATGATTGTTCCTTACATTTGCATCTTGCGGATTCCACCATTAAGAAACCTATGGGAAGGATTAATGATGTTCTTATTGTTGCAAATAGGAATTATGTGCCCGTAGATTTCATTGTTATTGATATCGATTGCAATCCTACATGTCCTATTATTCTTGGTAGACCTTTTCTTAGAACGATTGGTGCAATTATTGACATGAAAGAAGGAAATATTAGATTCCAATTTCTGTTAAGGAATGGCATGGAAATCTTTCCTAGGAAGAAAATTAAATTGCCTTATGAATCTATTATGAGAGCCACTTATGGATTGAATACCAAAGATGAAAATACCTAGATCTATTCTTGTTTTTATGCCTAGCTAGGGGCGTTAAACGATAGCACTTGTTCGGAGGCAACCCAATTTTATTTTTGTTCTTTGCTTTTTGTTCCCATTTAGTAATAAATAATTCATCTAGCCTCTGTTATGATAGTGTTTTTTATGTTTTAATTAGTGTTTGTGCCAAGTAAAGCCTTTAGGATCTTCTTGGGTGATTGTTGTTTGATCTTGCTGATAAAAACAGAAAGTATGCGCTCACGAAAATAATTTTCAATTCTTACCAGAGAGTGATAAAATACCAATTCCAACTTAAGTAGATCAATGTACAAATCATCCTGGTCGTCCTAGTTTTTCATAATTTTTGGAGTTACAGAATTATTCGAAACCTACAGATTTCTACAGACTGTTCTGTTTTTGACAAATTCTGTTTTTCGTGTGTTGTCTGCTTATTTTGATGCATCTATGGCTAGTATCGGGGGGTATGAATTATAGAGAAGTTGGAATACAGTAGGTTTAACACCAATATAAATAAATAATGACTTCATTACAGTACCTTAAAGTGGTGGTTTATTTTCTTATACTAACGGAGCTCATGAGATTTTTCTGTTGAAGTTTTGTGTTGTGAAGTTTTCAAGTTTTTGGGTAAAGATCTGATGGATTTTGGAATAAGGAGTGGCAAGAGCCTAAGCTTGGGGATTTCCAAGGAACCCCAAGGTAAAATTCAAGGACAACCAAAAGCATGAGCTTGGGGATGCCCCGGAAGGCATCCCCTCTTTCGTCTTCGTCTATCGGTAACTTTACTTGAGGCTATATTTTTATTCACCACATGATATGTGTTTTGCATGGAGCGTCTTGTATGATTTGATTCTTTGCTTTTTAGTTTACCACAATCATCCTTGCTGTACACCCTTTTGGGAGAGAAATGCATGAAACGGAATTTATTAGAATACTCTATGTGCTTCACTTATATCTTTTGAGCTAGATAATTTTGTTCTAGTGCTTCACTTATATATTTTTAGAGCACGGTGGTGGTTTTATTTTATAGAAATTATTGATCTCTCATGCTTTACTTATATTATTTTGACAGTCTTTTAGAACAGCATGGTAAATTGCTTTGGCTATAAATTTAGTCCTAATATGATGGGCATCCAGGATGGGTATAATAAAAACTTCCATATAAAGTGCATTGAATACTATGAGAAGTTTGATTCCTTATGATTGTTTTCAGATATGGAGATGGTGATATTAGAGACATGCTAGTTGAGTAGTTGTGAATTTGAGAGATACTTGTGTTAAAGTTTGTGTTCCCGTAGGATGCACGTATGGTGAACCGTTATGTGATGAAGTCGGAGCATGATTTATTTTTTGATTGTCTTCCTTATGAGTGGCGGTCGGGGACGAGCGATGGTCTTTTCCTACCAATCTATCCCCCTAGGAGCATGCGCGTAGTTCTTCGTTTCGATAACTAATAGATTTTTGCAATAAGTATGTGAGTTCTTTATGACTAATGTTGAGTCCATGGATTATACGCACTCTCACCCTTCCACCGTTGCTAGCCTCTCCAGTACCGCGCAACTTTCGCCGGTACCATAAACCCACCATTTACCTTCCTTAAAACAGCCACCATACCTACCTATTATGGCATTTCCATAGCCATTCCGAAATATATTGCCATGCAACTTTCCACCGTTCCGTTTATTATGACACGCTTCATCATTGTCATATTGCTTTGCATGATCATGTAGTTGACATCGTATTTGTGGCAAAGCCACTGTCCATAATTTTTCATACATGTCACTCTTGATTCATTGCACATCCCGGTACACCGCCGGAGGCATTCACATAGAGTCATATTTTGTTCTAAGTATCGAGTTGTAATTCTTGAGTTGTAAGTAAATAAAAGTGCGATGACCATCATTATTAGAGCACTGTCCCATGAGAGGAAAGGATGATGGAGACTATGATTCCCCCACAAGTCAGGATGAGACTCTGGACAAAAAATAAAAAAAGGAAAAAATAGAAAAGGCCCAAATAAAAAAATGAGAGAAAAAGAGAGAAGGGGCAATGCTACTATCCTTTTTCCACACTTATGCTTCAAAGTAGCACCATGATCTTCATGATAGAGAGCCTCCTATTTTGTCACTTTCATATACTAGTGGGAATTTTCGTTGTAGAACTTGGCTTGTATATTCCAATGATGGGCTTCCTCCAAATGCCCTAGGTCTTCGTGAGCAAGCGAGTTGGATGAACACCCACTTAGTTTGTTTTTTAGCTTTCATACACTTATAGCTCTAGTGCATCCGTTGCATGGCAATCCCTACTCACTCACATTGATAACTATTGATGGGCATCTCCATAGCCCATTGATACGCCTAGTTGATGTGAGACTATCTTCTCATTTTTGTCTTCTCCACAACCACCATTCCATTCCACCTATAGTGGTATGTCCATGGCTCATGCTCATGTATTGCATAAAGATTGAAAAAGTTTGAGAACATCAAAAGTATGAAACAATTGCTTGGCTTGTCATCAGGGTTGTGCATGATTTAAATATTTTGTGTGATGAAGATAGAGCATAGCCAGACTATATGATTTTGTAGGGATAGCTTTCTTTGGCCATGTTATTTTGAGAAGACATGATTACTCTATTAGTATGCTTGAACTATTATTATTTTATGTCAATATTAAACTTCTATTTTGAATCTTTTGGATCTGAAAATTCATGCCACAATAAAGAAATTACATAGATAATTATGTTAGGTAGCATTCCACATCAAAAATTCTGTTTTTATCATTTACCTACTTGAGGATGAGCAGGAATTAAGCTTGGGGATGCTTGATACGTCTCCAACGTATCTATAATTTTTGATTGTTCCATGCTATTATATTATCTGTTTTGGATGTTTAATAGGCTTTAATATGCTCTTTTATATTATTTTTGGGACTAACCTATTAACCGGAGGCCCAGTGCCAATTTCTGTTTTTTGCCTATTTTAGAGTTTCGTAGAAAATGAATACCAAACGGAATGAAACCTTCGCGATGATTGAGGGGGTCCTGGACTAAGGGGTCCTCGGGCGTCCGGACTGTTAGCCATGGGCTGGACTGATGGGCTGTGAAGATACGAAGACCGAAGATTGTACCCGTGTCTGGATGGGACTCTCCTTGGCATGGAAGGCAAGCTTGGCGACCGGATATGTAGATTCATTTCTTTGTAACCGACCTTGTGTAACCCTAGATCCTCCCGGTGCTTATATAAACCGGAGGACTTAGTTCGGAGAGGAGGAGAATTCATTATCATAGCCATACAAGCTAGACCTTTAGGGTTTAGCCATTACGATCTCGAGGTAGATCAACTCTTGTAATACTCATACTCATCAATATCAATCAAGCAGGACGTAGGGTATTACCTCCATGGAGAGGGCCCGAACCTGGGTAAACATCATGTCCCTTGTCTCCTGTTACCATCGACCTTAGATGCACAGTTCGGGACACCCTACCCGAGATCCGCCGGTTTTGCACCGACATTGGTGCTTTCATTGAGAGTTCCACTGTGCTGTCGCCAAAAGGATTGATGGCCCCTTCAATCGTCAATAATGACACTATCCAAGGAGAAACTTTCCTCCCCGGACAGATCTTCGTGTTCGGCGGCTTCGCACTGCGGGCCAACTCATGTGGCCACCTGGAGTAGATTGATAGCTATGCCCCTGGCCATCAGGTCAGTTTTTGGAGCTTGAACTACGTTGCGGACATCCATGGAGACTTGATCTTCGCCGGATTCGAGACCGCGACTGCCACCCCCGGTCACCCCGATGATCATGACCTAAATCTGTCATCAGGCCGCATCCAGTAGATCGCCCGTGTAATCGCTCTGGCCTTAGAGCCGGAGAAGACTGCCCCATCCGAGGACGGGAGGATCAACCCCACCACGGAGGCCACAGATTCCACGGCGTTGGAGCCACACATAGACTTAACCTCTCACGATGTCTTTGTCACCGGAACTCCAGACTCGTCTCCGGCCATAAGTTCTGAACCACGTGAGCCCGTGGACGCCGAACTTGATCGTTTATCGATCTTCGAATTTAGCGCCGCAGATATCTTCCAGCACTCACCTTTGGGCGATGTGCTACACTCATTAAAAAATCTGTCCTTGGCAGAGGAATCACGGCCAAACTATATCCGGTTCGAACTAGGGGCTGATGGTGGAGAATTTTGCTTCCCACCCGCCACCCACTTCATAGACATGGTCGAGGATTTGACCGACACACTTGATTACAACTCTGAGGACATCGACGGTATGGACGACGATGCCAGAGAAAAAGAGGCCCGGAACCCGCCGTTCACCGGACGCTGGACGGCCACTTCCTCGTACGATGTATACATGGTGGATGCACTACAGAAGAACATCGGCGATGATAAGGAAGATCCAGCTGAGGATAAACCTTCCGAAATACAATCCAAGCACCGGCATCAGTGACGCCGCTCTAAGACACTTCGCAGTAAAGACAACAACACCGGCACAGGAGAAGATAACACTCCGGAAGGTGCCAAAGACAACGAAGACCCCATTGAAACAGCTAATGAACAAGATGAACAGGAAGATGGGCAGGCTAGCCCTGGTAACCAGGCCACACACGAAGACTCAGAGGACGGAAGGTATCTTCCGCTCTCCGAGGATGAGGTGAGCCTCGGCACCGATGATTTCATCGTGCCTGAGGAACCTCTTGAGCAGGAGCGCTTCAAGCGCCAACTAATCGCCACTGCAAGGAGCCTAAAAAAGAAGCAATAGCAGCTTCAAGCTGACCAAGATTTGCTCAATGATAAATGGACCGATGTCCTAGCAGCCGAAGAATACAGCCTCAAGCGCCCAACCTAAAGCTACCCAAAGTGCAAATTTCTACCTTAGTTTGACGAGGAGGCGCCGGAATACATACCTCCATTGTACAATGTGGCTGACCGACCACCACGTGGTTGGGACAAAACGACAACTCATGCCGAACACTAGCCAGCCCCGCCTCATCGCACAGGTAGAGGTAAATTAGCCCACGGTCATAGATATGACCTCCGACAAAACCTGAACAATAAAGCGGGACATACTAGATCAATCTACGGATCGCGAGGACGTGCCTCGACACGCGACGATGGCCACCTGTTCGGACGTGACAAACTTAGTCATGCGCGGGCTGAAAACCGCAGACGGACTCCATCAGAGCTACGTCGCGATACGGCCCGATATAGAGGCACCGCACACCCTCATTGCTTCACTGATGAGGTCCTGGATCATGAATTCCCAGAAGGGTTCAAACCCGTGAATATATAATCATACAATGGAACTAAGGGAGTCCTGGATTAGGGGGTCCTCGGACAGCCGGACTATGTCCTTCGCCCGGACTGTTGGACTATGAATATACAAGATTGAGACTTCGTCCCGTGTTCGGGTGGGACTCTCCTTTGCGTGGAAGGCAAGCTTGGCAATTCGGATATGTAGATCGCCTTCCTTGTAACTAACTCTGTGTAACCCTAGCTCCCTCAGGTGTCTATATAAACCGGAGGGTTTAGTCCGTAGAATAATAACAATCATATTCATAGGCTAGCTTCTAGGGTTTAGCCTCCACGATCTCGTGGTAGATCAACTCTTGTAATACTCATACCATCAAGATCAGTCAAGCAGGACGTAGGGTATTACCTCCATCGAGAGGGCCCGAACCTTGGTAAACATTGTGTCCCTCGCCTGCTGTTACCATCCGCCTTAGACGCACAGTTCGGGACCCCCTACCCGAGATCCGCCGGTTTTGACACCGACATTGGTGCTTTCATTGAGAGTTCCACTGTGCCTCCACGATAAGGTTTGATGGCTCATCTTGTTGTCAAGGACAACATTACCTCGGGGGAGCCCTGGCTGTAGGCCAAACTCTCCGACTAGGCGGCTTCGTCATGACCGCTCGTTCGGCCGTCGCGCCGATGATGACTTCTCGGGTCATCAAAAACAGCCTCCACGTCGACTCGGGATCCGCCGAGCGGATGGATCCCATAGAGCTCTCTTCCCTGAACGAGCTCTTGGATCGCATCACCGCCCTAGGAGTCGCAACGGACTATGATCGGATCGGGCTTAAACCCGACCAAAGGGAGATTAACTCTCCGCCAGTCACCCATCAGATAGCGGTGGTGGAGGAGCAATGTAGCAATTCTTCCTCTATTTTGAGGACAAACTATGTCCGGATTCCCAAGCTCTCCGAGACGGATACCCGTCCATGGGAGGACATGGCCCAAGCTTCGAACCTAGAATCAGACAGCGGGCCAGAACTATTGGGCAACATTTCGGAGTCCGAACTGCCAAGCTCGGAAACTCCCCCGCCCTTGGGCCTCAGATCGGGTCAGGGTTCGGACCTAAATCTACCCACCCACCCAGACTCAAGTGATCTTTCTCACATTAGACAAGAGCCCCAAGAGACAGTACATCACTATTGGGCCAGATTCCTCCTTGTAATGAGCAAGGTCAAGGACTGTCGCGAGGAAGACGCAACTTCATTCTATTGAAAAATTGCACGGATAGGGGAATCCTCAACGCCATAAGTCACCATTACATAGCACACTTTGCTAACTTAGCGGCCATAGTACGGAAGTACTGTGCGATGGAAAGTGCCTGGAAAACCCAAACAAAATTATGGGACCCTCCGGCTCTCAATAAACCCCCCGTCTGAACTAAAAGGGTGTACTCCCGTAAGTCACCTGATCCAATCACAAAGAGACAAATGCCCACTACAGGGCGTAGAACTGTATTGGAGGGATGGCTCAATGGGCCATGCAAAGTTCACAGTACAGCGGATACCATGCCAACACATAGCCTTAGAGCATGTTGGATACTCCGGCAGGTGGCCAAGAGCGGCGAGGATATCCTCATCAACAATACAATAGAGCACCATCCCGTGGAAAATAACAATACAGTATTGACAGTCTTTGAGACCTTCGCCTCAAATAACAGGCGCAAGCGAACAATCGGCAGCCTTGCTGAAGTCTACCACGTTGCAGCAATAAATCCATGGAACGACACTGCCATAACCTTCAATGCCAGTGACGAACCTCAATTCCAAACAGCCCGAGCACCGGCCGCTTTGGTCCTTAGTCCAATTGTGGACGGCTTCCGGCTTACTAAAGTGCTCATGGACGATGGCAGCGGATTAAACCTCATCTGCGAGGAAACTCTTAGCAAAATGGAAATAGACAAGAGCCGCATTGAGCAAAGCAGCACGACCTTCAGAGGAATCATCCCTAGTCGGGAGGCACGATGTGCGGGAAAAATCACACTAGATGTGGTATTCGGCACACCAGAGAGTTATAGGTCCGAAGAAATCACATTCCAAGTGGCCCTGTTCAGTAGCGGATACCACGCCCTTTTAGGGCGGGAGGCATTCACGATCTTCCAAGCTATACCCCATTACGGGTACATGAAGCTCAAAATGCCCGGGCCCAATGGAATCGTCACTCTGGCTAGTGATACGGACATAGCACTCCGCGCCGAAAATAAAACCGCCGCACTAGCCCTTGAGGCGTTATCCGAAGCCCTTGCGGCCGAAGAAGTAACTGCGCTGCGCTCCACGGTGGACAGGGACGACGTGATGCTCGACAAAAGAGCCAAGTCCACCTATTTTAAACCAGCGAATGAAATAGTCAAATTCCAGGTCCACCCAACGGACCCTACAAAAACAGCATCCATCGGGGCACAGCTGAACCCTACAACAGACGCTGCACTGCGGGAGTTCTTGCGCGAGAATTGGGACGTCTTCGCTTGGCATCCTTCAGACATGCCAGGAATCCCACGCAGGCTGGCCGAGCATAGCCTTAACATTCTAAAGTGGTTCAAGCCGGTCAAACAGACTCTTCGGTGTTTCTCTAAACCTAAGCGACAAGCCATGGGAGAAGATCTAGCCAAGTTACTCGAGGCCAGATTCATTAGAGAAATAAAACATCCGGACTGGCTAGCAAACCTGGTGATGGTACCAAAGAAGTGCAAATCCTGGTGCCTATGTGTCGATTTCAAGGACCTTAACAAGGCTTGCCCCAAGGATCCCTTCCCCCTCCCCCGCATCGATCAAATTATCGACGCTACCGCAGGACACGACTCATTGTGCTTCCTCGACGCATACTCCGGATACCATCAAATTAAGATGGCGGAGCCCGATCAAGCCGCAACGGCATTCATCACTCCATACGGCTCCTTCTATTTTAACACCATGCCTTTTGGGCTCAAAAACGCCGGTGCAACCTATCAACGCATGATTCAGACATGCCTGGAAACACAAATCGGCAAAACAGTGGAGGCATACATAGACGATGTGGTCATTAAAACAAGACATGTCAAATCCTTAATAGATGACTTGAGGCTCACGTTCGACAATCTCCGAACATATGACATCAAGCTCAATCCGGAAAAATGCGTTTTCGGCGTGCCCACCGGAAAGCTCTTGGGCTTCATCGTCTGCAATAGAGGAATCGAAGCAAATCCGTCTAAAATCTGAGCTTTGTCACAGTTGGATGCGTGGCTGCCTTAAGCCGCTTTATCTCCCGATTAGGAGAAAAGGCACTACCTCTTTATCGCCTTCTTCGACGCACTGAACACTTCGAGTGGACGGATGTGGCCACGGCCGGATTGGAAGAAATAAAAGCCGTATTGGCCACCAACCCAATCTTGGCCGGGCCAAATGTCGGCGAACCAATGCTGTTATATATAGCGGCAACACACCAAGTTGTAAGCGCAGTGCTCGTCGTCGAATGAGAGACGGACGGACATAAGTTCCCGCTTCAAAAGACGGTATACTACGTATCCACCGTCCTCACTCCATGCAAATCACGGTACCCACATTATCAAAAGATAGCATACGCGGTCTTCATGGCATCCCGGAAACTACGACACTACTTTCAAGAGTGTTCAATTACAGTGGCCTCCAAAGTACCACTCAACGACATATAAACAACCGCGATGCCACGGGCCGGATTGCTAAATGCGCTATCGAGCTCCTCCCGTTCGACATAACATATAAACCACGGTGAGCCATTAAGTCGCAAGTACTAGCTGATTTCATCGCCGAATGGACGGAAGCCAAACTCCCTAAAGAGTACGGCGCGTACTCCAATTGGATCATGCACTTTGACGGCTCTAAGATGCTGGCTGGTCTGGGGGCAGGCATCATCCTGACATCTCCCACCAGAGATACAGTCCAATACGTACTCCAAATATTATACACAGACTCCAACAATGCAGCAGAATATGAGGCCCTGTTGCATGGTGTCCGGATGGCAGTCTCCATGGGCATTCAACGCCTAGAGGTGCGGGGGATTCGAACCTCGCAATATCTCAAATAAATGGGGACTTTGACGCTAAGGACCCAAAAATGGCGGCTTACCGCAACGCCGTCCTCAAAATGTCAGCTCGGTTCAAGGGCCTCGAATTCCACCACGTGGTACGAAAGAATAATCAAGCGGCGGATATCCTTGCCCGCATCGGCGCTAAGTGCGACTCTGTCCCACCTAATATCTTCTTGGAAAGGCTGTTTAAGCCATTCGTGGTGTGGGAAGGGGAGACCGGCAAAAACAGTCTAGATCCGGCCACAACACCAGACCCCGAACACTCTGACGTAATCGGAGGCTCCGCCACCGAAATAACACCTTCAGCCCACGTGATTATGGCTGTCATCGCCCCATGGATAGAACCCTTCTTGGCTTACCTAAATAGGCAAGAACTCCCTGATGACCCAAACGAGGCATGTTGCATTGTGCGGCGGTCTAAAGCCTACAAGGTCCACAAGGGAGAGCTTTATAAGAAAAGCGCTACTGGAGTACTTAAAAGGTGCATCTCCGAAGAGGAAGGATGGCAACTTTTGGTAGAAATTCATGCTGGACTTGGCGGCCACCACACCGCAGCTCGGGCCCTTGTAAGCACGGCCTTCCGTATAGGTTTTTACTGGTCGACGGCCCGAGCAGACGCACAGGACCTCGTTCAACGTTGTGTTGGTTGCCAGCTTTTTGCAAACCAAAGCCATATGCCACCTACCGCTCTCCAAACAATCCCCATTACTTGGCCCTTTGCGGTCTGGGGGCTTGATATGGTCAGAACCCTTAAAGGGGGAAGCCATAAGAAAAATACCTCTTGGTCATGGTGGATAAATTCACCAAATGGATAGAAGCCAAACCAGTTAAAACGGTCGAGTTCGGACCAGTGATAGACTTCATATCCAGGGTTGTACACCGTTACGGCGTCCCCCACAGCATCATCGTCGATAACGGCTCAAACTTTACAACCGACGATGTAAAAACTTGGTGCAGCAAAATGGTACTTAAGCTCGATTATGCCTCTGTCTATCACCCGCAAACTAATGGTCAAGTCGAGCGAGAAAATGGTCTTATCATGAGCGGCATTAAACCCAGATTAGTGAGATCCTTGAAGGAATCAGATACGCACTGGGTGGAGGAGCTTGACTCCATACTATGGGGGTTGCGGACCACGCCGAATCGCACTACCGGATACACACCATTCTTTATGGTGTACAGCACAGAGGCGGTACTGCCCTGCGACATCATTCATGACTCACCTCGAGTGTGCATGTACGAAGAGAAAGAAGCTAAGCTTGATCGACAGGACAGTTTGGACGCCCTGGAGGAGGAGCGTGACGTGGCAAAAGCACGCTCCGCATTCTATCAGCAACAGGCTCGGCGGTATCAAAGCGGAGAAGTACGGGCCAAAACTTATAACATTGGCGAACTCGTTCTACACCTACCGGAGAAGAAAAAGGACAAGATCAAGCCCAAATGGGAAGGTCCCTTCGTTATTGACAAAGTTCTGACCGGTGGAGCATACCGTCTGCGGGACGCATCTGACAATCGACTCGAGCCAAACCCGTGGAACGCAGCCAGACTCTGAAGGTTCTATGCCTAGTGCCGGACTCTGGGTTCGTCTCCTTACCTCCGTCCATTTTTTATATATCCTTATCTATCTTTTCTTTCTTTCTATCTTCCCCTTTTCTTCACGGCCTTAAAAGGTTAAAATGTGTCTTGACTACACAATCTTGACACGCTAGGCGTGCTCATTATACCTGGGGGCTTCTTATATAGAAGCTTAATATAACTATGTTCCGGGCTCTATGCCCCCCACACGTGTGCTACTTTTCCACATGTACCTTTTCTTCGCCATTATATGCATCGATATGACTTAAGTTTTGGCCAAGCTGGGTTGCCTGGCTCTTGTGTTTATGCCCTACGTTCCTGTTAATTCAGCTAGGGCATAAGGGGAGCACCTCTGCGATTGTTACTGTCGGGTCAACGGGATGTGTACCTCAGACTGGGTGAAGCCGAAAGCTAGCGTTCTTAAGGGAATATTCGATCGGTGAACAAAAGATGACTTTTATTTATTGTAATACATACCCCCAGATGTTTATATCCTGCGTCTCTTCTCGCAGTTCGGACATGCACATTAATGCATGCGTACCCAGGGAAAGGAACCCTTAACGGAACTATTCTCCTTGGAAGATGTTTCTTACTATCCATGTAATGTAACATAGCTAGTTAGGTACTTGTCTGTTCAAGCACTTATGACCCCTACGCCTGGTTTCCACGCGTACCCTGGTTTTTACATAACTGAGAAGGTATTCGGATACACTCCAGACTGTCGGGTCTAGAGGTTGAAGCGAAAAGGTTCGCCATGACAAATGATTTACAATCTGGCTAGGGACAATATATGTCACTTGAAGTACACAGTCACTTAGACTGACTAAATTCTTCTTCTATACCATCCAACAGGCTGTCTAGCCTACAATCCTGTTGGGAATACTTTGCGGCTAATTTAACCTCGTCATACACCAAACTGACGGGAATCTCTTCCCCATCATACCCCACAGGTCCGACCTCGGCCATGTGGTTCGGGTCAGCCTTGGTATATCGCGTCTTCACCATGGCCCAGGCTTCCCTTGCACCTTGTCGGCAGGCTGATATCTTCCATAATCGGAAGCACCACCGTGCTCCCTTGAGCATCTCTACAAGCTCCCCCATGCTTCCTGGCAGGGCTGCGGATGGCCACAAGGCTTGGGCAATGCCCTGCATCACCTGCCGAACGGAGTCAGCAAGATGGGCCCGAACATCTTTCAGTTCAACGCCCAGCCGGGTATTGGCATCTTGGAGATCGTTTTTCTCCCGCCTAACCTGCGTAAGCACGCGCTCGCCAGCCTTTAACTGTCATTGAGCATGTTGCTCATCCCCTCGCACGACCTCTGGATTCACTCCGGGATCATCTCCAAAGTCTATTGTTAGATTCGCATGCATGTCGAATACTAACTAGTACATGTCATTCTTTTAGATAGAAACAAGTGTTACCAGATGGGGCCTTCTCGGACCCCTTCACTGCGGCAACTGCAGCCCGTAGCTGGGCTTTGCACTCCTCCAGCTTTTGAGACAATTGGGTATTCTTCTCCGTAAGAACCTACGCAAACAATGATCCTTAAATCAGGTGTGCTAACTGTTTCAAGTCTCAGGGGCTACTGATATACATAATTATTAGATTTTCCTACCCGTATATCCTTCACATACTGGTCCGTGGCTCGGGCAAGACCATTTTGAGCAGCTCAGATGTACGCGTCTCCTGAGTTGAAGGCATCGAACGCCTCTTGAGAGAAACAAGCGTCGCAGAGTACGGCCCGGCGACGCCTGTGATTCATGGCACTCTCCACTTCGGAATTCGTGGCGGACAGCCTATCCGCATCCTCTGTTGGAGGAACATCCAGTGTTGGCCCCACATTAGCATCCGCCTCTAAGTCCGGCTCTGGAGCCCGGCTGGTGGAGGCTTGGCCAGCAGGCTCTCCGGATATGGTCCGGCGAGCGTTTTTCCTGCCAGGAACCATGGACGTTATTATATTTTAAAAGACGACAACCACAGAGCGGGGTTTTTTCATAACTCTGCGACGGCGTCTCAGTCCTGACCACCTTCCTTTTAAGCCTATCTGGTTTCGGTGCCCCTTGCTGGTGAGTCACTACGGGTTCGGCATGGCGTCCCGAGGGCCTTCCCTGTAGGACACCATATGTGTGTGATGGGTGAAGTGCAAAAAAGGGATCCTTCTCAGAAGTTGGGACTCCGGTTTTACTTACATGCGATGCAAGGAGCAGGCCCGGATAATCGGCTATGATAGCCACCAAGGCACCGTCACAGCTCAACTGATAGAACGTCCTGTCGATAAGTTCCACGAATATGTTCGGATCTTCTTCGAGTCCGGGGTCGAGGGCCCAGTCAGGGTCCTCTGGCTGTGGAGACGGGCTATGGACCTCCCTCACAGCTTTTCGCAGTTCCTGCTATGAAATAGCAAGGTAAATACTTATGACGAAGAATGCAGGAAGGTCTGGAGTAGAAAGTAGCAGCTCACCCAGTTTGGGGGGTTGTACATGGAGAATCCATCCCGTGGCTTAATGCGGATGAACTCCTCTTCCTCTCCTTTATATAAATCAGACAGTATTTTCGCTAGAGCAGCGGCGGAGTCCGGTCCCTTACGACCGCAGCGGGTGGCATCGTCTTCTCCATTGAAGTGCCACATGGGTTGTCCCTGATATTGAAGTGGCTGCACCCCCCGCATTATACATATTGACATAACCTCGATTATATTGTCAATCCTGATTTAGCCAGCATTTTTATCTGGCCCATCAGGTAAAGGACCTCTCTGTTTTCTTCCTCCTGGGGGCTCCGAGGGCGCCAGCTGTGGCGTTTCTTCGAACTCGGGAAGGCCCATCCGAATAGGGTCCGGAAGGGGGACGTCCTCCATATAAAACCACTCCGAAGGCCAGTCTTCGGATGTATTCTTCGAAGTACCGCGCCATATCTTGGCTCCACCCACTTGATATATTGACCCCTCCTGTGTACGGGGTACGAGGCAGAATAGCCTCTTCCATAGCTCGAAATGAGCTTCGCAGCCCAAAAATAGCTCACAAAGGGCAACGTAGCCAGCGATGTGTAATATGGAGGCGGGAGTAAAGTTATGCAACTGGAGGCCGTAGAACTCTAGGAGCCCGCGGAGGAATGGATGGATTGGACATCCAAGCCCCCTCAATAAGTAAGGGACAAGGCATACCCGCTCCCCCATGGATGGGTTGGGAAGGCTCTCCGCTTGCTCCCCGCTATTGTAAGTGGCAAGACCGGCTCGAACGGGGACCATATACACCAGAGGGAGAAACCCCTGGGTCTGTAACTCTACTAATTGGCTGTGAGGGACGAAACATTTCTCCAAATTTCCTGGCTCAGCGCTACAGGAGAAAGAGGAGGAGCTGCGATGGCCGGCCATGATAGGATGGGCTTTTCCGGGCACGCTCCAATGGATACTCGCTGTGGGAGGATGGTGTGATCTGATCTGAGGATCCCCGACTCTTTAAATAGGCGATTTACTCACAGGGTTAGGGTGGCAAATGTAAAAATGCTCTGACTTCTCGCATTCGCTCAACACGTGGAGGATAGCCCTTATTAGGCGCAGAAGCCAAGGAGTCCAACATTCATGGGAAGTCGAACACTACTCGACAGGTATTCGGATTTTGGAGAAGAACCCGCCTTGCAATGCCGAAGACAATCTGCATGCCGGACTCATCGTCATTGAAGCCTGGTTTGGGGGCTACTGAGGGAGTCCTAGATTAGGGGGTCCTCGGACAGCCGGACTATGTCCTTCGGCCGGACTATTGTACTATGAAGATACAAGATTGAAGACTTCGTCCCGTGTCGGGTGGGACTCTCCTTTGCGTGGAAGGCAAGCTTGGCAATTCGGATATGTAGATCTCCTTCCTTGTAACCGACTCTGTGTAACCCTAGCTCCCTCCGGTGTCTATATAAACCAGAGGGTTTAGTCCGTAGAACAACAACAATCATCATCATAGGCTAGCTTCTAGGGTTTAGCCTCTACGATCTCGTGGTAGATCAACTCTTGTAATACTCATATCATCAAGATCAATCAAGCAGGACGTAGGTTATTACCTCCATCGAGAGGGCCCGAACCTGGGTAAACATTGTGTCCCCCACCTCCTGTTACCATATGCCTTAGACGCACAGTTCGGGACCCCCTACCCGACATCCGCCAGTTTTGACACCGACAACTGAGGGAGTCCTGGATTAGGGGGTCCTCGGACAGCCGGACTATATGCTGTGGCTGGACTGTTGGACTATGAAGATACAAGATTGAAGACTTTGTCCCGTGTCCGGGTGGGACTCTCCTTTGCGTGGGAGGCAAGCTTGGCAATTCGGATATGTAGATCTCCTTCCTTTGCGTGGGACTCATTGCTTCACTGATGAGGTCCTGGATCATGAATTCCCAGAAGGGTTCAAACCCGTGAATATAGAATCATACAATGGAACCATGGACCCTGTCGGATTTTGGGTTCCGGTAGACCCTTGAGGTTCGAACACTCGGGTGCGCGCGGAGATTTCGCCTTCTACCTACCTGCACCCCTCCGCCTCGCTAAGATCTAAGCTATGGAAAGAACAGCACAAGAGACACAGGGTTTATACTGGTTCGGGCCACCGTTGTGGTGTAATACCCTACTCCAGTGTGTGGTGTGGTGGATTGCCTCTTGGGCTGATGATGATGAGCAATACAAGGAAGAACAGCCTCGCGAGGGTCTGTTCTTGGATGGGGCGACGAACTTCTAGGAGGAGTTCAGTCACCCTTCTCTCTCTCTCTTCTCGATTGCGATCCGATCTCCTCTTGTTTCTGGGTCGGCCGATCCTCGATCCCCCCTACCCTGGGGGTGGCTAGTCCTATTTATAGGCAAAGGCGCTGGGCCTCTTCCCAAATATTGAGCGGGAAGGGCGCCAACAATTGGCCATTTTGAAGGGGAACATCTGGTACACTTATCCTGACTAAAGTTGGTCCTCGCCTGCCAAAGGCTCTGGCGATGACGCTGGCTTGGGCTCCACAATGACTTCCTCCCTGCCGTTGGATTGGTCTTGGTCTCGTTGCACCGAAACGGGTGCCTTTGCATGATGCTCTCGCCTGCGCTTGCTCCCTTTGCACCAAAGAGGAAAGGAGGACACTGCGCGGCTGGCGCCCGCCTGGCGCCTTTGGTCGTCATGGCTTGCGTCACGGGCACCTCGTGAGGTACCCCGCCTTGATCTCTCCGCCTCCTCGCGAGCCAGCCTGATGAGGCCGTGCCTGAGGAAGCTTCGTGTCGTCCACCCCGCGAGGCTTGGCCCCTCGCGAGGGTCTTGGGTCTGTGTTGATGAAGACGGGCCGTGCTGGGCCCCCTTTTGAGCCACGTCGTAGGCCGCAGGCAGGCAAGTCTGGGGACCCCCGTTCCCAGAACACCGACAGTAGCCCCCGGGCCCAAGGCGCGCCTGGACTTGGCCGTGCAGGGAGGCGAAAGGGCAAGAGCGAAGCGCCGCGGGCCCTAACAGCCTGCGGCCTTGGGTGCCGCGTGGCGGTTGATTGGACGTGGGCGTCTCCACTTCCCCACAGTGCCTCGGCAACTGCACGGATTGGACAAGTCCCTGCATGCAAAGCGGATCATGATTACCTGCGATCGTGGAGGTCGGCGGTTGGCCTTCGCCGGCCATAAGTACGGAACAGCGCGCGCCCTTCCAGTCCATCCCTTCTTGCTTCTCCTTCTTCCCGGTCCTTGCTCCGTCTTGCTGCGATGGCTCCGATCCGCCGGTTCTCAACGGCAGAGAAGGGAAAGGCTCCCCAAGAGGAACCAGACCCGCTCCCACCAAAGAAACGGCTCGCCCTTTGCGGCCGGGACAAGGGGGCCCATCAGGTGGTGTCGAGGCCGTGGTGCGAGCGGCCACCGCCGGGGTTCCCGCTTCCCTTGTACCCCCACATCGAGGGCTCTGAAGGAGTCGATGCCAATCGCCACGGGCGGCGCCGCTGTCGGCGCCGACGGGTCATGAAGGTGTGGGTCGTCCCCCCTGGGGTCCACACCGAGGGATCCTCCCGAGAGTTCGTGCTCCACGCCGCCATGCCTCCTCAGTCTTGGATTCGCCTTCCTCCCTTCTTTGCCTCCATCATCCCGCAGGGAGAACTCCTGGAGCTTTGGCTGCAGCACGCCGGCTGCGGCACCCTCGCGACCGAGGCAGAGGTCGCGGTCGTTGCCCCGGGCGAGGTCTTCATGACTCGAGGCTGGAGCGAAATCGCCCGGGTCTGTAGGACAAGAGGCGCCTTCGCGATCCACTTGGAGTACGACGATGCTTCTGTGATGTTCTTCAAGGTCTTCAATGCGAACGGGCACCGGCTGGAGTGCTGCCCCGGGAGAGGTGGTCGGGACCCTGCTATGGCGAGGACTGGGCCCGCCGACCGCTCCCTTGGCGGCTCCTCAGGCAGCGGAGGCGTCGGAGGTTCCAGCGACTCCGGCGAGCACTTCACGACTCCGGAGACGAGCGACGACAGCTACGAGCCCCCGAGCCGGCGCCGCTCCTGGAGCTGGGCGGGCTTGTCAGGCCGTCGCCGACTCTGATCTGGATGGGGTTGGCGCCGGTGCTTGACGGCCCACTGTTGATGATGGTGTCTTTTGCAGGGGTGTAACGCCCTCGATGCGGCTATATCTCCCACGTGTCGAAGCACAACTTAGAGGCATAACCGCATTGAAAGCAATGTCGCAAGTGAGGTAATCTTCACACAACCCATGTAATACATAAGGGAAAGAGATACATAGTTGGCTTACAATCGCCACTTCACACAATACATGAATAAAGCATTACAACATCCAAATACAATCAGGGCCCGACTACGGAGCCAAAATAAAAGAAGAACCCCAAATGCGACACGGTCCCCGATCGACCCCAACTGGGCTCCACTACTGATCAACTAGAATGAAACAACACAAAGGACAAGATCTTCATCGAGCTCCTCCTTGAGCTTGGTTGCGTCATCTGCACGAACTCATCGGCACCTGCAAGCTGGTTTTGGAAGTATCTGTGAGCCACGGGGACTCAGCAATCTCGCACCCTCGCGATCAAGACTATTTAAGCTTATGGGTAAGGTAAAGGTATGAGGTGGAGCTGCAGCAAGAGACTAGCATATATGGTGGCTAAACATACACAAATGAGAGCGAGAAGAGAAGGCAAGGCACGGTCGTTAAAAACTATGATCAAGAAGTGATCCTAGAACAACCTACGTCAAGCATAACTCCAACAACCGTGTTCACTTCCCGGACTCCGCCGGAAAGAGACCATCACGGTTACACACGCGGTTGATGCATTTTAATTAAGGTTAACTTCGGGTTTTCTACAACCGGACATTAACAAATTCCCATCTGCCCATAACCGCGGGCACGGCTTTCGAATGTTCAAAACCCTGCAGGGGTGTCCCAACTTAGCCCATGACAAGCTCTCACGGTCAACGAAGGAATAGACCTCCTCCCGAGACATTCCGATCAGACTCGGTATCCCAGTTCTACAAGACATCCTCGACAATGGTAAAACAAGTCCAGCAAGACCGCCCGATGCGCCGACATCCTGATAGGAGCTGCACATATCCGTTCTCAGGGCAACACCGGATGAACACTACGTACAGCTAAAATCAGCCCTCAAGTTTCCCCGAGGTGGCGCCGCAAGTGGCTCTAGTTTGGACCAACACTTAGACAAGCACTGGCCCGGGGGGGTTAAAATAAAGATGACCCTCGGGATGCGCGACTCCCAAGGGAAAAAGGCTAGGTGGAAAATGGTAAAACCAAGGTTGGGCCTTGCTGGAGGAGTTTTATTCAAAGCAAACTGTCAAGGGGTTCCCATTATTACCCAACCGCGTAAGGAACGCAAAATCCGGGAACATAACACCGATATGACGGAAACTAGGGCGGCAAGAGTGGAACAAAACACTAGGCATAAGGCCGAGTCTTCCACCCTTTACCAAGTATATAGATGCATTAATTAAATAAGAGATATTGTGATATCCCAACAAAATATATCCATGTTCCAACACGGAACAAGCTCCAATCTTCACCTGCAACTAACAACGCTATAAGAGGGGCTGAGCAAAGCGGTAACATAGCCAAACAACGGTTTGCTAGGACAAGGTGGGTTAGAGGCTTGGTTCAACAATATGGGAGGCATGATAAGCAAGTGGTAGGCATCGCAGCATAGGCATAGCAAAAGAGCGAGCAACTAGCAAGCAAAGATAGAAGTGATTTCGAGGGTATGATCATCTTGCCTGTGATCCCGCAAGGAAAAAGAATGAGTCCATGAAGAAGACAAACAGACGTAGACGAACGGGTCCTCACAAACGCGACATTACCGGAACCAACCCGAAGAAGCAACACCGGAAAGAAGCAAACAATCATGGTAAACAACCACCACATAAACATGGCACGATGCACAATCAAGTATGATGCATGTCCGGTTTAAATATGCATGGCATGGCAAAGTGCACAAACAAACCTACAAATTAAGTGGAGCTCAATATGCAACGAGTTGCATGTTGACGAAACACCACGACAAGTTATTTAGTTCGATCTCATTTATGTATCCAACAAGGTTAAATGTTGATTAAAAATGGCAAGAGGGTGAAGCAAAATAAAACTACCTATCTAGGCAAGTTTAAATGAGGCCGGAACAACAAAACAACAAGTCCGGAAATCCACATATGCATATATTAGGTTCGGTACTGTTCTGCCCTAAACCATATTTTATAATTGTTAAACATGCAAAGTGATGCCACCATGTTAAACTATGCAAAATTCTACCCCATTTACATATAAAGATTATTAAATTCCAAGTTACGGTTATTTAGTTATGAATTAAATCATTTTAGCAAGTTATTTAAGCAAATTTAAACAAACATCATTTTAAGCATTTTAAACATGGATGAAATTGACATATTATGAAACTACACAAAATTCTAAGCAACTTTCATATATAAAACATTTTAATCCGATGCACCATTTGTGAGTTATTAAATGCATGAACTCTAGGGACTATTCTGCAAAACGGGTAGTACTCAGGAAATTAGCTAAAACGTTCTGCGGAAAAAAATATAGCTCGGGCCGGATCTGGTTGGCCCAACAAAGCATAGGAGGGGATGGGGGTCTCTCACCATGGGCCTCAGCCCAGCTGGATGGAGCAGTGGCCGACTGGTGCGCTGGGCCTTGGCGCCGAATGCGGCCCAGGCACGCAGGAGGCAGGCGGTCCGGAGCTGGGCTGGATCTACGGCAGGCGAGGCCGGCCCGTGCGAGCGAAGCAGGGGAGCGATGCGGTCAATGGATGCGGGTGAGGCGCTCGTCTCCCTCGCGACAGAGGCGGCGCCATCCTCGTCTTCTCGACAGGAAGAAGAGCCGCGGTAGCGTGGGACTTGGCGAGGCGGAGGGAGACGGACGACGCGGATCCGGCGGGGTCAGGCTGGACGGCGTTGAAGGACGGTAGAGAGGAGTCCAGGTGGGGGTCAATGGGGCGTAGAGGAGGTCCCTGGTGGCGGGGCTTGGCGAGCTCGGCGTCGAGGAAGGAGCTCCGGAGTGGAGGAAAACTCCACGGCATTCATGGCGGGGCTGACGCTGGTTGCGGCGACGGCACCAGGAACTTGGCGACTCCGGCGACGCAGAGGTGGGGGACGCCTAGACCCGTGCGACAGCGCCATGGGGAGGATTCGGTGTTGCGTTCCTGGTTCACAGACAGGGAGAGGGAGAGCTGAGAGCTTCACCAAAGAAAAGAGAAAGGAAGGGAGCAGGGGTGGCGAGGACAGCCTGCTGGTTCCGGCGACTAGCGACGGCGGGGACGAGGTGCTCGGGGAGCCCCTCGGGCACGAGAGGAGGCTGGAGTCTCGGTGTTCGCGGCACATGGGTGCACGAAGGAGGAGGTCGAGGTGGCTGGTTGGATTGGATCGGGCAAGATCCCGAGGAAAGAGGAACCTGGTCGGGGAAGGATCCCGAGGGAGTGGGTGGCGGCGCAAGGAGGGGAACAGGAGGCTAGGGTTGGACTTATTTATATTGCAACGAGAATTTTTGGTTAGGGGTATTTGGTTCCTCCGATTTTAATCGGATGATCGAGAAATAAAAGATAGGAAGACCAAATAGGAAAAAGGAGATGTTTTGTAGATGTTTGGGGATGATCCGGACACGACGGTGATGACTGCTCGGGTCGGGTCCGGGGAAGTTTCGGACGCGCACGTGAGGAGGGCCGCGGGCTGTTGAGAGAGGTTAGGTTGGGCCTGGCGGTAAGCAATGGGCTGTGTAGACAGTCTCGAGCTGAGAGAAGAGAAGATAGAGACCCGGCGACTGTTTCCGGAGACCGAAAACGTCCGACGATTTGACCGGCTATAATGCCTCTATAGTTTAATGGTTGGGCTATCAAATGAGCTCCGAATGCGATGAAACTTGGCAGGCGACCTACTAACAACGTAACAACACCACATGCCAACTTTCATCCCATTCCGAGAACATTTTCCGGCCACTTATAAAATAATATTTCGGACATGCCGCGGGCGCGTGCAAGTGTGTCTGGGCTCAGAACGGACAACAGAGAGAACGAGGAGGCCGGGACGGATGCAAGTTTTGAAAACATGATGATGCTTTGCACATGATGACATGATGAAATGCAACACGCAAGCAAAAGACATGGCAACAACAGCGAATAACTGGAGGACACCTGGCGCATCGGACTCGGGGCGTTACAAGGGGCGCGTGTAGTTAGCGTCCTTTTAGGATCTGTTCCCTGCGAGGAATCAAAGACGTGTTCCGTGGGGGCTTGTAAGGTGCCTGTGATCCTATTTTGTTAATATAACCCTTAGAATTGTGCGAGTTGCTCATTCCGTCTTAGCTCAGTTCTCCCTTTCGAACCTCACGAGGGCTTGGTGCTCTGCGCCGACAGGTCCCAGTCCCAAGGCGGCTTCAGCCGTCGCTGGTATGCCAGGTCGCGATGCCGTGGTCAAGGCCAGGAGGTGAGAGACCCGGGGTCCGGTAAGAGCCCCTGAGTCCCGATGCTCAGGAGGTCCCCTTTGGCGCTCAAGCAGCCGTCGTTCGGTGAGAAAGGAGAGCGGCATCGCTAACACGGGATTGCATTAGGTGCGGGGATGGTGCCACGGTAGCTGGTGCTTCCGGGTGGTGACTTATCTCGAGAATCAGGGGCCGCTCTCTGGTGTGTCGCCGGGTCCGTGCATCGACAGGCGTGAGGTTGCTCGGCGAGGTCCTCGCGTGTCCCTCCCCTCTCGCCTTTGCTCCCCTTTCTGCTCTACGTCCTTGGGTCCCGGCCCTCGAGCGAGTCTCAGCCGTCGCTGGTATACCAGGTCGCGATGCCGTGGACAAGGCCAGAGGGTGAGGGCTGGAGAGCCAGTAGGAGCCCTGAGTCGCGATGCTCAGGCACCCCCCCCTTTAACATGCAAGCGGTTCGCGCGGATGAGAGTGAAGGAGACACCACAAGGGCCTCGCCTGACGCGGCTCCTTTTGGAGATCCTGTAGACCCATCATAGAAAGAATGAGGGGTTGCCATGACAATTGACAGTCAGCCGTTGGTTGCTTCCGAGGGGCGATGAGGCACTGAAGGCTTGATGAGGTGGCGCCATGCGGGGCTGCCACGGCCAGAGCTCAGCCATTCAGGTTTGTCGGCGTTGCAGGGACGGACCCATGCGCAAGCGTCGTGCCGTTTGGGAGCAGCTCCGTCAGTTGGCGTCAGTTGAGCGGGCAACTAGGTCAAACACATTAGCCGCGAAGGAGTGGATTCATTCAAATAGATGCTGGGAAGGCGGACATCACTGGGTCAGGCCCGAGCGACTTGGGGATGATGCAGCCCGTGGGGCGCCCCCAACAAGGTAAGCTAACAACATGAAATAAAAGGGATACATGCCGCAGGGACGGACCCACGCGGCCTGGGAATAATGCAGCCCTGGGGGGCGCTCCCAACTGGAAATGAGACTTGAAAGATGTCACCTGATGATGTTGAGGACGAAGGAGTGTTGGTCTAGCAGACTCGGTGGGCTGCAGAAGCCGATTCTCACGAGCCCCCAGGCCCAGGGGCCTCGGGAGGCTCCGGAGGCGCTGGTGGCTCCTCACGGACCATCTCCATCTCTGCCAGGGCTGCGGAACGCCTGGCCTCTTGAGCCTTCATGATACCCCTCATGAGGCGCTGGTACATGGCAGCCGCGTTCGGCAAGCCGTACGTCATGCGAACGTAGCTGTGGGGTGGACCTTCACAGCGCCCCACTCGCGAGGGCCAGAGGCACTCCAGAGAGGCGACTCGATTGAGCCCTGGTATGTCGATGCAGACGCGTAGCCCACCATCCTCGCCTGGATGGGGAGCCACAGCTGGTAGGCGGCGGCCGCCTTTCATGACTCTTGACTCCTGTAGCTCCTGAATGGCCTTGCTGACGAACTCCTGAGGGTCCGACTCTCCTTGCCTTACTCCTTCTTAAGGGAAACGTGCTTCGAAACACGCCTCCATGTGGTGCCCAAGCGCCTCCCTCGTGACCTTAGCCAGGTCGGTGGCCCTCCAGGGGAGAGCCCCCGAGCCCTGCCTGAGGAGGGCGCCGGGCGCGCTTTCCTATGCGATGGAAGGAGTCTCCCCCTGGGCAGGCGCGGGCCCTGTGGGGCCTGCCTCCTGAGGGGCCGGGCCGGACGATGTCTTCTTCTTCTTGGGGGCGGTCTCGGGAAGCCTCCTGGTTCCGCGATCCGGGTCTTCCAGTGATGCGGCCTGAAAGGCTCATTCCAGGGAACACACCGCGTCCTTCTCTTCACAGGGCACCGTGATGACTCCGCCACTCCCTGGCATCTTGAGGACGTTGTAGCCGTGGTGAGTTACGGCCATGAACTTGGCCAGCGCTGGGTACCCAAGGATGGCGTTGTACGGCAGGCGAATGTGAGCGACGTCGAAGTCGATGAGCTCGGTGCGGTAGTTGTTGCGTGCCCTGAAGGTGACAGGGAGGTGGACCTGCCCAATCGGGACCGTGGAGCCGTCGGTGACTCCGGAGAAAGGCTTGGTCGGCTGGAGCTGGTTGTAGGGCACTTGGAAATTGTTGAATGTTTCCACGGACAGGACGTTGAGCCCTGCCCCGCCATCGATGAGGGTCCTGGTGACCACCACGTTGCTGATGATTGGGGAACAAAGCATCGGGAGGACTCTGGCTGTGGACGCACACTTGAGCTGATCTGCTGAGCTGAACGTGATGGCGCACGCCGACCACCTGAGAGGGCGCGTGGCTTCGAGCTTGGCGAGGACTGCATTCACTTCGCGGGCGAACTGCTTGAAGATGCGTTGAGAGGCTGGGGCTTGAGCTCCGCCCAGGATGCAGGCGATCGCGCGCGACTCCTGGAAGCCCCCAGCCCCCTCGTCCTGATGGCGGTCCTCGTTTCTCCTTGGCTGCGACGGTAGCGGAGGGAGGCCTATGTTGCCTTGCGGGCGATCCTCGCGAGGCTGATCCCTCCAGTCTCCCTCGCGAGGCGGGTCTTGCCAGCGATCCTCGCGAGGTCGATCGCGCCACCCTTGGCGCGGGCAGCGGTCTTCCTAGCATCCTGCGTTCCTTCCTCCTCCTTGACCGTAGCCCCGGTCACCGTGGTCGGGGCGACGGCCGATCCTTCCTTCTCGCACGGCTCGGAGCTCTTGACATTCGTTTGTGTTGTGGGTGTGGACGTCGTGGTACACACAGTACCGACTGCCCTTGGAAGATTTGGGTTGATCTCTGCCCCGCTTGGTGTCTGGTTCTGCCGCGAGCACGGCAGCCCCCTTGCGCTTCACATCCTTGGCCTTGGGCTTCTTCTCTTCTGGGTCTGCGGCAGGCAGCTCGAGGAGGGAGAGACGCCCTTCTTCAGCCCTGGCGCACTTGGTTGCCAAGTTGAACAACTCCAAGGAAGTGCATAGGTCTTCATGCATCGCCAGCTCCTCCTTCATCTTGACATCGCGCACGCCGTCGGAGAAGGCTGAGATGATGGCCTCCTCGGTCACCTTGGGAATCCTGAGGCATGCGTTGTTGAAGCGCTGGATGTACTTCTGCAGGGTCTCTCCGGGTTGTTGCTTGATGCGGCGCATGTCGCTCACGGCGGGTGGCCGGTCACGAGTACCTTGGAAGTTGGCGATGAAGCGGGTGCGCATCTTGTCCCAGGAGGAGATCGTGCCTGGAGCCAGGTTCAGGAGCCAGGTGCGGGCCCCGTCCTTGAGCGCCATGGGAAACCAGTTCGCCATGACCTTCTCGTCTCCGTTGGCAGCTTCGATGCCCAGCTCATAGAGCTGTAGGAACTCCGCAGGGTCGGCCGTGTCGTCGTAACGAGGAGGCAGGTCTGGCTTGAACTTGCCGGGCCACGCGACGCTACGTAGCTCGGTGGTGAAGGCACGGCAGCCTGCTGTGGCCACGGGAGGCCTTGGGTAACAGAGAGCTTGGTCTTGCATGTCCCCACGCGCTGCAGCTGGGAGCAGCGCGGGGTCTTGACGTGCGGGAGTAGGAGCATGGTCGCGGCGTGCTGGAGCAGGGAGCGTCCGGGCAGCTTCTTGCGGGCGAGGGACTTCTTGGCAGCTCTGCTCTTGCCGCGCTGGCACCTGACGGAGCGGGTTCCGCCCAGGGGCCACGCGCCTTGGAGCCATGGCGCCTTCTTGAGGAGGAGGCGGTTGGGGTGCCCCCGGAGCTCCGTCGCCCGCGCGAGGCGAGGTGCGGTGCAGCGGAACAGACGGCGTAGGAGAGCCCCCTGTGACGCGGACGAGCTCGGCAACGCGGTGGAGCCATTCTTTGTAGACGTCGTCGACGGGACGGTAGCCCAGGAGCTCGTTTGCCGCGATGAGCGCAGCTCGAGCCTCCATCGGTGCACGGAGCGCGCGGGACGAGGAACCAGCTGGGGTGAGTGAGGGAGTAGCGATGCGGCCGTCTTGCCGCACGGACGGATGCTGAGATGACGCTTGCTGCTCGTCCCCCGCCGGGCCGGTGGCGGCGTTGATGGCAGGTGACGGGGAACGGCGAGGACGCCCGCCGACAGGAGCCGTCTGGGCGACGCGGGAGGCGAGAGCAGCCCGGCGCTCGGCGTGGGCCCGACGAGCGTCAGACATGGACGCGATGGTCAGAGGAGAACGGGGTGGTGGAAGACGAATTCCGGCGCACCCCTACCTGGCGCGCCAAATGTCGGATTTCGGGTTCCGGCAGACCCTTGAGGTTCGAACACTGGGGTGCGCGTGGAGATTTCGCCTTCTACCTACCTGCACCCCTCCGCCTCGCTAAGATCTAAGCTATGGAAAGAACAGCACAAGAGACACAGGGTTTATACTGGTTCGGGCCACCGTTGTGGTGTAATACCCTACTCCAGTGTGTGGTGTGGTGGATTGCCTCTTGGGCTGATGATGATGAGCAATACAAGGAAGAATAGCCTCGCGAGGGTCTGTTCTTGGCTGGGGCGACGAACTGCTAGGAGGAGTTCAGTCACCCTTCTCTCTCTCTCTTCTCGATTGCGATCCGATCTCCTCTTGTTTCTGGGCCGGCCGATCCTCGATCCCCCCTACCCTGGGGGTGGCTAGTCCTATTTATAGGCAAAGGCGCTGGGCCTCTTCCCAAATATTGAGCGGGAAGGGCGCCAACAATTGGCCATTTTGAAGGGGAACATCTGGTACACTTATCCTGACTAAAGTTGGTCCTCGCCTGCCAAAGGCTTTGGCGGTGACGCTGGCTTGGGCTCCACAATGACTTCCTCCCTGCCGTTGGACTGGTCTTGGTCTCGTTGCACCAAAACAGGTGACTTTGCTTGATGCTCTCGCCTGCGCTTGCTCCCTTTGCACCAAAGAGGAAAGGAGGACACTGCGGGCCTGGCGCCCGCCTGGCGCCTTTGGTCGTCATGGCTTGCGTCACGGGCACCTCGTGAGGTACCCCGCCTTGATCTCTCCGCCTCCTCGCGAGCCAGCCTGATGAGGCCGTGCCTGAGGAAGCTCCGTGTCGTCCGCCCCGCGAGGCTTGGCCCCTCGCGAGGGTCTTGGGTCTATGTTGATGAAGACGGGCCGTGCTGGGCCCCCTTTTGAGCCACGCCGCAGGCCGCAGGCAGGCAAGTCTGGGGACCCCCGTTCCCAGAACGCCAACAGACCCCGTGGTGTGGATCGAAGACTTCATTCTCCACATTCATATGGCCCGCTACGATGACCTCCACGCCATCAAATACCTCCCCTTAAAACTCAAGGGGCCAGCTCGGCACTGGCTCAACAGTCTGCCTGCAAATTCTATTGGCAGCTGGGAGGACTTGGAAGAGGCCTTCCTCGATAACTTCCAAGGTACATATGTTCGACCTCCGGACGCTGATGACTTAAGCCATATAGTTCAACAGCCCGGAGAGTCCGCTAGGAAATTCTGGACTAGGTTCTTAACTAAAACGAACCAAATTGTTGATTGTCTGGATGCCGAAGCCCTAGCATCCTTCAAACACAGCATCCGCGACGAATGGCTCGCTCGCCACCTCGGCCAAGCAAAGCCAAAATCCATGGCAGCCCTCACGGCACTCATGACCCACTTTTGTGCGGGCAAGGACAGTTGGTTGGCCCGTAGCAAAAACAATGCAAGCAACGCCGGCACCCCTGAAGCTAAAACTAGCAAAGACAAATCTCGGCGCAACAGATACAAGCGTCGAAACAATAGTGATAACACCGAGGACACGACAGTCAATGCCGGATTCAGGGGCTCTAAGTCCGGTCAGCGGAAGAAGCTGTTCCAAAAGAACAATTCAGGCCCATCCAGCTTGGACCGCATTCTTGATCATCCGTGCCAGATTCATGGCACCCCAGACAAGCCACCCAATCATACAAATAGAGATTGTTGGGTTTTTAAATAGGCCGACAAATTAAACGCCGAGAACAGGGAAAAGGGATCACAAAGCGAGGACAATGACGAAGAGCCCCAGCAACCGAACACGGGGGGACAGAAGAATTTTCCTCCTCGGGTCAAAACGGTGACCATGATATATGCTACCCACATCCCAAAGAGGGAGCGCAAGCGTGCCCTCAGGGACGTCTACGCGATAGAGCCAGTCGCCCCAAAATTTAATCCATGGCCGTCATGCCCGATCACTTTTGATCGTCGGGATCATCCGACCAGTATCCATCACGGTGGCTCAGCCGCGCTGGTCCTAGACCCAATAATTGATGGGTTCCACCTGACTCGCGTCCTTATGGACGGAGGTAGCAGCCTCAATTTGCTCTATCAGGATACAACGCAAAAAATGGGCATTAACCCATCTCGGATCAAGCCCAACAGGACTACCTTCAAAGGAGTTATACCAGGTATAGAGGCCTGCTGCACGGGCTCAATCACACTAGAGGTTGTCTTCGGATCTCCGGACAACTTCCGAAGCGAGGAGCTAATCTTCGATATCGTCCCCTTCCGCAGCAGCTATCATGCACTGCTCGGACGAACTGCATTTTCTCGATTCAACATAGTACCACACTATGCTTATCCTAAGCTCAAGATGCTCGGTCCACATGGCGTCATAACGGTCAATGGAAATACGGAACACTCCCTCCGTACAGAAGAGCACACAGCTGCCTTAGCAGTAGAAGTATAGAGCGGCCTTCTCAAGCAGAACCTTAATTCGGCTGCCGAGCCCACGGACACCGTTAAGAGGGTCCGAACTACTCTATAGCAGGAGATCTTGGCTCGTCAGGAGCTCGACTAGCAATCCGGCCTCCGTCTCAGTCCCGATCAAGTGGTGGCATTCGTGCCGCGCGTACATAACTACGCACTCAAAATCCCATGGGCATCGACGGAGGCATAGCTAGCTTGTGGTCCATAGTATGGCTCAACCGACATCGGATACACACATACTTTCACTTTTACTTGTTTCCTTTTCAGGTCTCAATCCCACAGGCACCATCTGGTGGTCTGGTCATCAGTCCTCTTGAAGGATAAACACACCAAGACGACGAGAAACACAGACATATGGGGGACTTTTTAGGTGATTCCGTTAACGATAACTCTACCTGATTTTCAGGACCCATATGCAGCTATCCCTTGGTTTTAGCATGTCAAATAGCCTGTTGCTTATCGCACTACCCGTATCAAGGCGCCTTGACGTACTAATTAAATTACAATGAGAACAGTTTGCGGCTGGAGCTGTAGGACTCCAGCTTTTTACCTTTGTACCTTTTCTGTTTTCTTTCTCTTTTTCAGCTCCCCTGTGGATAACCCTATCAGGTAGCACCCGTACACTTTGGTATGCTTGACGTTTGCCAGGGGCTTCATAGCACCCCACATTACGGCAACAAAAGTTCGAACACTTTTTATAAGTATAGTTCGGCACCCTGAATTTAGCATTATATGCATTGGCTCCAAATCATGTCTTTGGTCAATAGTTGGGTTGCCCGGCTCCTGTGCTTGCTACCTTTCGTTTCGCTATATCGGCTAAGGTAGTAAAGGGAGAACTATTGCGATTGTGCCTTGGTTTATCCAAAGGAGCACCTCAGTAGAGAAAGCCGAAAACTGACTGTCATGATGCGGCGAGAGTCGGTCAGCTGTTCGGAGGTTGCAAATCGTTGGAGATTTCTTCCGCATTACGCGAAGGATTGGTACTTCCCGATCAGACGCTTATAGCACTCTAGTTCGGATACTAGGGGTTGCACCCATGTTTTTATTGTCGCACTCCTATGGCTAGGTGAGAGTGTTACAGCCGCATAGTCTAGTTGTCTGGATCGTTGCGCTAAACAACTCCTTCAAGGACCATCTAATTGGATCAAGATTGTTTAGATTCCATCCCGAACACCCCCGTACTACCTACATGGGGGCAGAAGCCGACGACTGGTTAACCCTCAGATTTTGTACAACACGGCCGCACAGGAAGTAAAATTTTAAAAACATAACCAGCATTATATTGCACAATCACTTTGTTTTATCATACAAGGTAGGGGAGCTCGAATACATTCACTCAAAGATAGTGTCTTTCGCATAATGATCCGCAACAATATGGGACCCTTCCAAGACATCGCCAAAGTACTGCTCGGGTGTGCGGTGCTCCTTGCCTTCAGGCGGCCCCTCGGTCGCCAACTTGACGGCGTCCATCTTTGCCCACCAGACCTTGACATAGGAGAAGGCCAGACACGCGCCTTCAATACAGATGGACCGCTTGATGACGTCAAGCCGGAGACAGGTGTCAGGACCCCGATTCCAAGTCACATCGATCTAGCCGGTAACACCTCATATCACTTTGCGGCCTCACGCACGGTATTCCCATGGGTGTCGCCTTACCATGGCCCGGGACCGTTTGTGCCTTTTGGCTCACGTATACGATAGTGTCGCTAGCATCCATATGACAGAGAACCCGGGCCGACATGGCTAGTCGTGAACCCAAAGCGGCACTAACCTATGGTGACAGGCATACATGAATCACATCGAGCATGTCGGTCAGCAGCGTGTGAATCCGGGCTGTAGCACTGGGCTAACAGGACTCCGGGAACCCGGGCTGTAGCAGGCTAGGCAGGACTCCGGATGTCACCGCGTGACATTTCCCCAAAGGGACAGACACAGGAACAAAGTGAAACACATGCCGGCCAGTCAAGCGTCCTGAGCAGTAGTGCTGGGCTAACAGGACTCCGGTGAACCGGGCTGTAGCGGACTACTATGGCTCATGGAAGCACTAGACTACACTTCCCCATAAGAGAGGCTACCAAGGATAAACAACTAGATTGTCGGATCCCACACATACCAAGCATTTCAATCATACACACAATATGCTCGATATGTGTAAATACAACATGGCATCACAACATAACTCTACAACTCAAGTATTTATTCATTATGCTCCGAGGAGCGAGATATTACAAACATGGGTCTCATGACCCAACAATCATAGCATACAAGTCAAAGCACATGCGGAAGCTTAACATGTCTGAGAACAGACATCTACAAATGAAAAAGGCTAAGAAGCCTGACTATCTACCAGATCCTGCCGAGGGCACAAGATCGTAGCTGAGGTATCAAGCTAAACGTCGAAGTCCACGCGGAACTACTAGCGAGACTGAAGTCTCTCTGCAAAACATAAGTTAAGCAAACGTGAGTACAAAGGTACTCAGCAAGACTTACATCAGAACTAGCTACATATGCATCGGTATCAACAAGGGGGGTGGTGGAGTTTAACTGCAGCAAGCCAGCTTTGACTTAGTGGCTAACCTGAACTACGACTGCAAGCAACTCTTTTGAGGTGGCGCACACGAGTCCACATATTCACCATTCAATACACCACTATGGATCCGCTCCCGTCTCCCTACGAGAAGGCCATCCATAGCACTCACACTTATCTTGCGAGTTTTAGAGTATCCACTTTCACTCGTCTATGAACTATGCAAGGGGTCCAAGTTTCCATATCCGAGGAATCCGGCTATTCCAATAGATAATGATAACCCTGCAGGGGTGTACTTCTTCACACACGCTCCCACCACTTACCGTCGTTTACACGACATGTACTCGGCAACCTTCAAGCGGAAGCCCAACGAGGGTGTCGGCCACGGCCTACCTAAACACCTAAGTCTCTAGTCCAGGTTTATCGCCTATCCAGGTTCCATCCGCAGGGAGTCCGGCCGAGGTTTCCACATACGGCCCCGAACGATGTGAACAGGGTTCCCGAGACACCAAACGGGCGCCCGGTACACCGTGCCACGGTGTATCTACCGCATCGTAGCCCACCCCTAGGGTCAGTGCTACGCACGGCCGCCAACACATATCCTATAAACACCAGAAACTAGTTGCAACTCCTGGACAGAGGACAAGGGTGATCAAGAAGCCGAGAGGGTCCATTGGTTTCGGGCCCAATGCGTGGTAGTAACTGTTTCATGGATCACAAACACAGAACTCAGTTCCTAAGGACGGCTTCAATGAGACAACCCACCATGTACTCCTACATGGCCTCTCACCTCTACCTTTACCAAATCGTGTTCTCACACTTAGCTCTCAACAGTAGGACATGTTTACACACCTCCGATTCATCCCCAATGAATCAGACCTGACTCAACTCTAAGCAGTAGCAGACATGACAAACAAGCATGAATGAGTAGGCACATCAGGGCTCAAACAACTCCTACTCATGCTAGTGGGTTTCATCTATTTACTGTGGCAATGACAGGTCATGCAGAGGAAAGGGGTTCAACTACCGCAGCAAGTAACAGAGGAATCATGTTGTCCTAATGCAGTAAAAGAGAGCAGGAGTGGGAGAGTGGGATTGTATCGGAATGAACAAGGGGGTTTTGCTTGCCTGGCACTTCTGAAGATATCATTGGGTCTTCATCAGTGTCAACGATCACAGCGTCGGTACAACGTCTATCGAGAGGGGACAACCACCGGCAATAGAGAAGGAACACAATCAATGCAATGCACAACATGATGCATGATAATGACATGGCACTATGTTGTTGATTGAGCTAATGCAACTAGCAACACAATTAAATGAAGTTGGTTTGAATACAAGATTCAAATTCAAACTCCATATATGATTAGTTAAATGCCATTTATTTGTTTTGTCCAAAACAGAGGACAAACATTGCTCAAACATGCATCAAAATGCCATAAACAGATTCTTGAATTTTTCTGATAATTTTTCATATATAATTTATTTCATTTGGAGTTACGGTTGATTTTCTATGATTTTTAGAAGTTTTGGGCATTTTCTGGAATTTTCTGAATTATTATAATTTAAACTAAATCCAAAAAATGTATTACTGCATCAGCATGACGTCAAGGTGATGTCAGCAGGTCAAAGGCGTCGACTAGGTCAAACCTGACCAGTGGGACCCACTGGTCAGTGACCCAGTCAACTAACTAAGTTAGTTAGCCCTAACTAACTAGCCTGGGCCCACTGGTCAGCGACTGTAGTAACTAACCTAACTAGCTAATTAGCGCTAATTAGATTAATTAGTCGGGCGGGGCCCGTAAGTCAGTGAGAGAGAGGGAGAGGTCAAACCGGGCAGTGGGGTCAACCCATGCCGGTCAACGGGTCACGGGTCACCGGCGTTTAGCCACCGGCGATGACAGAGACGGCGGGGCGGCTCGGAAATGCTCTACAGGGCACCATTCGATCCATGGTTTGCACCTACGGGTTCCTGGGAGTGAGGCGCATCCGTTGGGGGTGGTGGTAGGAGCTGGGGTGGACGGAAAAGTGGCCGGCGACGAGGTTCGGCGGTGGCAGCAGCTCGGGCATCCTCGGGATAGCGCTACAGAGCATGGGAGGGGGCGCTGCGGTTGTCTGCGGACTCATGGGATCGTGCTGAGCACGATGGTGTGCTCGGACACGAGCTGCGGTGGCTGTGGCCACGGTGGCGTGGAGTTCTCGGCCAAGATGGGGCTATGTCCTAGAGGTCAAAAACGACCGTGGGAAAAGGGGGAAACGACTTGGGGGCTCACTATGGTGACGTAGGGATGGCCAGCGTGCTCGGGAAAGCGTCGGAGGCGGCGAATCGACCAGCGAAGTCCGGCGAGCAGAAGCGGTGGTGACGAGCTCGAAGACTACAGCATGGTGATCCTCGGCTTGCATGGCTTGGCGAGGAGGAAGAGGGGCACCAGGCGGAGCTCGGGGTGCATCGGAGAGGCTCAAAGATGGCTGTGGCCGTGGGGCAGCTCGTCGGCGGCGACGGCTGCGTTCGGTCGCGCGCGTGAGAGAGAGACGGAGAAGGGGACGAGGGCGAGGGAGAGTGCGAGAGCGTCAAGGGGGTCTAGGGGGGTAGCGTGGCGTCGCAGAGGGAGTCCAGGGCGACGAGGGAATAGGCAGGCAGCTGCCGGCGTGGCATGCCGCAGCGCCGTGGCTAGCTTCTCCTCTGCCTTCTAGCGAGAGGAGGAAGACAACTGGCAGGGGGGTGGCTGGGCTGGGCCAGCTTCAACAGCAGGCCGCACAGGTAGGTGGGCCGAGGTAAGTGCCAGGTTAGTCCTTCTCTCTCTCTCTTTTATTTAGTTTCTGTTTTCTATTTTCTTTTCTGCAATTTGTTTTGGTTTTAGTTTTAACACCAAACCATTTTATAAAATCCTGAAAATAATTGTGTGGCTAGAACTAATATATACAAAACCACATAAAATGTTCCAGAATTATTGGACATATATTAATTATATAAAGAATATATATCCAATGCAAATAGTTATTGAATTAATTCAAAGGCCCAAAATAAATATTTCTGAGACTCCAAAAATATTGGTTTGAGTTTTACCCCTTGCCAATATTTTTATAGCTTGACAGGAACATTTTCTTGGGTTTATTTGAAACAATTTTTTTTAATGTTGATCATTTTTGTAAAAGACTTCTGAGGCTTCCCACTTTCCCCAATTCAACTTTCATAAATATATACATGATGCATGAATGCTTGTGCAACTGGTTATAACCAAATCTAGGGCTGTGACAATAGGCATCAACCAGCCTCTTCACAAGGCCGAAGTAACTGCTGGGTATAGCTTTGGCTGGCCACAACCGGATTATTAAATTCTTCATGGCCAATTCAGCCACCCTGTGCAGCTCGACCAGCTGTTTTAGCTGATCGCTGAAGGGCACCAGATGTTCCGACACAAGATATTGCGACCAGAACAGCTTCTCCGGGGAGCCCCCTCCTTCGGCTCGGAAGAATTCGGTGGCAGTGGTCACACTGCGTGGTAGATCAACAAAAGCCCCTGGAGAACTCTGAATCCAGGTCAGTAAAAGATATTTCCTCCTCACATTCTTGCTTTGCATATTGAATGCCTTACTCGCCGTGATCTTCCTGGCCTCCTGGATCTCCTGGAGAGCACCCTGGGCTTCACTCCGGGCCATCTCCGCACTCTTATGAGCCTTGGCGAGTTCGGCCTCTTGAGATGACGCATTGTGCTCCAAGGTCTCGCACTTCCTCACCGCGTCCTGGAGCTCCTGTTGGACTTCGGTGACCCGGGCCTTGAGCCTCTTACGGGCAGCCTGCTCCTTAGCAGCCTTCCCCTCGGCTTCGACCAGGGCCGCCTTTAGGGCTTCGACCTCGGTCATCGCCTCTGTTCACATCATGGTATTTCGGTCATTGCATATCATTTTCCCTTTTTCGAATACATAACAAGTTATTACTTACCTTGTTTTTCCTAGAGCTACCTCTTCACCTGGCCCAGCTCCTCCTCGACCTCCGCCAGTTTCTGCTTCAGTCGGAGACTTTGGCAGTATGCGAGGCCGCGGCAAGCAGCGACGCCTATGCATACATTTCAGACAAATTTAGTTAGTTTCCTACAATAGGAGATTGATCCTCTGCCCGGTTATTTCTTTCCGAACACCAGACAGTGTCTCAGGGGCTACTGTCTATATTGGGATTTTCTCCTTTTTGCGTCGCTTACCTCAAAACCTGTCAACAGGGTGCTGCAGGCTTCGGTTAATCCGCTCTTGGCGGACTCAACCCTTTCAATTACCGTACCAATAAGGACATGGTGCTCATCCACAATGGAAGTGCCTCGCAGCGCTTCCAGCAGATTATCCGGTGCCCCTGGTTGGACAGGGGTCACCGGGGAAATAGGCATCCCCCCTTCCTTTGAAGGAGGTTGCGTGCCGGATTCTGGAGCTGCATCGGACTCTGGAATCGAGTCCGGCTGAGGGCCGAACTGAATACGGCCCTCCCCCCAGTCTCCGTGGCGATTGACTCCCCCTGGTGTCCGGCGACGGGGTTTCGCCTTCTGGCGCCTCCTGAGCCTCTCCCCCGCCTGGAACAGTCCTTCGAGACAGCACCTCCTCATCGTCCTTGGCCTTGGGGGAGTGAGCGGCCGGCGGTGAATCACTGGCCATCGCTTTTGAGTCCAGCGAACCTCGTGATGAGGATCGTTGGGGACTATCGTGGGCTGGACTGCAATAGCATAACTGATTATATCAATACAACAAAGAGGAATGACTTGGTTTATGGGCGGATATGGGTTTTAGCACTTACGATGCGGCCCGATGCTTAGTGCGGGGGCGTCTCTCCGGACTACTGTCGGCGTCCCACGCGGTGTTATCCGCAAGGGAGCTCTTCCCTTTCTTGGACGTCTCCGCCTCCAGTTTCGCCGAGGCCGCCCTCTTCTCCTCCCCTCATCAGGGGGAGGGTTGTTCTGCTCCTCCTCTTCATCATCGCCGTCTTCGGCGGCGGAGGAGCAAGTCTTATCTTCGGACGTTGCATCCGAAGCGCCCCGGCGGCAGGGGCCACTCCGGACTCCCTTGGCCTTCCCGGTGGCCTTCTTCTCTGGCGCCTTATAGGGCGCCGGCACCAACATCTTCGCTAAACGCGGGATGACCGGTTCTTCTGGCAGCGGAGCCGGACATTGGATCAGCTTCGCCTTCTCCGTCCACTCCTGAAGAAGCCATGATAATAAAGGCTTAGACCTCATCCTTGAAACAAACAAGTAGGGATGCAGTAAGAATAATATACCTCATTGGCGAGGTGGTTGATGTCATGCCCACGGTCCGAATCTGTGGCCGGCGGAGTTTTGTTGCCCTTAAAAAGCAACCTCCATGCATCTTCGTGAGTGGTTTCGAAGAGCCTCTTCAGGGTATGGTGCTTCTTCGGATTGAACTCCCAGAGAGGGCGGCTTCGACTTTGGCATGGAAGAATCTGGCGAACTAGCATCACCTGGATTATATCAACGAGTTTGATATCTCTATCCACCATACTTTGAATGCGCGTCTCCAGCGCCATCAACTCGTCTGACGAACACCAGTTCGGGCCCTTCTCGACCCAGGAGGTGAGTCGCATGGGAGCGCCAAAGTTGAATTCGGCAGTTGCGGCCCAGGTGGTGCCGCGGGGCTCTATGATATAGAACCAATGTTTCTGTCATTCCTTTACAGTCTCCATGGAAGTGCCTTTCGACCAGGAGACATTGGCCAGCTTGCTAACCATGGCGCCTTCGCACTCTGCGTGTTGGCCGTCCACCACCTTCGGCTTCACGTTGAAGACCTTGAGCCACAGCCCTAAGTGGGGTTGGATGCGAAGGAAGGCCTCACACACGACGATGAATTCCAAGATGTTGAGGAGGGAGTTCGGGGATAGATCATGGAAGTCTATCCCGTAGTAGAACATCAGCCCGCAGATGAAGGGGTGGAGTAGAAATCCTAACCCGCGGAGGAAATGGGGGATGAATACTACCCTCTCGTTGGGCTTCAGTGTGGGAACGATTTGTCCCTGGGTTGGAAGGCGGTGGGCGATTCCCTTCGCCAGGTACCCGGTCACCCGAAGCTCCGCGATGTCCTCCTCTTGGACGGAGGAGGCCATCCACTTGCCTTGACCTCCGGATTCGGACATGGTTGAGTGCTTGCTCGAGACGGAGAAGATGAGAACTTGGGCGCTGGAGCTCAATAGTGGAAGGGCAGAGGAAGAGAGAAGGCGTGGGTGGAGAAAAGGGATTCTTGTCTCCTTATAAAGGCAGTAAATATTGAACGCCTCCCCACGCGCCTTAAAATTCGCCTGCTCCCAAGGGCTATGTAAACGGCACGGTTGGGTTACCCACACCTGTATTGATGAGAATCTCGCAATAAGGGGACACGATCTCTGCTTTGACAAGACGTGCCAATGGAAATCGCATCTCGAAACATGGGATGGCAGACAAAACGGTTCGATATAGTGACCGGGCATACATGATGTCATGTTATAAAAAAGATGTCAGTAGATTGGATCCATGAAATATTATATTCTCTCTATGGTTGTGTGTGGTGTGAGTTATAGGTCCGGAAACATCAGTACATCCGAAGACTGTTTGGGAGTTCGGAAGGAGGAACCCGCCTTGCAATGCCAAAGACAGATCTACGCGCCGGATACCTTTCATTGAAGCCAGGTTCAACGGCTACTGCGGGAGTCCTGGACTAAGGGGTCCTCGGGCATCCGGCCTGTTAGCCATGGGCCGGACTGATGGGCTGTGATGATACAAAGACCGAAGACTGTACCCGTGTCCGGTGGGACTCTCCTTGGCGTGGAAGGCAAGTTTGGTGACTGGATATGTAGATTCCTTTCTTTGTAACCGACCTTGTGTAACCCAAGATCCTCCCGGTGCTTATATAAACCGGAGGACTTAGTCTGGAGAGGAGGAGAATTCATTATCATAGCTATACAAGCTAGACCTTTAGGGTTTAGCCATTACGATCTCGAGGTAGATCAACTCTTGTAATACTCATACTCATCAATATCAATCAAGCATGACATAGGGTATTACCTCCATAGAGAGGGCCCGAACCTGGGTAAACATCGTGTCCCTTGTCTCCTATTACCATCGACCTTAGATGCACAGTTCGGGACCCCCTACCCGAGATCCGCCGGTTTTGACACCGACAATGATATTTCTTGGACCGAAAGCAAACCATAAGACTTGGAGTTGAAGTTTGGAATGCCACGAGGCAGGAGGGCACGCCCAGGGTGCTAGGCGCGCCCCCACCCTCATGGGCCCCTCGTAGCTCCACCGACGTACTTCTTCCGCCTATGTATACTCTTATACCCTAGATCGATTGCGGAGAGCCACGAAACCACTTTTCCACCGCCGCAACCTTCTGTATGCATGAGATCCCATCTTGGGGCCTTTTCCGGCAATCTGCCAGAGGGGGGATCGATCATGGAGGGCTTCTACATCAACACCATAGCCTCTCCAATGAAGCGTGAGTAATTTACCATAGACCTTCAGGTGGATAGTTATTAGCTAGATGGCTTCTTCTCTCTCTTTGATTCTCAATACAAAGTTCTCCTCGATGTTCTTGGAGATCTATTCGATGTAATACTCTTTTGCGGTGTGTTTGCCGAGATCCAATGAATTGTGGGTTTATGAACAAGATTATCTATGAATATTATTTGGTTCTTCTCTGAATTCTTATATGCATGATTTTATATCTTTGAAAGTCTCTTAGAATTATCGGTTTAGTTTGGCCTACTAGATTGATCTTTCTTGCAATGGGAGAAGTGCTTAGCTTTGGGTTCAATCTTGCAGTGTCCTTTCCCATTGACAGTAGGGGCAGCAAGGCACATATTGTATTGTTGCCATCGAGGATAAAAAGATGGGGTTTATATCATATTGCTTGAGTTTATCCCTCTACATCATGTCATCTTGCTTAAAGTGTTACTCTGTTCTTATGAACTTAATACTCTAGATGCATGCTGGATAGCGGTCGATGTGTGGAGTAATAGTAGTAGATGCATAATCGTTTCGATCTACTTGACACGGACATGATGCCTATATTCATGATCATTGCCTAGATATTCTGATAACTATGCACTTTTCTCTCATTTGCTCGGTAGTAATTTGTTCACCCATCGTAATACATGTTATCTTGAGAGAAGCCACTAGTAAAACCTATGGCCCCAGGGTCTCTTTCTTATTATATTGCATCTCTTTTATTTACATCGCATCTCGGTTACTATTTTGCAATCTTTACTTTCCAATATATACAACAAAAATACCAAAAATATTTACTTTACTATCTTTATCAGATCTCACTTTTGCTAGTGACCATGAAGGGATTGACAACCCCTTTATCGCGTTGGTTGCAAGGTTCTTGATTGTTTGTTCAGGTACTAGGTGACTTGTGTGTTGTCTCCTACTGGATTGATACCTTGGTTCTCAAAAACTGAGGGAAATACTTACGCTACTTTGTTGCATCACCCTTTCCTCTTCAAGGGAAAACCAACGCATACTCGAGAGGTAGCAACGCCCCAGCTCGGGGTCAAGACTCGGGCTTGCACTGGTGTGTGTTGCCCAAGAACCTGCTACCCGTCCGAGTAGTAATTGTGTGCCGCATCGACTTCCTCGCCATCGCCAGTTCCATTGTTGGTTCGTGCTGCTCTCCGCGACCCTAACTGGCTCGCCCCTATGGAGGAGGAATTCGATGCATTGCAATGCAAGCGCACCTAGCACCTTGTACCGCATCCCCGCCATGCTAATATTATTAGTGGGAAGTGGGTGTTTTGCCACAAGACACGCCCTTATGGTACCCTTGAGCGGTACAACGCTCGTTGGGTGATTCATGGTTTTCGGCAATGCGCCCGAGTGGACTTTACCGACACCTTCGCCTCGGTTATCAAGCTTGGCACAATTCGCACCGTCTTGCAACTTGCGGCGGACCGTGTGTGGCCGGTGCATCAGTTGGATGTCTCCAACACGTTCCTCCACGACCATCTCTATTGCCAGCAGCCTACTCAATTCATCGCCGACACTCATCCCGATTGTAACATCCCAAATTTTCAATTTGGAATGTTATACATTAGATCATCATGCATATCATATTTTATTTTGCATTTTGGTTGATCCTAGAAATTCTACGCAACTCAATGACCCACGGAGAGAGTTGGGGAGTTCTTTATTTTCATATTTGAGTTTTCTCAAATTTTGAGAATAGGATCATTTGATTTTATTTATTTTATCATCAATTATTTCTAATACAAAAATATGAGAGAGGGAATAAAATGACTTTCCCAAAATAAAGAAATATTGAGGATTTAATAATAAAATTAAATAAGATTTTATTTCGGAGTTTTTCGGTGTTTTATTTGAATTTAGGAAAAATGTGCGTTTTTCAAAATTGCATTTAGGGCCCACATAAATGTTCACCTTGTGCGGCTTGATTTTAGAAGCCCGTAAAAATTTATTTTGGAATTTTTGGAGTCCGTTTAGTATTTATTTTTATTTTTCTTCCGAGCGGAATAATTAAAAAAACGAACCGACTTCGGGCCGTACCCGAGCGGGACACTGCCCGGGGGCAGCCTTTACATAGCGCCGCCCCGAGCCGCCCCAGCCCATCAGCCCCGCCTCGATCCGCGCGCACCGCCGGAGCCGCCGCCGATGATCCCACCGCCCGAGGTTCGTCGCGCCTCGTTTTCCGTGCCGAAAAAAAATTCGGCGTTCGTCATTTTTCTTTTTCTCGGATTAAATCCGCAATTTTTCGGATCGCGATTCCTGATCCGATTTTCGTTTTAGTTTAACTTTTCTTTCGTTTATCGGAATCAGGCGATTCAAGCGCCTAGGGATTCGTCTCGAAACCCTCTATTCGTTTAATCAACTTAAACAAGTTTTTGTTACTGTAAAATTTGCCCTAGATCCAGATTACTAGAACGAAGTTGTTTTCTTTCGCCGTTTGTTTTTCGTTGCTTCGTTCGATTTGATTCTTTTTGCCAACCGGAGTTCTTAAATTGAACCTTCTGGTTAGATCTCTTATTTGATTTTTACCTGTGCATTAGATGAGTACTTATTGTATGCTTGTTTGTTTGTCTACGATAGAATACCCGGAGTGCGCCGCATGTTACTTCGAATCGTTAGGTTTCACGGATCATCAGCAAGACAAGTAACACTTTGATCATACCTTTTCTACTACCCAGTTTTATTGCATTAGACCAATCCCCACACATTTCATGATTAGGATCTAATTAAATTGTGGGATGGGAGGTAGATGAGGTAGTACCTATTACCTGTTTATTATCAAACCTTTGGGAGTTACTTCTACGTTTGCTTATTATGCCATGCTATGCTAGTAGACGTGGATTGGGTGAGTGATATCCATGACAGATGTGAGATTGTTAAATTAATGGTTTATCTAAGGTGGCAACTTAAACACACATCTGGGTGGATTGAGGCACCTGGGTATTCCAGGACTTGCCTGTTTTCTTTTGGACCGCCACCCAGGCTCAAAGGGATCATGAGACTATTCATACTAGAAACTTCCGTGTGCAGCCACAAGCTATTATGGGCTCTAGCATAGTTGACTAAGTTGTGCGAACTCTTACAGTGGTAGACTAGCAGATGTAGGGGATGTAGGTGGTACGGTCTACCCGATCGTAAGGTGCTAGCGCTTCTGAAAGACTATGTCTCGGTCATCCGTCTTCTCAAACACCATGTAGTACGAGAAACCAAATGGAGGCGATCGAGTCTTGTGGGGAAAAGTGCGCAAACCTCTGCAAAGTGTAATAAACTAATCATGGTTAGCCGTGTCCCCGGTTATGGACATCTTGAGTATCTAGTACCTAGATTTTCATGTGAATCTCAACATGTTACTCTAAATTAATTTTGTTGGGTTATGTTTAATGATGATATTTAATTGGGATTGAGAATGCTGTCAACCATTCTCAATGTTTAACAACCACCATGTTAGTTAAATAAATTTATTCCTTTGAAGTAGGGAAAAATTGGCTTTACGCAAAACTGTAACCATAGAGCTTTCCACCAGCCAAATATGCATATAGTATAGCTGTTTCATTCCATTACTCTCTATGTGTTACCTTGCCAGCATATTCCATGTGCTGACCCGTTTTCGGGCTGCAACGTTAATGTTGCAGACTTTTCAGACGACGATTAAGGAGTTTTTAGGTCGTGGTTCTATACTTAGTGATGTCGTTGGAGTTGATAGACTCACTTATCTTCCAAGCCTTCCGCTGTTATCGTTATTAGATGGCCTTAAGCCATACTTATTGTAATAAGTTCTCTTTTGAGACACTCGATGTAATAAGTGTGTGATTGCTACTCTGTTATAAATCCTCCGAGTACTGTGTGGTGTCAGCATTACTGATCCAGGGATGACACCGGAGCACAGAGATCAGACTGTTTGAGGTCTGGTCGCTACACCGATCATGTGTGACAGCTTTCTTGATCTCTTTATGGGTTGAAGCAGGCGCCGAGAGTGTGGTACTAATGCATCGCTACTTTTCTTCAACAGATGGGCTTCCGAGCTACTCGCTTTGACGCCTCCCTATTCGTGTATCATCACAGCCATGTGACTGCCTATCTCCTCCTCTACGTCGACGACATCATCATCACGGCATCCTCGGCCGGGCTTCTTAGATAGCTTACCGCTCGTCTAGGTGCAGAGTTTGCCCTGAAGGACTTGGGGCCGCTCCACGACTTCCTCGGCATCAAGTTTGTTCGGTGACCCGACAACTTTTTGAAGGAACTATGCCCTAGAGGCAATAATAAAGTTGTTATTTATATTTCCTTATATCATGATAAATGTTTATTATTCATGCTAGAACTGTATTAACCGGAAACTTAGTACATGTGTGAATACATAGACAAACAGAGTGTCACTAGTATGCCTCTACTTGACTAGCTCGTTAATCCAAGATGGTTAAGTTTCCTAACCATGGACAAGAGTTGTCATTTGATGAACGGTATCACATCATTAGAGAATGATGTGATTGACTTGACCCATCAGTTAGCTTAGCACTATGATTTTTTAGTTTATTGCTATTGCTTTCTTCATAACTTATACATGTTCCTATGACTATGAGATTATGCCACTCCCGAATACCGTAGGAACTCTTAGTATGCTATCAATCGTCGCAATGTAACTGGGTGATTATAAAGATGCTCTACAGGTGTCTCCGATGGTGTTTGTTGAGTTGGCATAGATCAAGATTAGGATTTGTCACTCCGATGGTCGGAGAGGTATCTCTGGGCCCTCTCGGTAATGCACATCACTATAAGCCTTGCAAGCAATGTGACTAATGAGTTAGTTACAGGGTGATGCATTATGGGACGAGTAAAGAGACTTGCCAGTAATGAGATTGAAATAGGTATGATGATACCCACGATCGAATCTCGGGTAAGTAACATGCCGATGACAAAAGGGAACAACGTATGTTGTTATGTGGTTTGACCAATAAAGATCTTCGTAGAATATGTAGGAACCAATATGAGCATCCAGGTTCCGCTATTGGTTATTGACCAGAAGTGAGTCTCGGTCATGTCTACATAGTTCTCGAACCTATAGGGTCCGCACGCTTAACGTTTGATGACGATTGGTATTGTGAGTTTATTTGTATTGATGTAATGAAGGTAGTTCGGAGTCTCGGATGTGATCGCGAACATGACGAGGAGTCTCAAAATGGTCGAGACATAAAGATTGATATATTGGACGATGTTATTCGGACACTGGATGAGTTCCGGGGGTCACCAGATAAATATCGGAGTGCTGGGGGGTTATCGGAAACCCCGGGGGAACTAATGGGCTAACATGGGCCTTGTGTGTGTGAGAGAGAGAGAGAGGAGGGGCCCTAGGGCTGGCCGCGCCCTCCCCCCCCCCTTGAGGAGTCCGAATTGGACTAGGAGGGGGGAGCATCCCCTCTCTCCCTCTCCCTCTCTCCCTCTCCTTCCTTCCCCCTCTCTTCCCTTGTTGGAAACCTACTAGGAATAGGATTCCTAGTAGGAATCCTACTTCGGGCGTGCCCTATGAGGGTCGGACGGCCTCCCCCTTGCTCCTTTATATACGGAAAGGGGGCAGCGGGCACCCTAGGACACACAAGTTGAAAGTTGTCTTAGTCGTGTGCGGTGCCCTCCTCCACAGATTGCCACCTCGGTCGTATCGTTGTAGTGCTTAGGTGAAGCCCTGCGTCGGTAACTTCATCATCACCGTCATCACGCCGTTGTGCTGTTGAAACTCTCGCTCGGCCTCAGCTGGATCAAGAGTACAAGGGACGCCGCCGAGCTAAACGTGTGCAGATGGCGGAGGTGTCATGTGTCCGGTACTTGATCGGTTGGATCGTGAAGACGTTCGACTCCATCAACCGCGTCACGTAACGCTTCCTCTTTCGGTCTATGAGGGTACGTGGACACACTCTCCCCGCTCGCTGTTATGCTCTCCTAGATAGATCTTGCGTGATCATAGGAATTTTTTTGAAATACTATGTTCCCCAACAGTGGCATCTGAGACAGGTCTATGTGTAGATGTTATATGCATGAGTAGAACACAAAGAGTTGTGGGCGATAATAGTCATACTGCTTACCAGCATGTCATACTTTGATTTGGCGGTATTGTTGGATGAAGTGGCTCAGACCAACATTACGTGTACGCTTACGCGAGACTCTTTCTACCAACGTACTTCGCACACGGGTGGCTAGTGAAGAAATATGCCCTAGAGGCAATAATAAAGTTGTTATTTATATTTCCTTATATCATGATAAATGTTTATTATTCATGCTAGAATTGTATTAACCGGAAACTTAGTACATGTGTGAATACATAGACAAATAGAGTGTCACTAGTTTGCCTCTACTTCACTAGCTCGTTGTATCAATGATGGTTATGTTTCCTAACCATAGACATGAGTTGTCATTTGATTAACGGGATCACATCATTAGAGAATGATGTGATTGACTTGACCCATTCCATTAGCTTAGCACAATGATCGTTTATTTTGTTGCTATTGCTTTCTTCATGACTTATACATGTTCCTATGACTATGAGATTATGCAACTCCCGAGTACCAGAGGAAAACTTTGTGTGCTACCAAACGTCACAACGTAACTGGGTGATTATAAAGGTGCTCTACAGGTGTCTCTGATGGTACTTGTTGAGTTGGCATAGATCGAGATTAGGATTTATCACTCTGATTGTCGGAGAGGTATCTCTGGGCCCTCTCAGTGATACACATCACTATAAGCCTTGCAAGCATTGTGACTAATGAGTTAGTTGCAGGATGATGTATTACGGAATGAGTAAAGAGACTTACCGGTAACGATATTGAACTAGGTATGAGTATACCGATGATCGAATCTCGGGCAAGTAACATACCGATGACAAAGGGAACAACGTATGTTGTTATGCGGTTTGACCGATAAAGATCTTCGTAGAATATGTAGGAACCAATATGAGCATCCAAGTTCCGCTATTGGTTATTGACCAGAGACGAGTCTCGATCATGTCTACATAGTTCTCGAACCCGTAGGGTCCGCACACTTAAAGTTCGGTGACAATCGGTATTATGAGTTTATGTGTTTTGATGTACCGAAGGTAGTTCGAAGTCCCGGATATGATCACAGACATGACGAGGAGTCTCAAAATGGTCGAGACGTAAAGATTGATATATTGGACGGCTATATTCGGACACCAGAAGTGTTCCAGATGGTTTTGGACAAAACCAGAGTGCCGGGGGGGTTACCGGGCCCCCCCCCCCCCGGGGGAAGTATTGGGCCTTAGTGGGCCTTAGGGGAGAGATAGGGCTACAGCCCAGGAGGTGGCGCGCCCCCTCCCGTGAGGAGTCCGAATTGGACTAGGGGAGGGGCCGCGGCCCCTCTTTCCCTCTCCCTCCCCCTCTCTTTCCTTCCCCCTTCCCCCTTCCTAGTAGGACAAGGAAAGGATGAATCCTACTCCTACTTGGAGGAGGATTCCTCCTCTCCATGGGGCGCACCAAGGCCGGCCGGCCTCCCCCTTGACCCTTTATATACAGGGGGCACCCAAACACACACAAGTTGATTGTTCCAAGCCATGTAAGGTGCCCCCCTCCACCATAATCCACCTCGATCATATCGTAGTGCTGCTTAGGCGAAGCCCTGCATCGGTAGCAACATCATCACCGCATCACGCCCTCGTGCTGACGGAACTCTCCCGTGAAGCTCTGCTAGATCGGAGTTCGTGGGACATCATCGAGCTGAACGTGTGTTGAACTCAGAGGTGACGTGCGTTCGGTACTTGGATCGGTCACATCATGAAGACGTACGACTACATAAACCACGTTCTTATAACGCTTCCGCTTACGGTCTACGAGGGTACATGGACAATACTCCCCCCTCTCGTTGCTATGCATCACCATGAACTCGGAGGTGCCGTGCGTTCGATACTTGGATTGGTCGCATCATGAAGTCGATGTGATCGCAGTCGGCACGCTACCTCTACATCTACCTTCGGGATTAGTTTTAGACCAGAATAACTGTTATTTGGTGCTAGCATTGAGCATGAACATTATATTTGGATCTTGTTTAATGCGAGACGGTTATTCATTTAAATCTGAGAATAATGGTTGTTCTATTTATATGAGTAATATCTTTTATGGTCATGCACCCTTGAAGAGTGGTCTATTTTTGATGAATCTCGATAGTAGTGATACATATATTCATAATATTGAAGCAAAAAGATGCAGAGTTGATAATGATAGTGCAACTTATTTGTGGCATTGCCGTTTAGGTCATATTGGTGTAAAGCGCATGAAGAAACTCCATTCTGATGGACTTTTGGAATCACTTGATTATGAATCACTTGGTACTTGCGAACCATGCCTCACGGACAAGATGATTAAAATTCCATTCTCCGGAACTATGGAGCGAGCAACAGATTTGTTGGAAATCATACATCCTGATGTATGTGGTCCGATGAATATTGAGGCTCGCGGCGGGTATCGTTATTTTCTCACCTTCAAAGATGATTTGAGAAAATATGGGTATATCTACTTGATGAAACACAAGTCTGAACCATTTGAAAAGTTCAAAGAATTTTAGAGTGAAGTGGAAAATCATCGTAACAAGAAAATAAAGTTTCTATGATCTAATCATGGAGGAGAATATTTGAGTTACGAGTTTGGTCTTCATTTGAAACAATGCGGAATAGTTTCAGAACTCACGCCACCCGGAATACCACAGCATAATGGTGTGTCCGAACATCGTAATCGTACTTTACTAGATATGGTACGATCTATGATGTCTCTTACTGATTTACCGCTATCATTTTGGGGTTATACTTTAGAGACGGCTGCATTCACGTTAAATAGAGCACCATCTAAATCCGTTGAGACGACGCCTTATGAACTATGGTTTGGCAAGAAACCAAATTGTCGTTTCTTAAAGTTTGGGGTTGCGATGCTTATGTGAAAAAGCTTCAACCTGATAAGCTCGAACCCAAATCGGAGAAATGTGTCTTCATAGAATACCCAAAGGAGACTGTTGGGTACACCTTCTATCACAGATTCGAAGGCAAGACATTCGTTGCTAAGAATGGATCCTTTCTAGAGAAGGAGTTTCTCTCGAAAGAAGTGAGTGGGAGGACAGTAGAACTTGATGTAACTGTACCTGCTCCCTTATTGGAAAGTAGTTCATCATAGAAATCTGTTCCTGTGACTCCTACACCAATTAGTGAGGAAGCTAAGGATGAAGATCATGTAACTTCAGATCAAGTTACTACCGAACCTCGTAGGTCAACCAGAGTAAGATTCGCACCAGAGTGGTACGGTAATCCTATTCCGGAGGTCATGTTACTTGACTATGATGAACCTACAAACTATGAGGAAGCGATGATGAGCCCAGATTCCGCAAAATGGCATGAGGCCATGAAATCTAAGATGGGATCCATGTATGAGAACAAAGTGTGGACTTTGGTTGACTTGCCCAATGATCGGAAAGCCATCGAGAATAAATGGATCTTCAAGAAAAAGACTGATGTTGATGGTAATGTTACTGTCTACAAAGCTCGACTTGTTGCAAAAGGTTTTTGACAAGTTCAAGGAGTTGACTACGATGGGACCTTCTCACCCGTAGAGATTCTTAAGTCCGTCCGAGTCATGTTAGCAATTGCCGCATTTTATGATTATGAAATTTGGCAAATGGATGTAAAGACTGCATTCCTGAATGGATTTCTGGAAGAAGAGTTGTATATGATGCAACCTGAAGGTTTTATCGATCCAAAGGGCGCTAACAAAGTATGCAAGCTCCAGCGATCCATCTATGGACTGGTGCAAGCATCTCGGAGTTGGAATAAACGTTTTGATAGTGTAATCAAAGCATATGGTTTTATACAGACTTTTGGAGAAGCCTGTATTTACAAGAAAGTGAGTGGGCGCTCTGTAGAATTTCTAATATTATGTGTGGATGACATATTGCTGATTGGAAATGATATAGAATTTCTGGATAGCATAAAAGGATACTTGAATAAGAGTTTTTCAATGAAAGACCTTGGTGAAGCTGCTTATATATTGGGCATCAAAATCTATAGAGATAGATCAAGACACTTAATTGGACTTTCACAAAGCACATACCTTGATAAAGTTTTGAAGAAGTTCAAAAAGGATCAAGCAAAGAAAGGGTCCTTGCCTGTGTTACAAGGTGTGAAGTTGAGTCAGACTCAATGCCCAACCACTGTAGAAGATAGAGAGAAAATGAAAGTCATTCCCTATGCTTCAGCCATAGGTTCTATCATGTATGCAATGTTGTGTACTAGACCTGATGTGTGTCTTGCTATTAGTTTAGCAGGGAGGTACCAAAGTAATCCAGGAGTGGATCACTGGACAGCGGTCAAGAACATCCTGAAATACCTTAAAAGGACTAAGGATATGTTTCCTGTTTATGGAGGTGACAAAGAGCTCGTCGTAAATGGTTACGTCGATGCAAGCTTTGACACTGATCCGAATGACTCTAAGTCACAAACCGGATACGTATTTTAATTGAATGGTGGAGCTGTCACTTGGTGCAGTTCTAAGCAAAGCGTCCTGGCGGGATCTACGTGTGAAGCGGAGTACATATCTGCTTTGGAAGCAGCAAATGAAGGAGTCTGGATGAAGGAGTTCATATCCGATCTAGGTGTCATACCTAGTGCATCGGGTCCAATGAAAATCTTTTGTGACAATACTGGTGCAATTGCCTTGGCAAAGGAATCCATATTTCACAAAAGAACAAAGCACATCAAGAGATGCTTCAATTCCATATGCGATCAAGTTAAGGAAGGAGACATAGAGATTTGTAAGATACATACGGATCTGAATGTTGCAGACATATTGACTAAGCCTCTCTCACGAGCAAAACATGATCAGCACTAAGACTCCATGGGTGTTAGAATCATTACAGTGTAATCTAGATTATTGACTCTAGTGCAAGTGGGAGACTGAAGGAAATATGCCCTAGAGACAATAAAGTTGTTATTCATATTTCCTTATATCATGATAAATGTTAATTATTCATGCTAGAATTGTATTAACCGGAAACTTAGTACATGTGTGTATACATAGACAAATAGAGTGTCACTAGTTTGCCTCTACTTGACTAGCTCGTTGTATCAATGATGGTTATGTTTCCTAACCATAGACATGAGTTGTCATTTGATTAACGGGATCACATCATTAGAGAATGATGTGATTGACTTGACCCATTCCGTTAGCTTAGCACAATGATCGTTTATTTTGTTGCTATTGCTTTCTTCATGACTTGTACATGTTCCTATGACTATGGGATTATGCAACTCCTGAGTACCGGAGGAAAACTTTGTGTGCTACCAAATGTCACAACGTAACTGGGTGATTATAAAGGTGCTCTACATGTGTCTCTGATGGTACTTGTTGAGTTGGCATAGATCGAGATTAGGATTTGTCACTCCGATTGTCGGAGAGGTATCTCTGGGCCCTCTCGGTGATACACGTCACTATAAGCCTTGCAAGCATTGTGACTAATGAGTTAGTTGCGGAATGATGTATTACGGAATGAGTAAAGAGACTTACCGGTAACAATATTGAACTAGGTATGAGGACACCGATGATCGAATCTCGGGCAAGTAACATACCGATGACAAAGGGAACAACGTATGTTGTTATGCGGTTTGACCGATAAAGATCTTCGTAGAATATGTAGGAACCAATATGAGCATCCAAGTTCCGCTATTGGTTATTGACCACAGACGAGTCTCGGTCATGTCTACATAGTTCTCGAACCCGTAGGGTCCGCATGCTTAAAGTTCGGTGACGATCGGTATTATGAGTTTATGTGTTTTGATGTACTGAAGGTAGTTCGGAGTCCCGAATGTGATCACGGACATGATGAGGAGTCTCGAAATGCTCGAGAGGTAAAGATAGATATATTGGATGGCTATATTCGGACACCGGAAGTGTTCCGGATGGTTTTGGAGAAAACCAGAGTGCCGGAGGGGTTACCGGAACCCCCCGGGGAAGTATTGGGCCTTAGTAGGCCTGTGGGGAGAGAGAGGGCTGCATCCCAGGAGGTGGCGCGCCCCCTCCCATGAGGAATCCAAATTGGACTAGGGGAGGGGGGCGCGACCCCTCTTTCCCTCTCCCTCTCCCTCTCCCTCTCTTTCCTTCCCCCTCCCCCCTTCCTAGTTGGACTAGGAAAGGATGAATCCTACTCCTACTAGCAGGAGGATTCCTCTTGTCCTTGGGGTGCACCAAGGCCGGCCGGCCTCCCCCCTTGCTCCTTTATATACGGGGGCGGGGGGCACCCAAAGACACACAAGTTGATTGTTCCAAGCCGTGTGCGGTGCCCCCCTCCACCATAATCCACCTCGATCATATCGTAGCGGTGCTTAGGCGAAGCCCTGCGTCGGTAGCAACATCATCACCATCATCACGCCGTCGTGCTGACGGAACTCTCACGTGAAGCTCTGCTGGATTGGAGTTCGTGGGACGTCATCGAGCTGAACGTGTGCTGAACTCAGAGGTGCCATGCGTTCGGTACTTGGATCGGTCGGATCGTGAAGACGTACGACTACATCAACCACGTTCTCATAATGCTTCCGCTTACGGTCTACGAGGGTACATGGACGATACTCTCCCCTCTCATTGCTATGCAGCACCATGATCTTGCGTGTGCGTAGGAAATTTTTTGAAGTTACTACGTTCCCCAACAGCTAGTGGGTATCTGTTCCTCCAACTTTAGTTGAATCGAGTGTGACTACGCCCGGTCCTTGTTGAAGGTTAAAATAGCAAACTTGACGAAAAATCGTTGTGGTTTTGATGCGTAGGTAAGAACGGTTCTTGCTAAGCCCGTAGCAGCCATGTAAAACTTGCAACAACAAAGTAGAGGACGTCTAACTTGTTTTTGCAGGGCATGTTGTGATGTGATATGGTCAAGACATGATTATATAAATTGTTGTATGAGATGATCATGTTTTGTAACACAGTTATCGGCAACTGGCAGGAGCCATATGGTTGTCGCTTTATTGTATGAAATGCAATCGCCATGTAATTGCCTTACTTTATCACTAAGCGGTAGGGATAGTCGTAGAAGTAATAGTTGGTGAGATGACAATGATGCTTCGATGGAGATCAAGGTGTCAAGCCGGTGACAATGGTGATCATGACGGTGCTTTGGAGATGGAGATCAAAGGCACAAGATGATAATGGTCATATCATATCACTTATATTGATTGCATGTGATGTTTATCCTTTATGCATCTTATTTTGCTTAGTAGGCGGTAGCATCATAAGATGATCTCTCACTAAATTTCAAGGTATAAGTGTTCTCCCTGAGTATGCACCATTGCTACAGGTGCCGAGACACCACGTGATGATCGGGTGTGATAAGCTCTACGTTCACATACAACGGGTGCAAGCCAGTTTTGCACACCTAGAATACTCGGGTTAAACTTGATGAGCCTAGCATATGCAGATATGGCCTCAGAACACTTAGACCGAAAGGTCGAGCGTGAATCATATAGTAGATATGATCAACATAGTGATGTTCACCATTGAAAACTACTCCATCTCACGTCATGATCGGACATGGTTTAGTTGATATGGATCACGTGATCACTTAGATGATTAGAGGGATGTCTATCTAAGTGGGAGTTCTTAAGTAATATGATTAATTGAACTTTAATTTATCATGAACTTAGTACCTGATAGTATTTTGCATGTCTATGTTATTGTAGATAAATGGCTCGTGCTGTTGTTCCGTTGAATTTTAATGCGTTTCTAGAGAAAGCTAAGTTGAAAGATGATGGTAGCAATTACACGGACTGGGTCCGTAACTTGAGGATTATCCTCATCGCTGCACAGAAGAATTACGTCCTGGAAGCACCTCTAGGTGCCAAACCCGCTGCAGGAGCAACGCCAGATGTTATGAACGTCTGGCAGAGCAAAGCTGATGACTACTCGATAGTTCAGTGTGCCATGATTTATGGCTTAGAACCGGGACTTCAACGACGTTTTGAACGTCATGGAGCATATGAGATGTTCCAGGAGTTGAAGTTAATATTTCAAGAAAATGCCTAGATTAAGAGATATGAAGTCTCCAATAAGTTCTATAGCTGCAAAATGGAGGAGAATAGTTCTGTCAGTGAGCATATACTCAGAATGTCTGGGTACGACAATCACTTGACTCAGCTGGGAGTTAATCTTCCAGTTGATAGTGTCGTTGACAGAGTTCTTCAATCACTGCCACCAAGCTACACCATCTTCGTGACGAACTATAATATGCAAGGGATGGATAAGACAATTCCCGAGCTCTTCGCAATGCTAAAGGCTGCAGAGGTAGAAATCAAGAAGCAGCATCAAGTGTTGATGGTCAACAAGACCACTAGTTTCAAGGAAAAGGGTAAAGGGAAGAAGGGGAACTTCAAGAAGAACGGCAACCAAGTTGCTTCTCAAGTGAAGAAGCCTAAGTCTGGACCTAAGCCTGAGACTGAGTGCTTCTACTGCAAAGGGACTGGTCACTGGAAGTAGAACTGCCCCAAGTATTTGGCGAAGAAGAAGGATGGCAAAGTGAAAGGTATATTTGATATACATGTTATTGATGTGTACCTTCCTAATGCTCGCGGTAGCGCCTGGGTATTTGATACTGGTTCTGTTGCAAATATTTGCAACTTGAAACAAGGGCTACGGATTAAGCGAAGATTGGCTAAGGACGAGGTGACGATGAGCGTGGGAAATGGTTCCAAAGTCGATGTGATCGCCGTTGGCACGCTACCTCTACATCTACCTTCGGGAGTAGTTTTAGACCTGAATAATTGTTATTTGGTGCCAGCGTTAAGCATGAACATTATATCTGGATCTTGTTTGATGCGAGACGGCTATCCATTTAAATCGGAGAATAATAGTTGTTCTATTTATACAAATAGTATCTTTTATGGTCATGCACCCTTGATGAGTGGTCTATTTTTACTAAATCTTGATAGTAGTGATACACATGTTCATAGTATTGAAGCCAAAAGAATAAATTTAATAATGATAGTGCAACTTATTTGTGGCACTGCCATTTAGGTCATATTGGTGTAAAGCGCATGAAGAAACTCCATGCTGATGGACTTTTGGAATAACTTGATTATGAATCACTTGATGCTTGTGAACCATGCCTCATGGGCAAGATGACTAAGACTGACTTGTTGGAAATAATACATATTGATGTATGCGGTCCGATGAGTGTTGATGCTCGCGGCGGGTATCATTATTTTTTTACCTTCACAGATGATTTAAGCAGGTATGGGTATATCTACTTAATGAAACATAAGTCTAAAACATTTGAAAACTTCAAAGAATTTTAGAGTGAAGTGGAAAATCATCGTAACAAGAAAATAAAATTTCTACGATCTGATCATGGAGGAGAATATTGAGTTACGAGTTTGGTCTTCATTTGAAATAATGCGGAATAGTTTCGCAACTCACGCCACCCGGAACACCATAGCGTAATGGTGTGTCTAAACGTCGTAATCGTACTTTATTAGATATGGTGCAATCTATGATGTCTCTTACTAATTTACCGCTATCGTTTTGGGGTTATGCTTTAGAGATGACTGCATTCACGTTAAATAGGGCACCATCTAAATCCGTTGAGATGACACCATATGAACTGTGGTTTGGCAAGAAACCCAAGTTGTGTTTCTTGAAGTTTGGGGTTGCGATGCTTATGTGAAAAATCTTCAACCTGATAAACTCGAACCCAAATCGGAGAAATGTGTCTTCATAGGATACCCAAAGGAGACTGTTGGGTACACCTTCTATCACAAATCCGAAAGCAAGACATTCGTTGCTAAAAATGGATCCTTTCTAGAGAAGGAGTTGATGAGGTAACTTGATGAGGTAACTGTACCTGCTCCCTTATTGGAAAGTAGTTCATCACAGAATCAGTTCCTGTGACTCCTACACCAATTATTGAGGAAGCTAATGATGAAGATCATGTAACTTCAGATCAAGTTACTACCGAACCTCGTAGGTCAACCAGAGTAAGATCCGCACCAGAGTGGTACGGTAATCCTGTTTTGGAGGTCATGTTACTTGACCCTGACGAACCTACGAACTATGAGAAAGCAATGATGAGCCCAGATTCCGTGAAATGGCTTGAGGCCATGAAATCTGAGATGGGATCCATGTATGAGAATAAATTGTGGACTTTGGTTGACTTGCCCGATGATCGGCAAGCCATATAGAATAAATGGATCTTCAAGAAGAAGACTGACGCAGACGGTAATATTACTGTTTACAAAGCTCGACTTGTTGCAAAAGGTTTTCGACAAGTTCAAGGAGTTAACTACGATGAGACCTTCTCACCCGTAGCGATGCTTAAGTCCATCCGAATCACGTTAGCAATTGCCGCATTTTATGATTATGAAATTTGGCAAATGGATGTCAAAACTGCATTCCTTAATGGATATCTTAAAGAAGAGTTGTATATGATGCAACCAGAAGGTTTTGTCGATCCAAAAGGTGTTAACAAAGTGTGCAAGCTCTAGTGATCCATTTATGCACTGGTGCAAGCCTGTCGGAGTTGGAATATACGCTTTGATAGTGTGATCAAAGCATATGGTTTTATACAGACTTTTGGAGAAGCCTGTATTTACAAGAAAGTGAGTGGGAGCTCTGTAGAATTTCTAATATTATATGTAGATGACATATTGTTGATCAGAAATGATACTGAATTTCTGAATAGCATAAAAGGATACTTGAATAAGAATTTTTCAATGAAAGACCTCGGTGAAGTTGCGTATATATTGAGCATCAAGATCTATAGAGATAGATCAAGATGCTTAATTGGACTTTCACAAAGCACATACCTTGATAAAGTTTTGAAGAATTTCAAAATGGATCAAGCAAAGAAAGGGTTCTTGCCTATGTTACAAGGTGTGAAGTTGAGTCAGACTCAATGCCCAACCACTGTAGAAGATAGAGAGAAAATGAAAGTCATTCCCTATGCTTCAGCCATAGGTTCTATCATGTATGCAATGTTGTGTACTAGACCTGATGTGTATCTTGCTATTAGTTTAGCAGGGAGGTACCAAAGTAATCCAGGAGTGGATCACTGGAAAGCGGTCAAGAACATCCTGAAATACCTGAAAAGGACTAAGGATATGTTTCTCGTTTATGGAGGTGAAAAAGAGCTTGTCATAAACGGTTACATCGATGCAAGCTTTGACACTGATCCGGATGACTCTAAGTCGCAAACTGGATATGTATTTTTATTGAATGGTGGAGCTGTCAGTTGGTGCAGTTCCAAGCAGAGCGTCGTGGCGAGATCTACGTGTGAAGCGGAGTACATAGCTGAAGGAAATATGCCCTAGAGGCAATAATAAAGTTATTATTTATTTCCTTATATCATGATAAATGTTTATTATTCATGCTAGAATTGTATTAACCGGAAACATAATACATGTGTGAATACATAGACAAACAGAGTGTCACTAGTATACCTCTACTTGACTAGCTCGTTAATCAAAGATGGTTATGTTTCCTAACCATGAACAAGGAGTTGTTATTTGATTAACGGGATCACATCATTAGGTGAATGATCTGATTGACATGACCCATTCCATTAGCTTAGCACCTGATCGTTTAGTATGTTGCTATTGCTTTCTTCATGACTTATACATGTTCCTATGACTATGAGATTATGCAACTCCCGTTTGTCGGAGGAACACTTTGTGTGCTACCAAACGTCACAACGTAAATGAGTGATTATAAAGGTGCTCTACAGGTGTCTCCAAAGGTACATGTTGGGTTGGCGTATTTCGAGATTAGGATTTGTCACTCCGATTATCGGAGAGGTATCTCTGGGCCCTCTCGGTAATGCACATCACATAAGCATTGCAAGCATTGCAACTAATAAGTTAGTTACGAGATGATGTATTACGAAATGAGTAAAGAGACTTGCCGGTAACGAGATTAAACTAGGTATTGAGATACCGACGATCGAATCTCGGGCAAGTAACATACTGATGACAAAGGGAACAACGTATGTTGTTATGCGGTCTGACCGATAAAGATCTTCGTAGAATATGTAGGAGCCAATATGAGCATCCAGGTTTCGCTATTGGTTATTGACCGGAGACGTGTCTCGGTCATGTCTACATTGTTCTCAAACCCGTAGGGTCCGCACGCTTAAGGTTTCGATGACAGTTATATTATGAGTTTATGAGTTTTGATGTACCGAAGTTAGTTCGGAGTCCCGGATGTGATCACGGACATGACAAGGAGTCTCGAAATGGTCGAGACATAAAGATTGATATATTGGACGGCTATATTCGGACACCGGAAGTGTTCCGGGTAATTTCGGAGAAAACCGGAGAGCCGGAGGGTTACCGGAACCCCCCCGGGAGAAGTAATGGGCCATATGGGCCTTAGTGGAGAGAGAGAGGGGCAGCCAAAGGTGGGCCGCGCGCCTCCTCCCCCCCTGGTCCAAATTGGACTAGGAGAGGGGGGGCGGCGCCCCCTTTTCCTTCTCCCTCCCCACCTCTTTCCCCCTCCTAGTAGGAGTCCTACTCCTACTAGGAGGAGGACTCCTCCTTGGCGCGCCATATGTGGCCGGCCGGCCTCCTCCCCTTGATCCTTTATATACGGGGGCAAGGGGCACCCCTAGACACACAAGTTGATCCACGTGATCATATTCTTAGCCGTGTGCGGTGCCCCCTTCCACCATAGTCCTCGATAATATTGTAGCGGTGCTTAGGCGAAGCCCTGCGACAGTAGTACATCAAGATCGTCACCACACCGTCGTGCTGACAGAACTCTTCCCCGACACTTTGCTGGATCGGAGTCCGGGGATCGTCATCGAGCTGAACGTGTGCTAGAACTCGGAGGTGCCATAGTTTCGGTGCTTGATCGGTCGGGCCGTGGAGACGTACGACTACATCAACCAAACGCTTCCGTTGTCGATCTACAAGGGTACGTAGATCACACTCTCTCCTCTCGTTGCTATGCATCACCATGATCTTGCGTGTGCGTAGGAATTTTTTTGAAATTACTACGTTCCCCAATAGTGGCATCCGAGCCTAGGTTATATATGTTGATGTTATATGCACGAGTAGAACACAAGTGAGTTGTGGGCGATATAAGTCATACTGCTTACCAGCATGTCATACTTTGGTTCAGCGGTATTGTTGGACGAAGCGGCCCGGACCGACATTACGCGTACGCTTACGCGAGACTGGTTCTCCCGACGTGCTTTGCACATAGGTGGCTTGCGGGTGACAGTTTCTCCAACTTTAGTTGAACCGAGTGTGGCTACGCCCGGTCCTTGCGAAGGTTAAAACAGCACCAACTTGACAAACTATCATTGTGGTTTTGATGCGTAGGTAAGATTGATTCTTGCTTAAAGCCCGTAGCAGCCACGTAAAACTTGCAACAACAAAGTAGAGGACATCTAACTTGTTTTTGCAGGGCATGTTGTGATGTGATATGGTCAAGACATGATGCTAAATTTTATTGTATGAGATGATCATGTTTTGTAACCGAGTTATCGGCAACTGGCAAGAGCCATATGGTTGTCGCGTTATTGTATGCAATGCAATCGCGCTGTAATGCTTTACTTTATCACTAAGCGGTAGCGATAGTCGTGGAAGCATAAGATTGGCGTGACGACAACGATGCTACAATGGAGATCAAGGTGTCGCGCCGGTGACGATGGTGATCACGACGGTGCTTCGAAGATGGAGATCACAAGCACAAGATGATGATGGCCATATCATATCACTTATATTGATTGCATGTGATGTTTATCTTTTATGCATCTTATCTTGCTTTGATTGACGGTAGCATTAGAAGATGATCTCTCACTAATTATCAAGAAGTGTTCTCCCTGAGTATGCACCGTTGCGAAAGTTCTTCATGCTGAGACACCACGTGATGATCGGGTGTGATAGGCTCTACGTTCAAATACAACGGGTGCAAAACAGTTGCACACACGGAATACTCAGGTTATACTTGACGAGCCAAGCATATACAGATATGGCCTCGAAACACGGAGACCGAAAGGTCGAGCGTGAATCATATAGTAGATATGATCAACATAGTGATGTTCACCAATGAAACTACTCCATCTCACGTGATGATCAGACATGGTTTAGTTGATTTGGATCATGTAATCACTTAGAGGATTAGAGGGATGTCTATCTAAGTGGGAGTTCTTTAAGTAAATTAATTGAACCTAAATTTATCATGAAACTTAGTACCTGATAGTATCTTGCTTGTTTATGCTTGATTGTAGATAGATGGCTCGTGCTGTTGTTCCGTTGAATTTTAATGTGTTCCTTGAGAAAGCAAAGTTGAAAGATGATGGTAGCAATTACACGGACTGGGTCCGTAACTTGAGGATTATCCTCATTGCTGCACAGAAGAATTACGTCCTGGAAGCACCGCTGGGTGCCAGGCCTGCTGCTGGAGCAACACCAGATGTTATGAACGTCTGGCAGAGCAAAGCTGATGACTACTCGATAGTTCAGTGTGCCATGCTTTACGGCTTAGAATCGGGACTTCAACGACGTTTTGAACGTCATGGAGCATATGAGATGTTCCAGGAGTTGAAGTTAATATTTCAAGCAAATGCCCGGATTGAGAGATATGAATTCTCCAATAAATTCTATAGCTGCAAGATGGAAGAGAACAGTTCTGTCAGTGAGCATATACTCAAAATGTCTGGGTATAATAATCACTTGATTCAATTGGGAGTTAATCTTCCAGATGATTGCGTCATTGACAGAATTCTCCAATCACTGCCACCAAGCTACAAGAGCTTCGTGATGAACTATAATATGCAAGGGATGAATAAGACTATTCCTGAGCTCTTCGCAATGCTGAAAGCTGCGGAGGAAGAAATCAAGAAGGAGCATCAAGTGTTGATGGTCAACAAGACCACTAGTTTCAAGAAAAAGGGCAAAGGGAAGAAGAAGGGGAACTTCGAAAAGAACGGCAAGCAAGTTGCTACTCAAGAGAAGAAACCCAAACCTGGACCTAAGCCTGAAACTGAGTGCTTCTACTGAAGCAGACTGGTCACTGGAAGCGGAACTGCCCCAAGTATTTGGCGGATAGGAAGGATGGCAAGCTGAACAAAGGTATATGTGATATACATGTTATTGATGTGTACCTTACTAATGCTCGCAGTAGCACCTGGGTATTTGATACTGGTTCTGTTGCTAATATTTGCAACTCGAAACAGGGACTACGGATTAAGCGAAGATTGGCTAAGGACGAGGTGACGATGCGCGTGGGAAACGGTTCCAAAGTCGATGTGATCGCAGTCGGCACGCTACCTCTACATCTACCTTCGGGATTAATATTAGACCTAAATAATTGTTATTTGGTGCCAGCGTTAAGCATGAACATTATATCTGGATCTTGTTTGATGTGAGACAGTTATTCATTTAAATCTGAGAATAATGGTTGTTCTATTTATATGAGTAATATATTTTATGGTCATGCACCCTTAAAGAGTGGTCTATTTTTGTTGAATCTCGATAGTAGTGACACACATATTCATAGTGTTGAAACCAAAAGATGCAGAGTTGATAATGATAGTGCAACTTATTTGTGGCACTGCCGTTTAGGTCATATCGGTGTAAAGCGCATGAAGAAACTCCATACTAATGGACTTTTGGAACCACTTGATTATGAATCATTTGGTACTTGCGAACCGTGCCTCATGGGCAAGATGACTAAAACACCGTTCTCCGGTACTATGGAGAGAGCAACAGATTTGTTGGAAATCATACATACAGATGTATGTGGTCCGATGAATATTGAGGCTCGTGGCGGATATCGTTATTTTCTCACCTTCACAGATGACTTAAGCAGATATGGGTATATCTACTTAATGAAACACAAGTCTGAAACATTTGAAAAGTTCAAAGAATTTCAGAGTGAAGTAGAAAATCATCGTAACAAGAAAATAAAATTCCTACGATCTGATCGTGGAGGAGAATATTTGAGTTACGAGTTTGGTGTACATTTGAAAAATTGTGGAATAGTTTCGCAACTCACGCCACCCGGAACACCACAGCGTAATGGTGTGTCCGAACGTCGTAATCGTACTTTACTAGATATGGTGCGATCTATGATGTCTCTTACTGATTTACCGCTATCGTTTTGGGGATACGCTCTAGAGACGGCCGCATTCACATTAAATAGGGCACCATCAAAATCCGTTGAGACGACGCCTTATGAACTATGGTTTGGCAAGAAACCAAAGTTGTCGTTTCTGAAAGTTTCGGGCTGCGATGCTTATGTGAAAAAGCTTCAACCTGATAAGCTCGAACCCAAATCGGAGAAATGTGTCTTCATAGGATATCCAAAGGAGACTATTGGATACACCTTCTATCACAGATCTGAAGGCAAGACTTTTGTTGCTAAGTTCGGAAACTTTCTAGAGAAGGAGTTTCTCTCAAAAGAAGTGAGTGGGAGGAAAGTAGAACTTGACGAGGTAACTGTACCTGCTCCCTTATTGGAAAGTAGTGCATCACAGAAAACTATTTCTGTGACACCTACACCAGTTAGTGAGGAAGCTAATGATGATGATCATGAAACTTCAGAACAAGATACTACTGAACCTCGTAGATCAACCAGAGTGAGATCCGCGCCAGAGTGGTACGGTAATCCTGTTCTGGAAGTCATGCTACTAGATCATGATGAACCTACGAACTATGAAGAAGCGATGGTGAGCCCAGATTCCGCAACATGGCTTGAAGCCATGAAATCTGAGATGGGATCCATGTATGAGAACAAAGTATGGACTTTGGTTGACTTGCCCGATGATCGGCAAGCAATTGAGAATAAATGGATCTTCAAGAAGAAGACTGACGCTGACGGTAATATTACTGTCTACAAAGCTCGACTTGTCGCAAAAGGTTTTCGACAAGTTCAAGGGATTGACTACGATGAGACCTTCTCACCCGTAGCGATGCTTAAGTCTGTCCGAATCATGTTAGCAATTGCCGCATTTTATGATTATGAAATTTGGCAGATGGATGTCAAAACTGCATTCCTGAATGGATTTCTGGAAGAAGAGTTGTATATGATGCAACCAGAAGGTTTTGTCGATCCAAAGGGAGCTAAAAAAGTGTACAAGCTCCAGCGATCCATTTATGGACTGGTGCAAGCCTCTCGGAGTTGGAATAAACGCTTTGATAGTGTGATCAAAGCATTTGGTTTTATACAGACTTTTGGAGAAGTCTGTATTTACAAGAAAGTGAGTGGGAGCTCTGTAGCATTTCTGATATTATATGTGGATGACATATTACTAATTGGAAATGATATAGAATTTCTGGATAGCATAAAGGGATACTTGAATAAGAGTTTTTCAATGAAAAACCTCGGTGAAGCTGCTTACATATTACGTATTAAGATCTATAGAGATAGATCAAGATGCTTAATTGGACTTTCACAAACCACATACCTTGACAAAGTTTTGAAGAAGTTCAAAATGGATCAAGCAAAGAAAGGGTTCTTGCCTGTGTTACAAGGTGTGAAGTTGAGTAAGACTCAATGCCCGACCACTGCAGAAGATAGAGAGAAAATGAAAGATGTTCCCTATGCTTCAGCCATAGGCTCTATCATGTATGCAATGCTGTGTACCAAACCTGATGTGTGCCTTGCTATAAGTCTAGCAGGGAGGTACCAAAGTGATCTAGGAGTGGATCACTGGACAGCGGTCAAGAACATCCTGAAATACCTGAAAAGGACTAAGGATATGTTTCTCATATATGGAGGTGACAAAGAGCTCATCGTAAAAGGTTACATTGATGCGAGCTTTGACACTGATCCGGACAATTCTAAATCGCAAACCGGATACGTGTTTACATTAAACGGTGGAGCTGTCAGTTGGTGCAGTTCTAAACAAAGCGTTGTAGCGGGATCTACATGTGAAGCGGAGTACATAGCTGCTTCGGAAGCAGCAAATGAAGGAGTCTGGATGAAGGAGTTCATATCCGATCTAGGTGTCATATCTAGTGCATCGGGTCCAATGAAAATCTTTTGTGACAATACTGGTGCAATTGCCTTGGCAAAGGAATCCAGATTTCACAAGAGAACCAAGCACATCAAGAGACGCTTCAATTCCATCCGGGATCTAGTCCAGGTGGGAGACATAGAGATTTGCAAGATACATACGGATCTGAATGTTGCAAACCTGTTGACTAAGCCTCTTCCACGAGCAAAACATGATCAGCACCAAGGCTCCATGGGTGTTAGAATCATTACTGTGTAATCTAGATTATTGACTCTAGTGCAAGTGGGAGACTGAAGGAAATATGCCCTAGAGGCAATAATAAAGTTATTATTTATTTCCTTATATCATGATAAATGTTTATTATTCATGCTAGAATTGTATTAACCGGAAACATAATACATGTGTGAATACATAGACAAACAGAGTGTCACTAGTATGCCTCTACTTGACTAGCTCGTTAATCAAAGATGGTTATGTTTCCTAACCATGAACAAGGAGTTGTTATTTGATTAACGGGATCACATCATTAGATGAATGATCTGATTGACATGACCTATTCCATTAGCTTAGCACCCGATCGTTTAGTATGTTGCTATTGCTTTCTTCATGACTTATACATGTTCCTATGACTATGAGATTATGCAACTCCCGTTTGCCGGAGGAACACTTTGTGTGCTACCAAACGTCACAACGTAAATGGGTGATTATAAAGGTGCTCTACAGGTGTCTCCAAAGGTACATGTTGGGTTGGCGTATTTCGAGATTAGGATTTGTCACTCCGATTGTCGGAGAGGTATCTCTGGGCCCTCTCGGTAATGCACATCACATAAGCCTTGCAAGCATTGCAACTAATAAGTTAGTTGCGAGACGATGTATTACAAAACGAGTAAAGAGACTTGCCGGTAACGAGATTGAACTAGGTATTGAGATACCGACGATCGAATATCGGGCAAGTAACATACCGATGACAAAGGGAACAACCTATGTTGTTATGCGGTCTGACCGATAAAGATCTTCGTAGAATATGTAGGAGCCAATATGAGCATCCAGGTTCCGCTATTGGTTATTGACCGGAGACGTGTCTCGGTCATGTCTACATTGTTTTCGAACCCGTAGGGTCCGCACGCTTAAGGTTTCGATGACAGTTATATTATGAGTTTATGAGTTTTGATGTACCGAAGTTAGTTCGGAGTCCCGGATGTGATCACGAACATGATGAGGAGTCTCGAAATGGTCGAGACATAAAGATTGATATATTGGACGGCTATATTCGGACACCGGAAGTGTTCCGGGTAATTTCGGAGAAAACCGGAGAGCCGGAGGGTTACCAGAACACCCCCGGGAGAAGTAATGGGCCATATGGGCCTTAGTGGAGAGAGAGAGAGGGGCAGCCAAAGGTGGGCCGCGCGCCTCCTCCCCCCCTGGTCCGAATTGGACTAGGAGAGGGGGGCGGTGCCCCCTTTTCCTTCTCCCTCCCCACCTCTTTCCCCCTCCTAGTAGGAGTCCTACTCCTACTAGGAGGAGGACTCCTCCTTGGCGCGCCATATGTGGCCGGCCGGCCTCCTCCCCTTGATCCTTTATATACAGGGGCAAGGGGCACCACTAGACACACAAGTTGATCCACGTGATCATATTCTTAGCCGTGTGCGGTGCCCCTTCCACCATAGTCCTCGATAATATTGTAGCGGTGCTTAAGCGAAGCCCTGCGACGGTAGTACATCAAGATCGTCACCACGCCGTCGTGCGGACGGAACTCTTCCCTGACACTTTGCTGGATCGGAGTCCGGGGATCGTCATCGAGCTGAACGTGTGCTAGAACTCGGAGGTGCCATAGTTTCGGTGCTTGATCGGTCGGGCCATGGAGACGTACGACTACATCAACCAAACGCTTCCGTTGTCGATCTACAAGGGTACGTAGATCACACTCTCCCCTCTCGTTGCTATGCATCACCATGATCTTGTGTGTGCGTAGGAAATTTTTTGAAATTACTACGTTCCCCAACAATAGCTGCTTCGGAAGCAGCAAATGAAGGAGTCTGGATGAAGGAGTTCATATCCGATCTAGGTGTCATACCTAGTGCATCAAGTCCAATGAAAATCTTTTGTGACAATACTGGTGCAATTGCCTTGGCAAAGGAATCCAGATTTCACAAGAGAACCAAGCACATCAAGAGATGCTTCAATTCCATCTGCAATCAAGTCAAGAAGGGAGACATAGAGATTTGCAAAATACATACGGATCTGATTGTTGCAGACCCGTTGACTAAGCCTCTCTCACGAACTAAACATGATCAGCACCAAGACTCCATGGGTGTTAGAATCGTTTAGTTTATTGCTATTGCTTTCTCCAAAACTTATACATGTTCCTATGACTATCAGATTATGCAACTCCCGAGTACCGGAGGAACACTTCGTGTGCTACCAAACGTCACAACGTAACTGGGTGATTATAAAGGTGCTCTACAGGTGTCTCTGATGGTACTTGTTGAGTTGGCGTAGATCGAGATTAGGATTTGTCACTCCGATTGTGGGAGAGGTATCTCTAGGCCCTCTAGGTAATGCACATCACTATGAGCCTTGCAAGGAATGTGACTGATGAGTTAGTTACGGGATGATGCATTACGGAACGAGTAAAGAGACTTGCCGGTAACGAGATTGAACTAGGTATGATGATACCGATGATCGAATCTCGGGCAAGTAACATACCGATGACAAAGGGAACAACGTATGTTGTTATGCGGTTTGACTGATAAAGATCTTCGTAGAATATGTAGGAACCAATATGAGCATCCAGGTTCCGCTATTGGTTATTGACCGGAAGTGAGTCTCAGTCATGTCTACATAGTTCTCGAACCCGTAGGGTCCGCACGCTTAACGTTCGATGACGATCGGTATTATGAGTTTATGTGTTTTGATGTATCGAAGGTAGTTCGGAGTCCCAGATGTGATCATGAACATGACGAGGAGTATCGAAATGGTCGAAACATAAAGATTGATATATTGGACGATGTTATTCGGACATCGGATGAGTTCCGGGGGTCACCGGATAAATATCGGTGTGCCGGGGGGTTATCGGAAACCTCGGGGGAACTAATGGGCCAACATGGGCCTTGTGAGAGAGAGGAGGGGCCCTAGGGCTGCCCCCCCCTTGAGGAGTCCGAATTGGACTAGGAGGGGGGCGCCCCCCCCCCCCTCTTTCTCTCTCCCTCTCTCCCTCTCCGGCCCCCCCCCCCCTCTTCCCTTGTTGGAAACCTACTAGGAATAGGATTCCTAGTAGGAATCCTACTTAGGGCGCGCCCTATGAGGGTCGGCCGACCTCCCCCTTGCTCCTTTATATACGGGGGAAGGGGGCACCCTAGGACACACAAGTTGACAGTTGTCTTAGCCGTGTGTGGTGCCCCCTCCACAGATTTCCACCTCGGTCATATCGTTGTAGTGCTTAGGCGAAGCCCTGCGTTGGTAACTTCATCATCACCATCATCACGCCGTCGTGCTGACAAAACTCTCCCTCGACCTCAGCTGGATCAAGAGTACGAGGGACGCCACCAAGTTGAACGTGTGCAGATCACGGAGGTGTCGTGTGTTCGGTACTTGATCGGTTGGATAGCGAAGACGTTCGACTACATCAACCATGTTACTTAACGCTTCCGCTTTCGGTATACGAGGGTACATGGACACACTCTCCCCGCTCGTTGCTATGCTCTCCTAGATAGATCTTGCATGATCATAGGATTTTTTTTTTACAATACTACGTTCCCCAACACTTTTTCCTTCATCAATAGAAGTATGCACATGAGCTCCTTGAGCGCGACGGCATGCTTAACTGCAAGCCCGTCGCCACTCATGTTGACACGAAGGCCAAGCTTTCTGCGCTTGATGGGTCCCCGGCATCGGATGGTCCGTTCTATCGCTCCACTGTGGGCACACTTCGCTACTTGACTCTCACCAGGCTGGATTTGCAGTATGCGGTACAGCAGGTGTGCCTTCATATGCATGCTCCATGCAACAGTCACTGGAACCTGGTGCGGATTATTCAGTACATCCGCGGCAATATGGCTCTGGGGCTCACCTTGACGGCATCATCCTCCACTGACATGGTCGCCTATTCTAATGCTGACTGGGTCGGCTGTCCGGACACTCGTCGCTCCACATCTGGCTATTGCGTCTACCTCGGGCCATCCCTCATCTCTTAGTCGTCTAAATGACAACCTACGGGTGTTATGCTCTAGCGCTAAGGCAGTGTACCGAGCCGTGGCTAACACCGTTGTTGAGTGCTCTTGGCTTCGGCAACTTCTTCAGGAGCTGCATCACGGCGTGTCTCGGGCTACACTACTATATCGTCATAGTGTCTCCACCAACCCTGTTCATCATCACCGCACGAAGCACATCAAGCTCGATATGCACTTCATGCCTGAGCAGGTGGCTTTCGAGCGCATCGCATCTTGCACGTTCCCATCGCTCAGCAGTTTGCCGATGTCATGACCAAGGGATTACCGGCGTCCACTTTCGAGGAGTTTTGGTCCAGTCTATGGATCACCAGTGACGTATCGACTGCCGGGGGGTGCTCAGCACGCCTATTATCGCATGTGCATTAGGTAACTAGGATTTCATTTTTTGTTCCCTAGTCTAGAGATATCTCTTGATTCTTCCCTTGTATAGCGGATACGGTTGAGATCTCGCTGCTCATGTACTCTATATATGCTATGGCATATGATCAATACAATTCATTGATCCAAATATTGTCTATCTACATCTTTGAGTACCGCTATATGTGCCCCTTCCAGATGGAAGAGAATTAGATTTGGTTCCAGTGCCATTTCCGGGCCAACCGCCCAACAAAGCAAGACATCCCTCCAATAGTAGCACAAAGAAAGAGGAAGAGCAACAACAGAAAATCATACCGACGACGAAGAAGAATCTCTGTCTCCACACAACCACCACCCATCCGAGGACCAACCAGTAAGCGTCAGTCTACCTCAGACACTATAGCTCGCGACCTTGACGAGATCCGGGAATCCCCCATCCTGCTAGCTCCTAGATGAAGACAAGAGCCCCGCCTGACCACGTACGGAGCCCGAGGAAACATATTTAGATGTGACGCCATCGTGACGGCCTCGGCAGTGAATCCCTCAACCCTAATCCTACCGAGAACACACCGGACACACGGGTCCGAGGTTCCCCTTCCCTCCCACAGCCGGAGCGGCTGGAGAGGGAGAGGAAACAAGCGGCGGCACCGGCGACGCACAAAGGGACCTGCTCGCCTTGAGATCGCCTGGCTAACCCTAAGCTCCGCTCGTAGTGTTACGTTGTGCAACGGTACTTTGACATTCGCTGTGATTAAGATCTACTATAGTCATAGACTTTCACGCAGTATTATGGCAAAAAATATGTTGGAAGGTATTATTGACAAAAATCTAAAATTACCAAAAACAACTGAGCATTTTAAAGATCCTGCTTTTTTGAACTCATGAAAACTTTTATTTTTTTAATATTCTTATCATATTCATGATTTTTTTAAAATACAAACATAATTTAAATTCATGAATGTTTCTTAAATTTTGTGAACATTTTTTGAAACTCACAAATAACATCCTGAATATTTTGGAAAGATGTAAACGTGTGTTAACAGAAAAACCTGTTGAAATTAAAAATGTTAGCTTAAAAACAAACGGGGAAAATCGCCAACACAATACCTGCGTGTTTGCTCGCAGTCTTAATTTTTATTAAAACACTGAAAAGTATTTTAAGAAAAAGCCGACCAAAATGAAAAGATCGGCTGATAAACTGATCGGAAAAAAAATCACCAGCGCAATATGCAGATAGCGGTATATAGGCCTCGGATGTGTCAGTTCCAATATTGTCATGTGCGACCCACAAATCCAACCAGAGCCTTACAGCCAGGTCCACTTCTTGAAAAAACATTGAGCTCTCTTATGCCTCTATTCTTAGGGAGCTTAGTAGTTGTAAGGATATGTTTTCGTATTACTATACCCCTAAAAAAGATACTGTTTTCATTGGAGTCATTTTGGGCGACCGAGCTCAACGCAGAACCCTTCACATATTATAATTTTTTTGGAGTCCTTTGTTCAGAGTCCTGCGTTATTTTTTATGGAAATACTTTTTTATGATAACTTACTAGCAAAAATGCCTGTGCGTTGCACCGGGAGAAAAGAATTTATCACACCGCGTAAGCATAGCCTATTACACGAGTAATTCTTTAATTTATGAACCACATCAACTATTCTCAACATGAAGAATTATGCTTTCAGCCAGACCATCTTTGCAAAATGGCTAAGAAATGTTTGCATTGTTTAGTTCGCAGCTTTGCTATTTTATTCCCTCCTGCACTGTGCTCTCCAGTCACGATGATGGTGTACTTTTTGCCCTGTGTTAATGCGAGGCATATGTAGGACCGGGAATCTATTGGGTTAACTATTGTGACCCGCTTGCTTCAAAAATAAAAAACTATTGTGATCAGTTTTTTTTTTGTGAGAAGACTTCCAATCTATTCATCAACTATCAAGATAGTACAAAGAACACTAGAAGTAAAATTTACATCCAAGTTCATAGACCACCTAGCGACGACTACAAGCACTAGAGCGAGCCGAAGGCGCGCCTCCGTCTTCGCCCCTCCCTCATCGGAGCCGGGCAAACATTGTTGTAGTAGACAGTCGGGAAGTCGTCGTACTAAGGCCCCGTAGGACCAGCGCACCAAAACAGCAACCGCCGCCGATGAAGAGAAGCATAGACCGAAAGGATCCAACCTGCAGACACACAGACGTAGACGAACGAAGATCGGATCCAGTCGGATCCACCGAAGACAAACGCCGACCGGATCCCACGAGATCCGCCGGAGACAAACCTCCACACGCCTTCCGATGATGCTTGAAACATCACTGGGACGGGAGCTAGGCTGGGAGAACCTTATTCTATCTTCAAGAAATCGCCGCCGCCTCATCTTCTTAAGCATGGCACAAACCCTAACTAAACTCAGAAAACCATCTAAAAGCGGAGCCCTCCCGTCGGCAAGAGCCGGGATCCACCGTGCCTCCATGGTCCAAGTACCATAGAAGATGAGGCGGACCGGCGGCGCCGACGAAAGGCAAGGAAACCCTACATAGGAGTTGGCATGTACTCGACCTTTGGTATTGTTGTTGCATACGATGTTGTATATAACTATTGTGACCAGTTTATTAACCAAGAACCGAAAACATGGATAGTTAATTTTCTGAAACCTAGAACATTTTTCCCATGGATATGTAATGATCTTCTCAAAATCTAGAACAGTTTTATCCTAAACCTTTTTTTTCTTAAACCTAGAACATTGTCCTACTTAATCTTAATTTATACAAAGACTGCAAGTCTTGTAGGAAGAATCCTAAATTTGCAAAAATTAGAATAAAAATGAGGCATTCTAGTGAGCATGCATCTAATTAGATAGTATCAGATGTAATGTAATAGTGGAGGAGACACATTCCCTCCTCTTGACCAACCTGATTATTTTCTTTATTTGTATAAGATTTCTCTTAAACCTTATAACTTATTTAAAATTACTTCATTATGAATTAGGTGTTATGCCGACCACATAAAAAATTAACCTAGAGGCTACAGCAAAAATCCAAAATTAAGCAATGATGGACCTGAGAGGCACTAAGCTTAATTGTTCCTGGCAATAAAGCTAGAACCACTTGTCCTGAAATAGATCTCAATAGGCAAAATAACTAACTTGTGGTGTACGCGTGATTTTATCAGATCAAACAATTCAGGTGGTGAGCCGAGTTGTTAACCCAAATCCCCAGAATTTTACATGATTGAATGCTGCTCTATAGACTAACCATGACTTACATAAAGCTACCCAGCGTAAAACGAACCTTCGTCAAGCGTTGGAGAGGGGGATATCATCCTTGCGCCACGACCATGGCTCGTCAAGATGAGCTACTTGAGATCAGACACAGCTATAAAAGAATATGGCAACGACACGGAGTAAGTTTCCTCTGCACTCATATTTGGAGTATACAACACCCATGATGGAGTCTCTGAATCGCAATGATGGAGCTTTACAGATTGTGTTACATCTAACTTGAACAGCGGCGACGACTAATGGATCCCTTCCAAACAGCAGGAAATCAAAGATCTCGGATCTGACGAGGTGTGAATCCTGATGATGTAGCCTGAAAATAGATCACAAGCATATGAAAAAAGGATCACTAAACATCATGAGCTATTAAAAGTGTACGAGGAGAAAATCTGAAAATAACAGTCAATTATTTTATAGAACTTACACTTGTTTTCCGGAACAAATGGTAACAATCATGATATCATATTAGAGCTTATTCAGGACATCTTTTTTACTAAAGGGAGTACTATGTTTCAGCAAAATTGTCAAACTATGTCTACACATTTAGCATACTATTATCTCTGTCATCTCAACGTACACTGCTCTGTACCTTGTTAAAATCCTAACCGTCAAAATTTATGCCAAAACAATATCTAGGACTTGGATGTTAATCGCTAAAAGCAGTTTTGCTAAGTCCCCAGTGGTGCTGTACCAAGAATATGGTGGAGTGCTTGAATCCATCATCAGCGTCGACGATCAAAGTCGGACACTGGTCACCAGTCATGCACTGCCTCCGATTCCGAAAGTGGTGAGGATAAGCAGGCCAGACAGCCTTACAGCCAGGTCCACTTCTTGAAAAAACATTAAGCTCTCTTATGCCTCTATTCTTAGGGAGCTTAGTAGTTGTAAGGATATGTTTTCGTAATACTATACCCCTAAAAGGATACTGTTTTCATTGGAGTCATTTTGGGCGACCGAGCTCAACGCAGAACCCCTCACATATTATGATTTTTTTTAGTCCTTTGTTCAGAGTCCTGCGTTATTTTTTATGGAAATACTTTTTTATGATAACTCATAATATAGCGTCAAGAGGATGCAAAACAATGGGTATGTATCCTGTCTTTACACGATTAGAATGCATATAGTCAACACAATCCGCGAGTCAACTGGGTGACCCTGCCGGCGCGTGCGGGCGACCAACTAGCGTTCGGACGGCGCGGCCGGGAGCGGCGGGTCATCATTCATCTCTCGATCCACGAGGACCCGACACAAGGCCTCAGGGTTGTGTCCAAGAGATACAACTTTCAGAAGGGCGTCGTTGACGGCGAACGACAGGCCCGAGACCCGCGTGAGCGCATCTCCTGCCCCGACAACAACCACCGGCGCGGCCGTGACGATGACCAAGAAAGGCGCCGTGAAGACAAGGACCGTAGGGGGCATGACGGCTCGCGCAACAGGGAAGGGTGGGGCGCGCGCATCAGGCGCAGCCTGTCCAGGCAGCCGCGGGACTCCTCACGGGACCATGGTCGCGGTGCTGGGCGCGAGGATCGCCGGGATGATGATGGCCGCGACCGCGACGGCCGTCGCCGCGCTTTCATTGCTGCATCGCCTGAGTCTGCCGTCCTGCTGGGCTCCGGCTCCTCCAGCGCGGCCGCGGCATGTGTCATGGAGATGCAGCCTCTGCTGACCTTGCCGCTGGAGGCTGAACGCGGCCGCATCGTCGCGCAGCACCCCTCGTCGCGCGCTGCCTGTCGTCGGTCTCAGGAGAGCCTCACGCCACCAATCTCGCATCCGTTGTCGCCAACTACCGTCCACCCGCCGTCTCCGAGGTCCATGAGGAATGAAGCCCGGTCGTCTGCGCTTGTGCCGAACATATCAAGCCCGGCGCTGCTCGAGCTTTGCTCGCCCCAGATGCTGTTGCTGCCTGTTCCGTCGCCTTCCAGGCCCTCGGGGTTTGAGGCCTCCCCAACGCCACCCCTGTTGTCTAGTGGGCCGCTGCGCCGCACTCCATCGCCCGTGCGGCATCGTAGGGTTGTTGTTGGTGCGGTCGGCCTCCAGTGCCTTGCACCCCTGTTTGAAGATCGCCACGAAGCCATCCTGCCCACACCCACTGATACGTCTCCAACGTATCTATAATTTTTGATTGTTCCATGCTATTATATTATCTGTTTTGGATGTTTAATGGGCTTTAATATACCTTTTTATATTATTTTTACGACTAACCTATTAACCGAAAGCCCAGTGCAAATTGTTGTTTTTTTGCCTATTTCAGTGTTTCGCAGAAAAGGAATATTAAACGGAATCCAAACGGAATGAAACCTTCACGATGATCTTTTTTGGAACAAACGTGATCCAGGAGACTTGGAGTGGACGTCAAGGAAGCAGCGAGGCGGCCACGAGGTAAGAGGGCGTGCCCCCCACCCTCGTGGTCCCCTCACAGCTCCACCAACCTACTTCTTTCACCTATATATACTCTTATACCCTTAAACCTTCTGGGAGAGCAACGAAACACCTTTTCTACCACCGCAACCTTCTGTACCCGTGAGATCCCATCTTGGGGCCTTTTTCGGCGATCTGCCGGAGGGGGATTCGATCACGGAGGACTTCTACATCAACACCATAGCCTCTCCGATGATGTGTGAGTAGTTTACCACAGACCTTCGGGTCCATAGTTATTAGCTAGATGTCTTCTTGGAGATCTATTCGATGTACCTCTTTTTGCGGTGTGTTTGCCGAGATCCGATGAATTGTGGGTTTATGATTTGATTATCTATGAATATTATTTGATTCTCCTTTGAATTCTTATATGCATGATTTGATATCTTTGCAAGTCTATTCGATTTATCAGTTTGGTTTGGCCTACTAGATTGATCTTTCTTGCAATGGGAGGAGTGCTTAGCTTTGGGTTCAATCTTGCGATGTCCTTTCCCAGTGACAACAGGGGCAGCAAGGCACATATTGTATTGTTGCCATCGAGGATAAAAATATGGGGTTTATATCATATTGCTTGAGTTTATCCCTCTACATCATGTCATCTTGCCTAATGCGTTACTCTGTTCTTATGAACTTAATACTCTAGATGCATGCTGGATAACGGTCGATGTGTGGAGTAATAGTAGTAGATGCAGAATCGTTTCGGTCTACTTGTCACAGATGTGATGCCTATATTCATGATCATTGCCTTAGATATCATCATAACTATGCGCTTTTCTATCAATTGCTCGGCAGTCATTTGTTCATCCACCGTAATACATGCTATCTTGAGAGAAGCCACTAGTGAAGCCTATGGCCCTCGGGTCTACTTTATATAATATAAGTTTTCAATTTAAAATTCTAGTTTACTATTTATTTGCAATCTTTATTTTCCAATCTATATCACAAAAATACCAAAAAAATATCTTATTATCTTTATCAAATCTCACTCTCGTAAGTGACCGCGAAGGGATTGACAACCCTTTATCGGGTTGGTTGCGAGGCTCTTATTTGTTAGTGCGGGTACTAGGGGTTTTGCGTGTAGTCTCCTACTGGATTGATACCTTGGTTCTCAAAAACTGAGGGAAATACTTACGCTACTTTGATGCATCACCCTTTCCTCTTCAAGGGAAAACCAACGCATGCTCAAGAGGTAGCAAGAAGGATTTCTGGCGCTATTGTCCGGGAGATCTACGCACAAGTCAAGACATACCAAGTACCCATCACAAACTCTTATCCCTCGCATTACATTATTTGCCATTTGCCTCTCGTTTTCCTCTCCCCCACTTCACCCTCGCCGTTTTATTCGCCTATTTCCCGTTTGCCTTTCCTTTGCCATGGCCGAGTCGAAAAGGGGTAAGGGTTCTCTCCAGAGTTCTAGTACTTTGGATAGACCCTCTGTCCTTTCTAAGCTCATAAATAATGATGCTATGGAAAGACCTACCGGGGTTATCAATGAGAGTTTGGATAATTTCGATGAAGATGATTCCGGATTTTTTCGTTATTTCCTTGATGAATCTTTGAAAGACGCTTGGGATAGGTTATTAAGGATCCTAGCTAACTATGTGCCCTAATATCAAATTGGGATATACCTAAAAAGCTTTTATGTTGGCTTACCCTCTTCGTTCAAGCAAGTTTTAGATTCTATTTTTGAAGAAGGTTTTCTTGAGGGGATGCCATAGATACCTATGAAAAGATGAAAACTATATTTGGCCACCCCATGAGTGAGAAGGTTGAATCCACCTCTCTTTTGTGCTTTTATCAAAATGAAATTATCAAAGAGATGAAGGCTAGCTTAGATGCAAATTTTCGTAGCATGCTTAATCTTTCTTCCACCATTAATGGCCATGTGATTTCTCAAAATAGAAAGATAAATGCTATAGATAATATTTTTTCTCTTTTCTTTCCCAACACCAAAGATGTCAATACCTAGATCTATTCTTGCTTTTATGCCTAGCTAGGGGCGTTAAACGATAGCGCTTGTTGGGAGGCAACCCAATTTTATTTTTTTCCTTGATTTTTGTTCCTGTTTAGTAATAAGTAAATCATCTATCCTATGTTATTCTTGTGTTTTTTATGTTTTAATTAGTGTTTGTGACAAGTAAAGCCTTTAGGATCTTCTTGGATAATTGTTATTTGATCTTGCTGGAAAAAAAACAGAAAGTATGCGCTCACGAGAATAATTTTCATTTTTAACCAGAGAGCGATAAAATACTGATTCCAACTGCAGTAGATCAATATACAAATTATTTAGGTAGTCCTAATTTGGTAGAAGTTTTGGAGTTACAGAAGTATTCGAAACTTACAGATTACTACAGACTGTTCTGTTTTTGACAGATTCTGTTTTTCGTGTGTTGTTTGCTTATTTTGATGAATCTATGGCTAGTATCGGGGGGTATGAACCATAAAAAAGTTGGAATACAGTAGGTTTAACACCAATATAAACAAATAATGAGTTCATTACAGTACCTTAAGTGGTGATTTGTTTTCTTATACTAACGGAGCTCATGAGATTTTTTGTTGAGTTTTGTGTTGTGAAGTTTTCAAGTTTTTGGGTAAAGATTTGATGGATTTTGGAACAAGGAGTGGCAAGAGCCTAAGCTTGGGGATTCCCAAGGCACCCCAAGGTAAAATACAAGGACAACCAAAAGCCTAAGATTGGGTATGCCCCGGAAGGCATCCCCTCTTTCGTCATCGTCTATCGGTAACTTTACTTGAGGCTATATTTTTATTCACCACATGATATGTGTTTTGCTTGGAGTGTCTTTTATGATTTGAGTCTTTGCTTTTTAGTTTACCACAGTCATCCTTGCTGTACACACCTTTTGGGAGAAACACACATGAATTGAAATTTATTAGAATACTCTATGTGCTTCACTTATATCTTTTGAGCTAGATAATTTTGCTCTAGTGCTTCACTTATTTTTTTTTGAGCACGGTGGTGGATTTATTTTGTAGAAATTATTGATATCTCATGCTTCACTTATATTATTTTGAGAGTCTTTTAGAACAGCATGATAATTTTCTTTGGCTATAAAACTAGTCCTAATATGATAGGCATCCAAGATGGGTATAATAAAAACTTTCATATAAAGTGCATTGAATACTATGAGAAGTTTGATACTTGATGATTGTTTTGAGATATGAAGATGGTAATATTAGAGTCATGATAGTTGAGTAGTTGTGAATTTGAGAGATACTTGTGTTAAATTTTGTGATTCCCGTAGCATGCACGTATGGTGAACCGTTATGTGATGAAGTCGGAGCATAGTTTATTTATTGATTGTCTTCCCTATGAGTGGAGGTCGGGGACGAGCGATGGTCTTTTCCTACTAATCTATCCCCCTAGGAGCATGCGCGTAGTACTTTGTTTTGATAACTAATAGATTTTTGCAATAAGTATGTGAGTTCTTTATGACTAATGTTGAGTCCATGGATTATATGCACTCTCACCCTTCCACCATTGCTAGCCTCTCTAGTACCGCGCAACTTTCGCCGGTACCATAAACCCACCATATATCTTCCTCAAAACAGCCACCATACCTGCCTATTATGGCATTTTCATAGCCATTCCGAGATATATTGCCATGCAACTTTCCACCGTTCCGTTTATTATGGCACGCTTCATCATTGTCATATTGCTTTGCATGATCATGTAGTTGACACCGTATTTGTGGCAAAGCCACCGTTCATAATTCTTTCATACATGTCACTCTTGATTCATCGCACATCCCGGTACACAGCCGGAGGCATTCACATAGAGTCATATTTTTGTTCTAGTATCGAGTTGTAATTCTTGAGTTGGAAGTAAATAAAAGTGTGATGATCATCATTATTAGAGCATTGTCCCAGTGAGGAAAGGATGATGGAGACTATGATTCCCCCACAAGTCGGGATGAGACTCCGGACAAAAAAAAATAAAGAGAAAAAAGGGAAAAGAGGCCATAAAAAAGGGGAGAAAAGGCCCAAATAAAAAAATAAGAGAAAAAGAGATAAGGGGCAATGCTACTATCCTTTTACCACACTTGTGCTTCAAAGTAGCACCATGATCTTCATGATAGAGAGTGTCCTATTTTGTCACTTTCATATACTAGTGGGAATTTTTCATTATAGAACTTGGCTTGTATATTCCAATGATGGGCTTCGTCACAATACCCTAGGTCTTCGTGAGTAAGCAAGTTGGATACACACCCACTTAGTTTCTTTTTGAGCTTTCATACACTTATAGCTCTAGTGCATCCGTTGCATGGCAATCCCTACAGACTCACATTGATATCTCTTGATGGGCATCTCCATAGCCCGTTGATACGTCTAGTTGATGTGAGCATACACTTATATTCTCCTTTTTTGTCTTCTCCACAACCACCATTATATCCCACCTATAGTGCTATATCCATGGCTCATACTCATGTATTGCGTGAAGATTGAAAATGTTTGGTAACGTCAAAAGTATGAAATAATTGCTTGGCTTGTCATCGGGGTTGTGCAAGATTTAAATATTTTGTGTGGTGAAGATAGAGCATAGCCAGACTATATGATTTTGTAGGGATAACTTTCTTTGGCCATGTTATTTTGAGAAGACATAATTGCTTTATTAGTATGCTTGAAGTATTACTATTTTATGTCAATATTAAACTTTTATCTTGAATCTTATGGATCTGAACATTCATGCCACAATAAAGAGAATTACATTGAAAATTATGTTAGGAAGCATTCCACATCAAAAAAATTGTTTTTATCATTTACCTACTCGAGGACGAGCAGGAATTAAGCTTGGGGATGTTTGATACTTCTCCAATGTATCTATAATTTTTTTTGTTCCATGCTATTATATTATCTGTTTTGGATGTTTAATGGGCTTTAATATACCTTTTTATATTATTTTTGGGACTAACCTATTAACCGAAAGCCCAGTGCAAATTGTTGTTTTTGTGCCTATTTTAGTGTTTCGCAGAAAAGGAATATCAAACGGAATCCAAACAGAATGAAATCTTCGCGAGGATCTTTTTTGGAACAAACGTGATCCAGGAGACTTAGAGTGGACGTTAAGGAAGCAGCGAGGCGGCCACGAGGTAGGAGGGCGCGCCCAGGGGTGTGGGCGTGCCCCTCACCCTCGTGGGCCCCTCGTAGCTCCACCAACCTACTTCTTTCACCTATATATACTCTTATACCCTGAAACCTTCGGGGAGAGCAACGAAACACCTTTTCCACCACCGCAACCTTCTGTACCCGTGAGATCCCATCTTGGGGCCTTTTCCGGCGATCTGCCGGAGGGGGATTCAATCATGGAGGGCTTCTACATCAACACCATAGCCTCTCCGATGATGTGTGAGTAGTTTACCACAGACCTTCGGGTCCATAGTTATTAGCTAGATGGCTTCTTCTCTCTCTTTGGATCTCAATACAAAGTTCTCCTCGATCTTCCTGGAGATCTATTCGATGTAGCTCTTTTTGCGGTGTGTTTGTTGAGATCCGATGAATTGTGGGTTTATGATTTGATTATCTATGAATATTATTTGATTCTCTTCTGAATTCTTATATGCATGATTTGATATCTTTGCAAGTCTCTTTGAATTATCAGTTTGGTTTGGCCTACTAGATTGATCTGTCTTGCAATGGGAGGAGTGCTTAGCTTTGGGTTCAATCTTGTGGTGTCCTTTCCCAGTAACAACAGGGGCAGCAAGGCACGTATTGTATTGTTGCCATCGAGTATAAAAATATGGGGTTTATATCATATTGCTTGAGTTTATCCCTCTACATATGTCATCTTGCCTAATGCGTTACTCTGTTCTTATGCACTTAATACTCTAGATGCATGATGGATAGCGGTCGATGTGTGGAGTAATGGTAGTAGATGCAGAATCGTTTCGGTCTACTTGTCACGGACGTGATGCCTACATTCATGATCATTGCCTTAGATATGATCATAACTATGCGCTTTCTATCAATTGCTCGGCAGTAATTTGTTCACCCACCGTAATGCATGCTATCTTGAGAGAAGCCACTAGTGAAACCTATGGCCCCCGGGTCTACTTTATATCATATAAGTTTCCAATTTACAATTCTAGTTTACTATTTATTTTGCAATCTTTATTTTCCAATCTATATCACAAAAATATCAAAAATATTTATCTTATTATCTCTATCAGATCTCACTATCGTAAGTGACCATGAAGGGATTGACAACCCCTTTATCGCGAGGTTCTTATTTCTTTGTGCAGGTACTAGGGGATTTTCATGTAGTCTCCTACTGGATTGATACCTTGGTTCTCAAAAACTAAGGGAAATACTTATGCTACTTTGTTGCATCACCCTTTCCTCTTCAAGGAAAAACCAACACATGCTCAAGAGGTAGCACCCACCCCTGCTCCAACGCAACTCCGAGCTCCTGCTGCACGCGGGAAAACAATGGCTGGTGTGACCATCTCCAGGGTTGGCGATGCTCTTTCGCTGCACAAGACGTGGGCGGCAAGCTACCCCAGGGCCATGCCGGTGGCTACAGCAGCAGAAATTCTGGTATGTCGCTCTCTCGGCATCGTCAAGGATGGTGAGGACGTAACTGTTGCAGCTCTTGATGCCTTCGCGGAACGCTTCAAAGAGCACCTGTCGTCGGAGGTGATCTCAGCCATGAGGGGGCTTTTTAAGCTCGACGACGCGAATGTGCATGTTGTGGAGGAGGCCCTCCTGGCGCATGGTGGGGTGGTGCGCTGGACCTAGAGAGGGCCGATGAGGAGGCCGAGCTCCAGCAGGCTGCAACCTAAGCAGTTGTTGCTCAAACTGGGACTGATCTTATTTAAATGTTAGTACAACCAAATGCATGTCCTGGGGTGTCTATGTACTGGGTCCAATGTATCCCTAGAGTAAAAGTTTGTGTGCGTGCTGGCTGCATGCCTAGTATCAAGTCTGTGGAGTTGCTTTTGCATCTCAGGGTGTCTGCTACTGTAACCGGGTGCAAGCAGTCTGTTGCTGCTCCTGCCATTATACCAAGTTCTATTGTGGTTGTCTTTGCTCATGATACGTGCATATGCTCCAGGGATCTTATGTTTAAATCATGTTAGCTCAACCGATCAACTTCTTGAGCTGGAATGTTAGGGGCCTTAACTGCCCGGATCGGCGGTCCACAGTTAACGCAACCATTGCTTCCTCCTCCTGCCATGTGGTATGTCTCCAGGAGATGAAGCTTGACAATATCGACCAGTTCACGACCGTGTTTTGGGGGGGGGCATAGGTTACGCAGCTTTGCGCAACGCCCGACAAATGGCACGAGGGGAGGTATCCTCCTTCTCGGGATGATCTCTTGCTGGAGATGTCCAACATCACCTTTATAACCTATTGCCTCTCTGCCATGGTTCGTGTCAGAGATTCGGGCGTGAGATTTAAGATAACAACCGTCTATGGCCCGACTGACCCTTCGCTTAAAAGCACATTCTTTGCCGAGCTCATTAGCCAGAAGCTGCTAGTTGGGGTCGCTTGGATCGCCTCCGGGGATTTCAACCAGATTTATTGGGCAAGGGATAAAAACAAGCGGAACATTAGCACCAGTCAAATCAACCGGTTCCGTGCAACTCTCAATAGTTGTGAGCTTAAAGAAATCCACCTCCAGAACAGGAGGTTCACCTGGAGCAACGAGAGGGCAAACCCAACACTAAGCAAGCTTGACTCTTTCTTTTGCAATGCGGAGTGGGACACCACCTTCAACGACCACGTGCTCCATGCACTTTCTTCGTCCCTATCCGACCATTGCCCGCTCCTACTCGCCGATGATAAGGGTCCTAGGAGGCCTAAGGCTTTCAAATTCGAGAACTTTTGGACTTCTATGCCCGGCTTCAATGAGGTGGTCCAAAAGGCCTGGGTCGAGCCCGTTGAGCACACCGAGCCACACATTATCCTTTTCCACAAGCTAAAGAAAACGGTGATGCGCCTCTCACAATGGAGTAGGGGTCTCTTCTCTAAAGCTAAGGTTCATCTCCATACCGCCCTCTTGGTGATCCTACGCCTAGACATTGCTCAGGAGGGAAGGCTGCTCTCCCACGAGGAGCTCGACCTTCGGGTCAGGCTCAAGAGAAGGGTCATAATCCTGGCCGTGCTCGAGAAAGCACGCAAGAAGTAATGTGCCAGAATTGTAAATATCAAATAAGGTGATGCCAACACAAAGTTCTTTCATCGCCGGGTTAATGCGCGAAGGAGGAAAAACCACATTCACCGTATCATGAATGATCAAGGGTGGGTTACCGAGCACAACGCCAAGGAAAAAATAATTCACAACCATTTCTCGCATATAATGAAAAGGGGAAGTGCGAGCACAAAGGACTTCAATTGGGAGGAACTTAACCTGGAGTCGCATGACCTACAGGAGCTTGACTCTCCCTTCTCCGAGGAGGAGGTCATCGATGCAATAAATAGCATGCCTAGCGACAAGGCGCCTGGGCCGGATGGCTTCACCGGCCTCTTCTTCAAGAAGTGTTGGGGAATCATCAAGCACAACCTCATGAGGGTGATTCAATGCTTTGACTCCCTCCACACAACAAATCTTCACTGGCTCAACTCTGCGAATGTTGTGCTGCTTCCCAAGAAGGACGGGGCGGAGAGCATCGTCGACTATAGACCCATCAGTCTCATTCATGGAATCGCCAAGATATTGCGAAAGTGCTTTCCATAAGGCTCGGACCGCACATGTCCACCCTCGTCTCCAACGCTCAAAGTGCTTTCATCAAAACTCGGAGCATCCACGACAACTTCATGTATGTTCGAAACCTCGCGCGGCGCCTTCACAAGAGCAAGACCCCCTCCCTACTATTCAAGTTGGACATTCGCAAGGCCTTTGACTTTGTCAAATGGGAGTATTTTCTTGACCTCCTTCGGAGACAAGGTTTCCCAAGAAAATTTCGAGAGTGGATTGCGGCACTCCTATGTCCCTCATCTTCGAGGATCCTCTTGAATGGGGTACCTGGTGCTCCCATCAAGCACGACCAGGGGCTACGGCAAGGGGACCCCGTCTCTCCACTCTTGTTTTTCATAGCTATAGACCCCCTACAGCGTATCCTCGACATAGTGACAAAAAGGGGCTGCTTCATAAGCTCTGAGGGAGAGGTGTCATGGTGTATACCTCCCTCTATGCGGACGACGCAGCCGTGTTTGTAGCTCCGATTAAAAGTGATGTGGACAACCTAGCGACTATTCTGAGAGGCTTTGGGGATGTCATCGGTCTGTGCACCAATTTCCATAAGAGTTTGATGGTTCTGATTCGGTGCGGTAACCTTGACTTGAAGCAAATCACCCAAGGTTTGCCGACTGTTAGAGCCTCCTTCCCGCTGCGATATTTGGGCCTACTGCTCTCTGTGTGGAAGCTAAAGCTCGTTGACTTGCAATTCCTTGTGGACAAGGTGGCAAGCAGATTAACAACATACGAGGGCCAGAACATCACCACCATTGGGCGCGCGGCTCTTGTCAAGTCGGTGCTCGTTTCCCAAGTGATCTACTTCATCACGCCGCTTGTCATACAACCCACCATCCTTCAAAACATCGACAAACTTGAGAGGGCCTTCCTGTGGTCTGCGTCATATAAGACAACCGGGGCAAAATGCAAGGTTAATTGGGACATTGTCGGCCGTCCGCTTGCTTATGGTGGGCTTGGGGTCCTCAACACCAATAAGTTCGTGCGAGCTTTGAGACTACAGTGGCCTTGGTATGAATGGAAGGAGCCAACAAAATTGTGAATTGGGAGAGGTAACCCGTGTGATGAGGAAGATCTCAACTTCTTCTATGCTAGCACCACAATCAAGGTCGGGAATGGGGCGAAGACACCCTTCTGGGAATCCCCTTGGCTTCTTGGGCGCAAGCCCGGGGACATTGCTCCTCTCATCTATGAGTCTTCATCGCGGAAACATTGGAAGGTACGGGAGGCCCTCAAGGAAAAAGCGTGGATCCTCAAAATCAAGCCATCTACGGTTGTTTCCCGCCAACATGTAACACAATTCTTCACCCTTTGGATGCTTCTGCATGAGGTGCATCTTGATGATCTTGCTGAGGACGACATAGTATGGAAACACTCGGACTCCGGGCATTACTCTGCGGCCTCTGCTTACAGGGCACAATTTTTGGGTTTGGTCCTCTCCCCCATGGACTAAATGGTTTGGAAGCCTTGGGCCCCACCGAAGGTTAAGTTCTTTACTTGGCTCGCGCTGCAAGATAGAATTTAGACCGCCGACAGACTCGCTAAGCGGGGCTGGCCAAATTGTGGCCCTTGCCCCTTGTGCAAGGGAGTGCAAGAATGTGGAACACATCTATTCTTCAGATGCCGCCTCACGTTGAGGCTTTGGAATTTGGTTATTCAGAAATTTCTCATACACGACATGGACACGTCGGCGTGGAGCTCCTTCGACTCGGTCAAGACATGGTGTGCGAGCACGAGCGCCGTGGGCACCACCAACCGAAAAGCAAAGGCCTCGATCGCCATGCTTGTGTCATGGGTCATTTGGAATGAGAGAAACGCAAGAGTGTTCCGGCATAAGAGCACGCCTCCGCCAATTCTACTCAACACCATCGTCGACGAGGCAAACCTTTGGATCACCACCGGAGCAAAGAAGTTAGGGTCTTTTTTATTGCGAGAATAATTGTCATGCCGTATTCTGGGTGTGTGTTGTAACAAACTCTTCTCTTCTTATTTAGTATATGAGGCAAATCTTTTGCCTTCGTTTCAAAAAAAAACTCATGCATGCACAAGATCATGCCAGTAAAAACTAAAATCATGAAAGACCGATACTATGCCTACGTGCTACCCAACGCCTTAAGCAAATATATGGCAATTAAATCATGAGCCGGGTGTTCTTTTAGACTTATATAGTGCCAGTGAGTTTATAAATGACGTTTCTTTTCTCCAAGCATGTTCTCCTCTTCCCCTCGACAGTTAGGAAAAACTCTGCACTTTAGACTTTTCCGCCGAACCCCCCTCTACTTGTCGCTCCAACGGTCGGTGGCGGGGAGGGGAATCTTGGTGCCTTCGCTCTGTCTAGTAGATTAGGTTGGATGATTTTAGTCCTCGCAGGTGCGGCATTCAGGCGGATGGTGGCGCTTCTTCTTCAAGTTTTTCTTCCAAGCTCCAATCTTCCTCGAGTTTGTCCATCTAGATGTAGTCGACAAAACTCTGGTGTACAATTCTATCATCTCCTTGAGGTGGCGAGGTTAAGATTTCTCGTCGTGCATGTGCAACGACGAGATTTGGTATCAGTTGCTTCAAACCTATTCAAGGGTTGAACGAGGGTCCTTAGGGCACATGCACAAAGACTTCTCGGTTGTCATCAATAAGGTCAAGCAAGCTCCAGTAGGGGAGTGGCAACAGTGGCGCGTCGGCGGTAGTTGTCGTTAGGTGGACTGGCGACCTTGATGTAATTTTTATTATGTTTGAGATGCTTTATACTTGGATGAAATCTCATAATAGATCTAAATATTTTCGCATAAAAAATAGCACTTAAGTGATATACATGGGAACCACCCCAGAAGGAATTTCCAGTGTGGCAACTGATTGTGTGGCCCCTTGTATTGTTTCAAAATTTAATAATCTAAAGATTTTTTTCATAGAAAAAACAACAAAAATCAATTTAATAATGGAGAAAAATGTATAAAAAATGAAAAATGATAATGTATCTACATGAAAAAGCTCTTCATATATATGAAAATAAAAGGATTTCTGGAAAAAAAAAAGAATGAATCTCCTTATTTATAGGGAACAGGATGTGTGACTCCCTCAAACGAAACGAATGTGGATTTCATGATAAGGCAAATCCTTCGTGCCAATAAAAAGTAGCCCATCCAATGGTATTTAACATTCAGAAAACTGCCAAATAAAATGTGTCCCAAGCAGAAATATCACAAGTACCGCCGCGCCCTGGGCCGTCACAAGGAAAACTATATCCAAAATCCTTTTTATCCAGCATCAATCTCATATTTAAAACATGCTAATGCATAGAAAAAAAACAAAATGTATGTATTTGAAGAAACTTCATATATTCAAAAGTAGTTGTTCATATATGTTAAACAATACTTTCATGTAACTTTTTAAAATGTTAACATACTTTCTCAATAAGAAAAGAAAATTAAAACAATCAAAAAAGTGGAATGAAAAATAAAACCTAGAAAAAGGTGGAGCAAGAGAAATAAAATAAAATAAAAGGGAAAATGAAAAGGTTCAGAAGAAAAAAACTAAAGAAAAATAGAAACAAGCAAAAAAACATCATATATACTGGGCCTGGGCCACTACTACGTCTGAGCCTCCAATTCGTGAAATTATTTTTTAAGGGATACCTCTTGCAAATATCACTTTTCCACCTTCTTTCGTGCTGACAAGTGGCATACTGCATGTGTGCCACTTGTCGCAATATGATTTTTTGTAGATTCATTATTTGAAAACAGTTTATCTCTTTAACCATACAAATCATGAACCACTTTCACCGTTGGTTTTCTCGTGTTGAGATCTTCGAACCCATGTTAATAGGTTGCCGAACTTCTCTTCCCAAAAAACAGAGATAAAGAAGAAATAAAATGAAAAACCGATAAAAATGAAAAACCAAAAAAATGGCAACTAAAAAAAGAATGGAACCAAAAACCTAAGAAGCCGGAAGCATCCGTTGTGCTCTTTTTTCTACTTTTTTCTTGAAGCAGAACTGTGTTTTTCCCTTTTCGGGAAGCTGAGACCATGTTTTCCGCTTTTTGGGAAGCACAATTGAGCTTTTCATGGAAACATAGGTTGTGTTTCTTCTTTTCAGGGGAGCACAACTATGTTTTTTTTTTCTTTTCGGGAAGGATAGTTCTCGTGAAAGCACAACCGTGGTTCTCTAGTAAAAGCACAAACTAGTGTGCTTCACGTGAAAGGACAAGTTGTGCTAGAGCACAACTGTGATTTCTTTTTCTTTCTGAAAACATAATTATGCTTCTCGTGGAAACCCATATTTTGTTTATCCCTTTCCGGGAAGCATAGTTGTATTTCTCGCAGAAGCACATTCACATAAAAGCGCTGCTTCCTGGAAAAAAAATCTTTTTCACCCAAGCCTAAGGAAAATCAGTTAAATAATGAAAGCTATTTTTTTGGAAAAGCAAATAAAACCCGAAAATATATGAAGAAAAAAATGTCGAAGGCGCCAGAGCGCAACACTGGTGGTGTCTCGACGCACCAGTTGGCGCACTCCAAGGACCAGGAAACTGACGGTTGCGCCTGCTCCCGAAGGGGTACCTGTCAGCTAGTTCGTCCCTCCTAATCGACTCGTTAAGCATGAGTTGCATGAAGTACTCCCTCCGTTTTAAATTACTTGTCTTGAATTTGTTTAGATATATATCTAGACTTTTTTTAGTGCTCGTATCTAGACAAATCTAAGACAAGTAATTTCGAACGAAGGAAGTAGCTCATAGGGGACGCCCGCGTGGGCTGCGTGCCTGCGTCCTAGTAGCCATTGGTCATTCGCTCACTTGCATGTTCGCTGTTTTTTCTTGTTCACAGTTCGCAGTCAATTGGCTTTGGAAAAACACTTTTTTTATGACTCTAGTAAAATTAAAAAACTAGAATTTAGAAAAAGTTCATGATTTAAAAAAAATCTTTAATTTTGAAAAAGATGCAAGTTCATTTAACGATATAAAAAATAATTCATGAATTTCAAAAAAAAGTTTCACAAATTTCAAAAACAAATCATAAGTTCGAACATAGTCTATGAATTTGATTTTTTTAGGAATTTAGAAAATTCACAAAATTTAAACAATCATGAATTTTAAAACAATTCAAGACTTTGACAAAATTATGAACTTGGATTTTTTTTCAAGAATTTTGAAAAGTTTGGAAAGAAAAATAAAAAAATAGAAAACTATAATAGAAAAATAAAACCGTTCTTTTCAAGACCGGTGTAAGCAGCTAAAGTGCCAGTCCACTTAGCATTTTTCTGAGTTGTTGTTTGGTTTTGAGATAGCTAACCGCTTATTCCAAGCGGTGCCAGTCCACTTAGCAGTCGTAACATAGGAGGGGGAGAGCAGAAACAGTAATAATAATTTAGAGTAAATTAGCGCTATGAGCTCTAGATAGAATATCGCACTATGTTTCACCTATTGTGAGACGGTAGCTCACCTGGATTAAGGGAAGTCGCTAGTGGGCTAGCCAGTACTGCTAAATCACCTTTTGTGCTTTAGCTATCTTCATTTATTTATTTTGCAGGGATAGCTACCTTAATTTGCTATTCATTCGCTTTGATGTTTTTCCCTTTTCTATTTTGTTCTTTTATTTATATATATATCTATTCGAATATGAAAAAACAAAATGGGCATATCCAACTAATCTTGACTATCAAATCAAGTTAATCCGACAGCACAGACTTCTTGAATGGCGAGTGCTCAACATGCTTAGTGAGCAATTAAACATAAAATATCAATGTCAGTGGCAATCACATAATTAAGACATAAATAATATCATACCTAATGTCTACATCCAATTAATATACTACATAATATCAACTGTTCTACCTAATATCCATGTGCAATTAATATAATGCCCAATATCAGTGTGCATTGCACACGAAAACATTTGCTAATTTTTGAAATATTCTTAATACATATACTCCAAAATTATTTAATTAAAGTTCTAAAAGTGTTCATCTCACATTTAAAAAATGTTTATGCGGTGTAAAATATATACTCACGAAATATATTTTCATAAATTTCGTAAAAACATTAAGGTGTTTGTAATTTTTTTAGAATATGTATACAATGTAAAAGAAATGTTCAAGTAATTTAGAAAAAACACCTTTCAATTTTTTTATACATTAATATAAATTCATGCGTTTAAAATTTTTGTTTGTGATTTTTTAATGTTTACATAATGTTAAAATGATCTTTGGTTTGTTTGAAAACAACATGTTTTGTACCATTCAAAAAAGAGTATCCGTGGCATTAGAAAAAAATGTTCTAACAATTAACACATGTATTGATTGTTTACAAATATCATGGCATATATAAAAATGTTCAATCTATTAAAAAATCCCACTATGTATTGAAATTATGTTCATGTATTCTGAAAATATTGAACATCCATGTAAAAAAAGTTCAACATGTATTGAAAAATGTTCAAGGTGTACTGAAAAATTCCAATGTGTATCTACAAAATGTCAAACCTGTACATGAAAAATGTTCAACTGTATTTAATTAAAATTCAACATTATTTTTATAAAACATAAAAATTTAAATAAAACTGCAAAAAACAGATTAAAACCTATAGAAAAAACCAAAGAAACAAAAAATGCACGTATGTTGTCAATCCGTTTTGTACCGGTGTATGGAATCTTACCAAAACCCCAAACCAGGTCAGCATGAAAAGGCGAGTCCAGAGCTGAATGCTTCAGGCGAGACAATGGTAGGTCTCGCAGTAAGCTGCACATAACTCCTACGTTATAAGCGGAGAGCACCTATTTGCCGCACTGATGTGGGCATAGATGCTTCTACAAATATTAGACGATACCTTTTTCAGGTAATTTCTATTGATATTATTATCAGGGGCAAAAATACTACTCCCTCCGTCCCATAATGTAAGGGAGTACATATTTTTGTGCTTTACACAGAATTACTGGAAACACGTATATGCTACGTATTAAAAAGCGAGATTATACTGAAGATTTTGGAGCACACGGGTATGTAAAACTTAGACGCCAATGCGTGTGATCAAGCCAAGTAGAAGAAGCTCATGTACGTACATGGAAGGGACCGGTTCTAAGTCAAGGCATGGTCGATAACACCGTACTCAGAGAAAATCCTTCGTGGATAGGTCGATCGCGCTGTTGGCTTGGTCGATAACACCGTGGAGTTGGTTCAGCGATTGTCGTGGATATTGGTCATGTACGGTTCTCCCTATACAGTTGGTAGCCGAATCATGAAGGTCAAATCCTCAAAAAAAAACATAATTATCTCACTCTCATCGAAAGATCAGGCCGCAGTTCACATCACGCACTCTACCACAGATAAGGCAGCAATGCAAATGGGTGTCCTTGACTAAGCGGGCCCATTAACCGGTGACGCGCATGGCACTGCAGTAATTTTTTTACTGTAGTGGCCCAACTATTGTTGCAAACCGTTTTTTTCGGTCTTCTTTTTTATTTCGGATTACTTTTAAAACGGGATTTTCATATGAAATTCCCAAACATTTTTTGAATTTTGAACAAATTTGAAAACTAGAATAATTTTTAAAATTCTAAGTACATCTCACTGCTTACTTTTGCCACTAGGAAATTCAACTACTTAAAAATGCCATTGCTTCGTTAGACGCATGCTAAAAATGCCACTGGACACCATTAGTGTCATCTCAAATCTTGTTTGCCATGTTATAATGACAAAAATACATATAGAACAACATGTCAAATCTCCCTCTATCTCACTACAATAAAGTGTGGGTCCTACTTGATCCCAACGGCGTTCTTATTTTCCTCTAAAACTATTTGCTTGCTTACTCCTGACATGTGGGGTCCACACTTATCATTGTGAGATAGAGAGAACTGACATGTGGGTATAGGGAAATGTTTGTCATATAACATGGTCAACGAGTTTGACCTGACAATAACAATGTCCAATGGCATTTTTGAGCAAACTTCTAGTGGAACGATGGCATATTTGAGATATCTAATGGCATTTTTGAGCAAGCATCTCATGGAACAATGGCATTTTTGAGCAGTTGTAATTTTTAATGACATAATTGAGTAGTGAGACACAACTAGTGGCATAAATGATAAATCCCCTTAAAAATATGCAAACAATATTCAAAAAATGTGATCTTTTTCCAATTTGTAAAATTGTTGGACAAATGGGGATATTTTGGAAATTATAAGCAAGGTTTTAAAAACTGAACATTTTTGGAAATAGGAATATTTTTTGAATTTATGAACAAAATTTGAAAATGCGAACAAGTCTTGAAATTCATTTTTTTAATTACAAACATTTTTGAAATATCAGATCATTTTGTAAGTTTGAAACAAAATTTGAAATTTCCAAACATTTTAAAAACTAAACTTGAAAAATAATATAAATAGTAAAAACAAGAATAAAAAAAAGCAGAAAATCCAGTTCAAGATCCTTCTACAAATGTCACCAAACCCGGTTTTTTTAGGGGTGGCCGCCAAACCGGTCAGGAAGCTTCACCTTTTAAAAGGTTTCCAAAACTGGATTGTGTAGAATGCACAACTCGTTGCAAAAATGGGCCGGCCCATCACACTCGATAGCTCGAAGAAATGTTCAAAACCTCAAAATTGTTGGCAAATTTCAAAAAAATATCCCAAATTTCTATTAAAAACATGTTCTTGAATGAAAAAAATCATTAATTTGAAAAAAGAATGCACCAAAAATCGAGAAAATCTTCCCAAATTTAGAAAAAACTTACGGATTCAAAAATTGTTCGCAAATCCAAAAAATAATCGGTATTTAAAAAAATTAATAGAATGTTCTAGGATTTCAAAACATATTCATGAATTTAAAAATAAAAAATAAATGAAGAAAAAGAAGAAAAAGGAAAATAGAAAAGTACAAAAAAAACATAAAAAAGTAAACCGGTTTGGGAAGGTTCCCAATGCCGGAAAGGAGAGCTAGCTGGACCGGCCTAAGTGAACAAAAAGGGGGGGGGGGGGGGGGGCGAGGGGGACGCGACACGACACTATGGACATAACTACACGGTAAATAGGATCTATGCCTATAAGCAGCATGCATGATTTCCACTAAACACCGAACTAGCCAAAGAGAGAACGTTTTTGAGTCTTTTAATTTCATTTATGAGTGTACGAACTTCAATTTTGAAGCTTATAATCTCGTCAAATTTGCATGTAGTTTAGACATAGGTCATGGTTGGGTGCTCCTCACGATCCAATCCTTGTACCTATGCATATTTTTTTGAATCAATAAAATTGACGAGATTTCTCAAAAAAAAGTAAGCACCGAATAGCCGGTCGGTGGCATGGCCTAGTAACTTCATACTTTACATATATATTTCAGAAGTATGTTTCTTATTTGACAGATTGTAAAAACTGTTAAAATAAGTTTTGATGTGCCAGAAGAGCACAGCCCCACGGGTTCGCTCGTGCATATGCGATCACGCACGTAGTAACTCTTCAAAATAATTAAGTTTGAATAACAGAAAATTGTTCATCTCATATTTCGACCTCTGTCAGGCCGAATTTAATCTGGATCAGATGGATGGTGAGCTCCATCGAACCGACCGATCAGCCTGCACAAGGTGTGGCCGTTTTTCACATGCAACGCAGGCACAGTAACTATGAGGAGAATAACAAACGTAACTATGAAGAGGTCTTTGCGAGGAAAAAGGTCTTGACCAGAATACAGAAATCTCGGTTCAGTTAGATCAGTCACAGCCACGATGAAACTCATAACGTTCAGAGTGCCTGGATGTTTACGGGCACAACGTTGGGTCGATGCAGATTCCGGACACTATTCTTGGGCCGAATAAATTAAGAATTCAACAACAAATCATATAAAGAATAATCAATAAGTAATAGTATTATTTAGAACATACTTTCTCTCTTATACAGGCAAAAGAGAGAGATACCCAGTACGCAACACCATCACTGAATAGATCACTACTACTAGTAGTCTAACCAACCAACTAAACTGAACGAAACAAACAGACGCGACTCGCCGCAATTCAGATTGCAGGATTCCATCTCTCAATAGGCACCCATGACTGTCCGCAGCGCAGCGACGCCTCAGTGAGCGAGGAAGGCGAGGAGCGAGACGACGGCGGCCACAGCCCACGCCCCGGGCGCGACGGCGCCTGCTGCGCCGACCACCGCCGCCGGCGCGGGCGCCGGGGCGAGCGAGGGGGCGAGGCTGCCCAGGAAGAACTCCTCCTCCCGGTCCACAATCCTCCCCGCCGCCGACGCAACGAGCGCCACGAGCACCACTGCGGCGAGGAGAGCAATGGACTTGGCGGAGACGGCGGCCATTGAGACGAGACGGTGGGAGGATCTGGTCGCAGAGAAAGAGAAGCAAGAAGCAGCAGGCGGATGCTGTGCTTGGTTTCTCAAACTCTGCGCTGGTGAACTTGGATGGATCGTGGGAGATGTTTGTGTGGGGAGAAGCGGAGGTGGTTCGGGGGATTTTATAGCGGGCGGGGGACGAGGGGAAATGTAGCCGTTGGGGGTCGTAGCAGGCGGCGAGACCTTCGAAAAACGTTCGCATCCGGCTGACCGGGCTCGGGGACGGGTGGCCTCTCGTCGTCTTTCGGTGGAGTAGCCGTTAAAAGTTAAAGTTGGTGGTCAGGAGCTAGCCGTTGAGCTGGGACCGTCAGGCGTGCCGGCGGAGGGAATCCTATGGAGGACGGGCATCATGGCGAAGAGTGGTTCTGCTCGAGTGTCTTGCACGGTCACGCGAGAGCGTGGGTTTGATTTTCGAACCCGGTTCCCTCCCTCCACCCCAATGATCGTCAGTGCACAGTGTAATTTAAATTTTTTTTAGCTGAACATCATATTGGTTGTACATATATACTGTACTAGCAAAAAAGTCCATGCAAGGGAAGGAAAAAATCACACCCTAATTAGCATGGCCTAAACCGTGTGGACGACATCGAGGAAGTCCATCCAGGGAAACCCAAGCCAACCTCTAGGGCGATTCCATGCCGAAAAACCGAGCAGATTGGGCTAGCCTCAAGGACACGTGCTGATTCGCCCGAGGAGAAAATGATGGAGTTACGCCTATGGAAAGGGGCGTGGTGGACGGACGACGTCGGTCGAGAATGGTGGTGGATGACGGCGTTTACTTGGGAGAGGGGAGCATTGGGAAGACAATTCTTTTTAGAGTAGGAAACGGGAAGAGAGATGTGTGCGTCTGGTTCGGCACTCACCAGAGTGTGTGTGTTATATTCTTTTGAGAGAAAAAAAACACATGTGTTACATAAGTGAAGTGCTTGTGTTTATGTGATGCCGAAATAATACAAAAAAATTCGTGTGTTGCAACAGATAAAAAACAAAAAATTGTGATTCCTCATGTAGTTATTGCTCTCCAAGTTTCTTGGTGTCTCTTGGTCGACAATGCGTACCAAGATGGCTATCATCCGCATCATCATTCTTGGATGTCCCGACATCTGGGCTTCATGGTGCCTCCATCTACCAGCCCACGTCCAGGTCTCGCTTCAAGCCGCCGTTGGAATGCCTTCCTCTCCTTGGATCGCACCTCTCCACAGGTCTTGTGTGCACCATTTTTGAGCTACTTGGGTGTGCACTACATGACAATAACATACTCATCCTACTTAATGTTAGAATATACCGTTTTATTCCTTTCTTTTTGTACTTGTATAGCAGAAATAATAACGAAATTCCTTTAACCAATGTTTTCAAGTTCATCATCTTCTGCCTTGCTTTGTTGCTTGCTCAACCAATAGTATATTCACACACAATAAAGCTGGGACAAACCCTTAGCAACGATGACATAGAAGTGCCGGCTCTGGGCCTAAGCGCCCAGGGCCCAGGCCCGAGGCCCCCCCCCCCCCCCCCCCCCCCCCCAATGTTGAGTGCGTCTATGTGATACCGGCAACGAGCCCTACAACGGCTCGCCTGCTGACATCATGTTACATTTTTGGTTTTGTTATTTCTTCCTTTTTTATTCACATTTTTGTTTTTGATTTTTTGTTTATATTAAAAAATATTCTACATATGTATATTTAAAAAACGGTGTACATAATTTCCTAAAATACTTATCTTTCACTTGAAAAATGTTAAACATGTATAGGAAAATAACTTTTTATCTATACAAAAAATGAAAAATGTGGACCCAAAAAGTAGAAAATGTAATCATATGTACAGAAAAATATTAATCATGTGTACAAATTTATACATTCTAAACAAATATTCATGTAATTCAGAAAACATGCATGTTACATTATACAAATGTTCACAAGTTTAGAAAAATGTGTTTGTGGCATTTCCAAAAAATCCTGTACAATTTTAAAAAGTTTGCATAGTTCATAATAAAAATTATCACTAAAAGATTGTTCCAGTGCGTATTTAAAATATGTTTACCATGTATTTGAGAAATATATTCAAAGCATGTTTTTGTAATTATGTTGAAAATATATTTGAAAAATGTGAAATATTTAATAAAAATATTTATAGGTATAAAAATGCATGAGAATTGTAGATGTCAAAAAATTATATTAAAAATATTAATCATGTATAGAAATTATTTTACATGTGTGTAAAAAATATTCCTAGTGTGTACAATACAATAAAAATGTAGACAAGTGTTGAAAAGACCCAACAAGAAAACCGGTGAAACTGACAAATCAACAATAAAGCAAAAAAAATCAAAGAAAAACAAGAAAGAACAAAAGAAAAAAAGTATAACAAAGAAAAAACCCTAAAAACAATAAGAAAGCAAAGAAAACCAAATCAAAATGAAGAAAAAAATATATAGAAAACCGGTGGAAAACAAAAGAAAGAGAAAAAAAAACATAAGAAACCGGACCTTACAGCGACCACTACGAGCTGAGCGAACCTAAGCGTGCAGAACTGGGCCGGGCCGCTACTGTTGCGAGTGGCGGATTCCTATTAGGAATCAATACACACATCATATAGCCCTGGCGCAGAATCCTACTCCATCCACTATTATTTATTGAAGAAATGGATGTATCTCGAATAAATGTTCGTGCACATAAGCCATACTCGTTTCTTAAAAATGGGATTTACGTTGCCTCGATCAATCAATCTAATGGACACTCCTATTTGGCGTGTAGGTCGCCAAATAGCGAGCTGATGCGTACCAACAACAACGTAAGCTCCTTTTTGGGCCGGCCATTTCGGGATTCCTTCCCACTGGTTTGGGAAGGACCATTTTTTGGCTTGTTTTTCTTCCAGTTTTCTTTTCCTTTTCTTTTATGTTATTCATTTTTTTTTCTGCTTTTCTTTACTATTCTGTTTTTCTTTATCCTTGTATTTATTTATTTATTTATTTTTACCTTTTGTTTTTGTTTTTTGAGTCCATCTTTCAAATTTATGAACATTTTTTACTAATCGACAACAATTTTTGAAAAGCATAAAAAGGTTTTGAACTCGTCTACTTTTTTCCAAAATCGTGATATTTTTTCAAACTTGTTAATATTTTCTCCAAATTCACGAAGATTTTTTAAAATCATTATAAAAAATCGAATTCACGAACATTTTTTTTGAAATTCGGAAACATTTTTTAAATCGATGAACATTTGTCAAAAATTGGGGTAATAATTTCCCTAATTCAGGGGCATTTTTTAAAAATGCATGAACATTTAAATAAATGAATTCTTTTATCAACAAACATTTATTGAATTGGTGAACTTATTTTGTAATTCATTATTTGATTTTTATGCACATTTCTAATAAATCATGAACAATTTTTGAATTTACGAACATTTGTTCAATTTCATAACATTTTTAGTACATGAACTTTTTTTGACATCTTGAACAATTTTTGATTTCAGAATGTTGTTTTTCAAAATCATGAACATTTTTAAATATGCAAAAATTGTTTGTAAAACCACGAACATTTTATGAATGTGGCAATATTTTTATGATTTCTTGACCATTTTTTTCTAAATGCACAATTTTTAAATTTTGGCACCTTTTGTAATCCCAAATTATTTAGAAAAGAAAAAAACAAACACAGAAAAGAAATAAAGAAAGTGGAAAAGCTCGAAATTAAAGAAAATAGAGAGTCCCGCAAATGGGCCAGCCCAAACGAGCGCGCTGGGAGCGATGGGTGCGCGTTGCGGCCCTCCCAGCACGCAGCGCACTGAATAGGAGCTCTTCAAGCTAATACGACCGTGCATGTGGGTCGTGATTTATCTCTAGGAGGGCGGTCACAGCTCTCTCACATCACGTCGCCGCTACTCTCCATGGCCAAGTACGCCAGCCTAGTCGCCCACCTTCCTCCTCGTCGGCCATTGCCTTCGTCGTCCAAGTTGTTAGGCCTACCTACTCGCATGTCTGGGATGTGTCCCCAACTTCCCTCATTATCAAGTTATCAGTATTTGTCATGTCCTGTTAGATTGTTAGCTTTTTTATTTTCAATATTTTAAATTCCTAATTTCATTTAAGTGTTAAAATACAACCTTAGAAACATGTGTCTACTATGGAAAAAAAAGAGGATTACTCTATTGAATGACAAAGTTGTGTTTTAAATAAGTCATTTTGTTTGCAAGTAATGTTTTTTTGATAGTGTGTTTATTTATCGCCTCATAGTGTACCATCGATGGATACAACCATGATGAGTACACACCCGACATCTGCATAACCAGGATGCACACAACCAACACACACACACACACAAGACCGCACCGACGAAAAGCAAAGTCATACAAGAGCAAAGCTATCTCTAGGCGGATGAAAAACAAAAAAAATCCGAAGCAACGAGAACAACGCTTCACGATGTACACCAGTGACCAACAACGCCAACCAACTTTTGACAACATAAGGACTACGAGAAGGATTGTCCAAAAAGTGACACCTCCAGAAAGGGAATGATGTACAAGCACCGTCGTGAGGGATCCAACTACCGAAGGTTAGATCATGGGTTTTCACCCAGAAGATCAAATCCGAGAAAACCCTAAACAATGGCATCATCATGGTTACAAGGCAAGAACGTCAACATTGGTAGGTATAACCAACTAGGGTCAGACTAGAGTTGTCACCATGGAGCTCAAGACTAGCTAGGTACTCTGAGAAGTACCACCCAATCGAAATCAAAATATGTTGCCCTCTCCACTTACCTCAATCCTGATAGTTGCATACATGCACGGTTCCCATGACGAGCGATGAACGTGTCTACATAGGTAGGTCGACGAGACTCAACAATATCCACTCTCCATCACCCAAAGATGTCTTTGGCAAGGAGGATAAATTGCGGCAATGCAAAATCTAGAGTTCAGGATACTTCGAAGGCCTTGCAACATCCTCACAAGTGACAGCCGAGGCTGATCTGCTAGAAACGACAGCACCACTCGCTTCCACTAAGTTAGTCGTCCTCGCTTATTGACGCAAATCATACAGGTTTAAGTGTTGAAGCTTCTCAGGTGACAACCGTTCGACCGATGAGCAACACGCTGGCGAGAATTATGTCACCACCCGACCTTCCGCCCGAGCTAGAGCAGAAGACCACCATGACCGCGCTCGCCCTGCGAAGATGTAGGCAAATGTCAGTGTTCTGGGAACGGGAGTCCCCAGACTTGCCTGCCTGCGGCCTGCGGCGTGGCTCGAGGAGGGGCCCAGCACGGTCCATCTTCATCAACACAGACCCAAGACCCTCGCGAGGGGCCAAGCCTCGCGGAGCGGACGACACGGAGCTTCCTCAGGCACGGCCTCATTAGGCTGGCTCGTGAGGAGGCGGAGAGATCAAGGCGGGGTACCTCACGAGGTGCCCATGATGCAAGCCATGACGACCAAAGGCGCCAGGCGGGCACTAGCCGCGCAGTGTCCTCCTTTCCTCTTTGGTGCAAAGGGAGCAAGCGCAGGCGAGAGCATCAAGCAAAGGCACCCGTTTCGGTGCAACGAGACCAAGACCAGTCCAACGGCATGGAGGAAGTCATTGTGGAGCCCAAGCCAGCGTCACCACCAGAGCCTTTGTCAGGCGAGGACCAACTTTAGTCAGGATAAGTGTACCAGATGTTCCCCTTCAAAATGGCCAATTGTTGGCGCCCTTCCCGCTCAATATTTGGGAAGAGGCCCAGGGCCTTTGCCTATAAATAGGACTAGCCACCCACAGGGTAGGAGAGATCGGAGATCGGATCGAAATCAGAGAGAGAATCGAGAAGAGAGAGAGAGAGAGAGAAGGGTGACTGAACTCCTCCTAGCAGTTCATCCCCCCAGCCAAGAACAGACCCTCGCGAGGCTGTTCTTTCTTGTATTGCTCATCATCATCAGCCCAAGAGGCAATCCACCACACCACACACTGGAGTAGGGTATTACACCACAACGGTGACCCGAACCAGTATAAACCCTGTGTCTCTTGTGCTGTTCTTTCTATAGCTTAGATCTTAGCGAGGCGGAGGGGTGCAGGTAGGTAGAAGGCGAAATCTCCGCGCGCACCCCAGTGTTCGAACCTCAAGGGTCTGTTGGAACCCGAAATCCGACATTTGGCGCGCCAGGTAGGGGTGCGCCAGAATTCATCTTCCACCACCCCGTTCTCCTCCGACCATCGCGTCCATGTCTGACGCTCGTCGGGCCCGCGCCGAGCGCCGGGCCGCTCTCACTTCCCGCGTCGCCCAGACAGCTCCTGTCGGCGGGCGTCCTCGCTGTTCCCCGTCACCTACCGTCAACGCCGCCACCGACCTGGCAGGGGACGAGCAGGCGTCGTCTCAGCATCCGTCCGTGCGGCAAGACGGCCGCACGGCTACTCCCTCGCTCACCCCAGCTGGTTCTTCGTCCCGCGCGCTCCGCGCACCCATGGAGGCTCGAGCTGCGCTCATCGCGGCAAACGAGCTCCTGCGCTACCGTCCCGTCGACGACGTCTACGAAGAATGGTTCGACCGCGTCGCCGAGCTCGTCTGCGCCGCAGGGGGCTCTCCTGCGCCGTCCGTTCCGCTGCACCGCACCCCGCCCCGCGCGGGCGACGAAGCTCCGGGGGCGCCCCAGCCGCCTCCTCCTCAAGAAGGCGCCATGGCTCCAAGGCGCGTGGCCCCTGGGCAGAACCCGCTCCGTCAGGTGCCAGCGCGGCAAGAGCAGAGCTGCCAAGAAGTCCCTCGCCCACAAGAAGCTGCCCGGGCGCTCCCTGCTCCAGCACGTCGCGACCATGCTCCTGCTCCCGCACGTCAAGACCCCGCGCTGCTCCCAGCTGCAGCGCGTGGGGACATGCAAGACCAAGCTCTCCGTCACCCAAGGCCTCCCATGGCCACAGCAGGCTGCCGTGCCTTCACCACTGAGCTACGCAGCGTTGCGTGGCACGGCAAGTTCAAGCCAGACCTGCCTCCTCGTTACGACGGCACGGCCGACCCTGCGGAGTTCCTCCAGCTCTATGAGCTGGGCATCGAAGCTGCCAACGGAGACGAGAAGGTCATGGCGAACTGGTTTCCCATGGCGCTCAAGGATGGGGCCCACACCTGGCTCCTGAACCTGGCTCCAGGCACGATCTCCTCCTGGGACGAGATGCGCACCCGCTTCATCGCCAACTTCCAAGGTACTCGCGACCGGCCACCCGTCGTGAGCGACATGCGCCGCATCAAGCAACAACCCGGGGAGACACTGCAGAAGTACATCCAGCGCTTCAACAACGCACGCCTCAAGATTCCCAAGGTGATCGAGGAGGCCATCATCTCAGCCTTCTCCGACGGCGTGCGCGACGTCAAGATGAAGGAGGAGCTGGCGATGCATGAAGACCTGTGCACTTCCTTGGAGTTGTTCAACTTGGCAACCAAGTGCGCCAGGGCTGAAGAAGGGCGTCTCTCCCTCCTCGAGTTGCCTGCCGCGGACCCAGAAGAGAAGAAGCCCAAGGCCAAGGATGTGAAGCGCAAGGGGGCTGCCGTGCTCGCGGCAGAACCAGACACCAAGCGGGGCAGAGACCAGCCCGAATCTTCCAAGGGCAGTCGGTACTGTGTGTACCACGACCTCCACACCCACAACACCAACGAATGTCAAGAGCTCCGAGCCGTGCGAGAAGGAAGGATCGGCCGTCGCCCCGACCGCGGTGACCGGGGCTATGGTCGAGGAGGAGGAAGGAACGCAGGACGCTGGGAAGACCGCTGCCCGCGCCAAGGGTGGCGCGATCGAGCTTGCGAGGATCGCTGGCAAGACCCGCCTCGCGAGGGAGACTGGAGGGATCAACCTCGCGAGGATCGCCCGCAAGGCAACGCAGGCCTCCCTCCGCTGCCGCCGCAGCCAAGGAGAAACGAGGACCGCCATCAGGATGAGGGGGCTGGGGGCTTCCAGGAGCCGCGCGCGATCGCCTGCATCCTGGGCGGGGCTCAAGCCCCAGCCTCTCAACGCATCTTCAAGCAGTTCGCCCGCGAAGTGAATGCAGTCCTCCCCAAGCTTGAAGCCACGCGCCCTCTCAGGTGGTCGGCGTGCGCCATCACATTCAGCTCAGCAGATCATCTCAAGTGTGCAGCCACAGTCGGAGTCCTCCCGATGCTTTGTTCCCCAATCATCAGCAACGTGGTGGTCACCAGGACCCTCATCGATGGCGGGGCAGGGCTCAACGTCCTGTCCGTGGAAACATTCAACAATCTCCAAGTGCCCTACAACCAGCTTCAGCCAACCAAGCCTTTCTCCGGAGTCACCGACGGCTCCACGGTCCCGATTGGGCAGGTCCGCCTCCCTGTCACCTTCGGGGCACGCGACAACTACCGCACCGAGCTCATCGACTTCGACGTCGCTCACATTCGCCTGCCGTACAACGCCATCCTTGGGTACCCAGCGCTGGCCAAGTTCATGGCCGTAACTCACCACGGCTACAACGTCCTCAAGATGCCAGGAAGTGGCGGAGTCATCACGGTGCCCTGTGAAGAGAAGGACGCGGTGTGTTCCCTGGAACGAGCCTTTCAGGCCGCATCACTAGAAGACCCGGATCGCGGAAGCAGGAGGCTTCCCGAGACCGCCCCCAAGAAGAAGAAGACATCGTCCGGCCCGGCCCCTCAGGGCTCGCGCCTGCCCAGGGGGAACCTCCTTCCATTGCATAGGAAAGTGCGCCCAGCGCCCTCCTCAGGCAGGGCTCGGTGGCTCTCCCCTGGAGGGCCACCGACCTGGCTAAGGTCACGAGGGAGGCGCTTGGGCACCACATGGAGGCGTGTTTCGAAGCACGTTTCCCTCAAGAGGGAGTAAGGCAAGGAGGGCCAGACCCTCAGGAGTTCGTCAGCAAGGCCATTCAGGAGCTACAGGAGTCAAGAGTCATGAGAGGCGGCCGCCGCCTACCAGCTGTGGCTCCCCATCCAGGCGAGGATGGTGGGCTGCGTGTCTGCATCGACATACCAGGGCTCAATCGAGTCGCCTCTCTAGAGCGCCTCTGGCCCTCGCGAGTGGGGCGCTGCGAAGGTCCACCCCACAGCTACGTTCGCATGCCTTACGGCTTGCCGAACGCGGCTGCCACGTGCCAGCTCCTCATGAGGGGCATCATGGAAGCTCAAGAGGCCAGGCGTTCCGCAGCCCTGGCGGAGATGGAGATGGTCCGCGAGGAGCCACCAGCGCCTCCGGGACCTTCCGAGGCCCCTGGGCCTGGGGGCTCGTGAGGATCGGCTTCCGCAGCCCACCGAGTCTGCTACACCAACACTCCTTCGTCTTCAACATCATCAGGTGACGTCTTTCAAGTTTCATTTCCAGCTGGGAGCGCCCCCCAGGGCTGCATTATTCCCAGGCCGCGTGGGTCCGTCCCTGCGGCATGTATCCCTTTTATTTTATGTTGTTAGCTTACCTTGTTGGGGGCGCCCCTCGGGCTGCATCATCCCCCAAGTCGCTCGGGCCAGACCCAGCGGCATGTATCCCCTTTTGCGTTTATTTCCGGCTATGCGTTCGACCCACCATGCTTGATTATTTGATGCCTGTCCACGGCACCTCTTCTTCTCCATGCCGACCACTTGCACGTTAAAGGGGGGGGTACCTGAGCATCGCGACTCAGGGCTCTTACTGGCTCTCCAGCCCTCACCCTCTGGCCTTGTCCACAGCATCGCGACCTGGCATACCAGCGACGGCTGAGACCAGCTCGAGGGCCGGGACCCAAGGACGTAGAGTGCTGGCATCTAACCAAATTTGCAGGGACACATCACAAGATAAGGCCCAATGCCAGGCGCAACCCGCCTAGAGGTAGGGCCCCGTGAGTCCCGCGCTGGCTCACGGGTGCCCACATACACCTCGCCAGGCCCTACCGTGCCAGCCACGTGTCAGGGCGGGGCTGTACACGCCCCGGGGGCTCCTCCCGGAGGGGAGCCCCCTCCCACGTACCAGTGGAAGCACCATGCTCCGTGCTGGCTGACGACACTGCCGAGGAGCGGCTATGCCCGTACACATACGGAAGCGCTATGCTCTGCGCTGGTGATAAACAACTGAGGGCGGCCCCCGGGCTGCATCAACCTCAGGGAGCCCAGAGCTCAGTGTCTAGCCTCATCATAACGCCTCCCCTCGGGAGTGCCGCGCGAGGAGGCTGGGCACGGGGGCTGCGCCTGGGTCACGCCCAGACGCACGCCACCTAGCCAGGCCCCCCCGGGCCTGGTTCGTCGCGCGTCTCTCCCCGAGCGGAGCCAAGGTACGAAGGCCGTTTGAGCGTCAAGGGGGACTCCTGAGCATCGCGACTCAGGAGCCTAATTGGTCACGTAGCCCCTCACTCCTTAGTTCCGAAAGGCTAACGGCGGTTGAGGTATGCGCGCGGCCGGGCTCTACAGACGTAGAACAGTAGATCCACCCACATCACACCTCCCTACTTGCTGTTCGTGCGCCAAGGGGGACTCCTGAGCATCGCGACTCAGGAGCCTAACTTGTCACATAGCCCCTCACTCCTTGGTCCCGTCCTGGTTTCCGGTCGGGGCTAACGGCGGCTGAGGTATGCGCGGGGCCGGGCTCTGCCGGCGTAGAACATAAGCAAGTAGGAAGGAAAAGCGTAAATTTGAAGGAATTCAAAAGCAAATATTATAGTCCACACTGTTATCTCAATGCCAAACGCAAGTTTAAACGCCTCCCCGAGGCATGATACATGTGCAGGAATTAAAGGCAGGACAGGAGCCACAACGGAGTCACTTGTCGGCGGTGGAGCAGCGCGGAGTGGGTTCGCCTCATGGAGCAGCGGGGTCGGCAGCATCTTGCTTCGGCTTGGTGCTGAAGGCCCGGAACTTCCCCAGCAGAGCCTTCGCGCGACCCTTCACGGCCTCGGCAGCGGCACGCTCGCCGCTTACTGGCTCCAGCAGGCTGTCGAGGTCGACACCGGGATCGCGAAGATAGATGTGGGTGAGGACCCGCGTCAGCGCTGCAGAAGACAGGACACGCGCCTCGGCCTCGGCCGTGGGGCCAAGGCCAAGGGCGACATCTTCAAGAGCGCGAACCAGGAAGGGAAGCAGCTTGGCGGGGCCGTCCTCGGCGCCAGCCAGCGGGCTCTCCAGGCCGCTGTCGTAAAGCGTCCTCAGCGAGGAGCGAGCCTTCGCCTCCATCTCCGCGAAGGCCACGCGGTCCTCGGCAAGAACCTGGGCCTTGTCGTCCAGCTCGACCTTCCTCGCCCCCAACTCCTGCTCCAGCGCGCCTAGGCGGTCACGGCGCCTCCTGAGCTTGACCTCCCTCTCCTTGACGGCCGCCTCGCGAGCCTTCACGCCTTCTTCCTGCTCTTGGCGAAGGCGGGCCTCTTTCGCGAGCTGGTCCCGCAGGCCTTGCAGCTCGTCCTCCAGCGCCTTGCAGCGACCACGGACGTCGACCACCTCCCCCAGGGCTGCGTCACGAGCAGCCTTCGCCTCAAGGACGGCCTGCCTCTCCTCATCGCAAGCCATCGAGGCCTGGACCAGCGCCGCCCGAATCGAAGCATCGGAGCGAATCCATCCTGAAGCCAGCTCCAAGCGCCCGGCCACCAAGCGAGGGTCGGCGCCAAGAAGATCCTGCCGCAGCCGGTCCAGTTCAGCAGCAGCACGATCCAGAACGGCAGGAGGAGTCGGAGAGACAGCAGTCGGTGGAGTAAGAGGGGAAGGCAGCAGCGCGACCACAGCATCCTGAGACGGAGCCTGCTGCGCCCCAACGGCTGTAGTGGCGGCAGCAGGCAAAGGTACCTCGGGAGTCACTTGGGCCATGGGGGCTGAGCTCGCCCCAGCCGGCTCAGCCAGGCCTCGCGAGAACGACCGGGCAAGAGAAGTCCGTGCGTCGCGGTCACCTTCCTTGGTGGGCAGAGGCGCTGCCACAGATGGAACCTCAGGATCTCCCTTCGGCTTTTTGCTGCGGGCGCCAGCCTGTCCAAAAGATGTGGACGTCAAGCCTCAGCAGCAGAACAAGAAATAAAGACAAGAATCAAGCGCTTACGGGTCGTCGCCAGTGAGCTCAGGCAGCCTCCGGCCAAATATGAAGCCTGAAAGCCGGCTGGAAGGGTCAACCTTGGGAAGCTCGGGAGCGGAAGGCGCGTCTGCGGTCCGCCTCGGGGCCGGGGCAGACCCGCGGGAGATCAGCCCGGTCCTGTCCTTCTTCGGGTTCGGGGGCAAGCTCCCGCCGCCCTGCTCGTCATCATCCTCGTCGTCATCGCTCGGAGAGAGGCGGAGAGCGCGGGACCTGCGCCGGGGGAGGGGAGCCCTCAACTCTCCGTCAGTCGCCTCAGAGTCAGGACCTTTTTCCCGCTCCCCTCCTTCCTCCTCTTCGCTGGAGTCGTCGGAGGACACGTCCACCGATTCCCCGGGAGTTTCCATGGGCACGGGCCCGTCCCCGTTGAAGACGGGCATGGACTCCACTACCTGCTCCCAGTCGCCGCGGAGGATCAAGGGCGTAGGAGCACCCTCCAACCTCGCCACATCGCCCCCGACCAGAGATTGGAGGACCGCAGCCAGATCTTCGTCGGCTAAGGCCGCGGGGCTTAGATGGGGCCTCCACATCGGAAGTGAGTACTACCGAAGCAGAGCCAGCTGGTGCTCCAGGAATTCCCTCAGCAGCGACGCGCCGGTCAGCTTCGCCGCCGCCATGTTGGCCGGCCTCAGATCCGCGTCCATCTTCTCCAACACCAGCTTCGCGCGGGGGTCCGCGAGCTCCGCTCGACCCCAATCGCTGGAGCTCGTGGGTTGCTCCATGGGCAAGATCAGCCGAGGGTGGATGCGCCCAGCATCTGCCAAGACCCACTTGCTCCTGAAGCCCTCAATCCTTTTCCCGGGGTTCGAAATGGCAATGGCGCCACCGTACGCGATGAAGCTCGCGCACGCGGAAGTAGGACCGCGAGAGGTCCGGAGGTAGAAGTAGTGGCGCAGCAAGGCCACCGAGGGCTGCACCCCTACGTGAGCCTCGCAGTAATAGGCGAAGATTGCCAGGAGAAGGACGGAGTTGGGGTGGAGATGCAAAGCCTGTAGCTTATAATGGCGGAGGACAGAGAAGAAGAACTCCGAGAAGGGAGGCACCAGGCCAGCAGCAATGGCGCTTACAAAGAACGGATAGAAGGTGCTCCCTTGGCCCTCAGGGGTGGCGGAGCCGGCCTTGAACACCTTTGCCCCGTCGATGCCCTGTGCCACCGCCATCCGGCGCAACCGGGCGAGGCTCGCCTCAGACACGTTCGGCGAGTCCAGGGCAGACGAGTACCAAGCTCCGGCCGGGGACTGACGAGGCGCCATGGCTTCCTAGGTCACGCGGTCGAAGTAGATCTGGAAATTTTGGAGGAAGGAAGGAGAGGCACAAGAAAGGGGATCTGAGCAGCAACCGGAGAAAGCAAAAAGCAAAGCCTAGGCAGATGCCGCTCCCTTATCAACTCACGCGGTTGCTGAGGCTCCCACGTCCAATCAACCGCCACGCGACGCCCAAGGCCGCAGGCTGTTAGGGCCCGTGGCGCTTCGCTCTTGCCCTTTCGCCTCCCTGCACGGCCAAGTCCGGGCGCGCCTTGGGCCCGGGGGCTACCATCGGCGTTCTGGGAATGGGGGTCCCCAGACTTGCCTGCCTGCGGCCTGCGGCGTGGCTCGAGGAGGGGCCCAGCACGGCCCATCTTCATCAACACAGACCCAAGACCCTCGCGAGGGGCCAAGCCTCGTGGGGCGGACGACACGGAGCTTCCTCAGGCACGGCCTCATCAGGCTGGCTCGCGAGGAGGTGGAGAGATCAAGGCGGGGTACCTCACGAGGTGCCCGTGACGCAAGCCATGACGACCAAAGGCGCCAGGCGGGCGCCAGCCGCGCAGTGTCCTCCTTTCCTCTTTGGTGCAAAGGGAGCAAGCGCAGGCAAGAGCATCAAGCAAAGGCACCCGTTTCGGTGCAACGAGACCAAGACCAGTCCAACGGCATGAGGAAGTCATTGTGGAGCCCAAGCCAGCGTCACCACAAGAGCCTTTGGCAGGCGAGGACCAACTTTAGTCAGGATAAGTGTACCAGATGTTCCCCTTCAAAATGGCCAATTGTTGGCGCCCTTCCCGCTCAATATTTGGGAAGAGGCCCAGGGCCTTTGCCTATAAATAGGAATAGCCACACACAGGGTAGGAGAGATCGGAGATCGGATCGAAATCAGAGAGAGAGAATCGAGAAGAGAGAGAGAGAGAATGGTGACTGAACTCCTCCTAGCAGTTCACCCCCTCAGCCAAGAACAGACCCTCGCGAGGCTGTTCTTCCTTGTATTGCTCATCATCATCAGCCCAAGAGGCAATCCACCACACCACACTGGAGTAGGGTATTACACCACAACGGTGGCCCGAACCAGTATAAACCCTGTGTCTCTTGTGCTGTTCTTTCTATAGCTTAGATCTTAGCGAGGCGGAGGGGTGCAGGTAGGTAGAAGGCGAAATCTCCGCGCGCACCCCAGTGTTCGAACCTCAAGGGTCTGCCAGAACCCGAAATCCGACAGCAACGGCCAAAACAACCATGCTTGGCCACCGCTTAAACCTCCGCTCCATGGCGGGGGAAGAGAGGAGCGTTCACGTGCTCTTGCCATTGAACTAACAGCGCCCCGAGTGGCTGCTTCCATTGAAAATATGTGGAGTGACCAAGATTGGTGGGCTGGTGGAGGCAAGGACCATCGCACCGATGTGGCCACCCACAACCATCCTTTCTTCGCATGCAGCCTCGCATGGAGCGCCGCCATCGCTACAACTTTGCCCTTCAGAACATCCAGCCAACGCGAGTACCTTGCCACATGTCGCCCAAAATAACACGGGGAAGGAACACCGCCGCCGCCGTACGCCGCGCGGGCGAGCCCAGTGGCTGCGGCCACTGGCTGCGAGTAGAGAGCACACGAGAAACAGCCGGAGAAAACAGACCTAGTCGCTGCACGAGCCGCACGAGCGGACAAGCGAGGGCAGTTTTTTTCACCTGGTAAGTTAATGTAATTGAAGCACAATTACAGGAACCTAATCCAAAACATTAACATCGTCACAATTCAAATACAAATACGGAGGTCGATGAAGACGCTATACTGGAGCGAAATTAAATACACATGTGGATGTTAATGAGGAAAATACCAAGGAGAAAATTTTGCAGCCTCATCTGATACTGGAAATCCAAATGAGAAGGATATAGTGGATGCCTAGCAGCAGGCCCGCCACAACACCCGCATGTCTGAAGGGACACTATTGCAGGATGGTCCAAACGCGACAGTCCAATCGAAGACCATTCGGCGAAACTGTGTGCGATGCATTAATCGTAAATGGTGGTATAAGAAAACCGTAAAAAATGAGACGAACTGTTTGTGATTGCGCATACATCAAACACGATTCAGATCAGAGACACGTGTGCGATGCGTGGCATACGGTTAATCCATACGAACTATCTGCGATGATCCAGAATAACAGAAATGGTCAGCCAGATGAGGGTGTTGTTGGTGAACGTAGTAATTTTAAAAAATTCCTACGCACACGCAAGATCATGGTGATGCACAGCAACGAGAGGGGAGAGTATCGTCTACGTACCCTCGTAGACCGTAAGCGGAAGCGTTATGAGAACGCGGTTGATGTAGTCGTACGTCTTCATGATCCGACCGATCCAAGTACCAAACACACGACACCTCCAAGTTCAGCACACATTCAGCTCGATGACGTCCCACGAACTCCGATCCAGCAGAGCTTCACGAGAGAGTTCCGTCAGCACGACGGTGTGATGACGGTGATGATGTTGCTACTGATGCAGGGCTTCGCCTAAGCACCGCTATGATATAATCGAGATGGATTATGATGGAGGGGGGCACCGCACACGGCTTGGAACAATCAACTTGTGTGTCCTAGGGTGCCCCTGCCCTCGTATATAAAGGAGCAAGGGGGGAAGGCCGGCCGACCCTTCTAGGGCGCGCCAGGAAGAGGAGTCATCCTCCTAGTAGGAGTAGGACTCCCCTTTCATACTCTTACTAGGAGGGGGAAAGGAAGGAAGAGAGGGAGAAGGAAGGAGAGGGAGGAAATGAGGAAAGGGGGGCCGCCCCCCTAGTCCAATTCGGTTTGGGCTAGGGGGGCCGCGCGCCCTGCCTCCTCTCTTCCACCACTTGGCCCATGAGGCCCAATACTTCTTCCTGGTATTCCCGTAACTCCCCGGTACTGAAAAATACTCGAATCATTCGGAACCTTTCCGATGTCCGAATATAGTCGTCCAACATATCGATTTTTACGTCTCGACCATTTCGAGACTCCTCGTCATGTCCCTGATCTCACATGGGACTCCGAACTACCTTCGGTACATCAAATCACATAAACTCATAATACCGATCGTCACCAAACGTTAAGCGTGCGGACCCTACGGGTTCGAGAACTATGTAGACATGACCGAGACACGTCTTCGGTCAATAACCAATAATGGAACCTGGATGTTCATATTGGCTCCTACATATTGTACGAAGATCTTTATCGGTCAAACCTCATAACAACATACGTTGTTCCCTTTGTCAACGGTATGTTACTTGCCCGAGATTTGATCGTCGGTATCTCAATACCTAGTTCAATCTTGTTACTGGCAAGTCTCTTTACTCATTTCCGTAATGCATCATCCCGCAACTAACTCATTAGTTGCATTGCTTGCAAGGCTTATAGTGATGTGCATTACCGAGAGGGCCCAAAGATACCTCTCCAACAATCGGAGTGACAAATCCTAATCTCGATCTATGCCAACTCAACAAGTACCGTTGGAGACACCCGTAGAGCACCTTTATAATCACCCAGTTACATTGTGACGTTTGGTAGCACACAAAGTATTCCTCCGGTAATCGGGAGTTGCATAATCTCATAGTCACAGGAACATGTGTAAGTCATGAAGAGAGCAATAGCAGTAAACTAAAACGATCAAGTGCTAAGCTAAAGGAATGGGTCAAGTAAATCACATCATTCTCCTAATGATGTGATCCCGTATATCAAATGAAAACTCATGTATATGGTTAGGAAGCATAACCATCTTTGATTAACGAGCTAGTCAAGTAGAGGCATACTAGTGACACTCTGTGTGTCTATGTATTCACGCATGTATTATGTTTTCGGTTAATACAATTCTAGCATGAATAATAAACATTTATCATGATATGAGGAAATAAATAATAACTTTATTATTGCCTCTAGGGCATATTTCCTTCAGTCTCCCACTTGCACTAGAGTTAATAATCTAGCTTACACATTAATGATTCTAACACCCATCGAGCCTTGGTGCTGATCATGTTTTGCTCGTGAGAGAGGCTTAGTCAACGGGTCTGCAACATTCAGATCCGTATGCATCTTGCAAATCTCTATGTCTCCCACCTAGACTTGATCGCGGATGGAATTGAAGCGTCTCTTGATGTGTTTGGTTCTCTTGTGAAATCTGGATCCTTTGCCAAGGCAATTGCACCAGTATTGTCACAAAAGATTTTCATTGTACCCGATGCACTAGGTATGACACCTAGATTGGATATGAACTCCTTCATCCAGACTCCTTCATTTGCTGCTTCCGAAGCAGCTATGTACTCCGCTTCACACATAGATCCCGCCACAACGCTTTGTTTAGAACTGTTCCAATTGACAGCTCCATCGTTCAATATAAACACGTATCCGGTTTGCGATTTAGAATCGTCCGGATCAGTGTCAAAGATTGCATCGATGTAACCATTTACGACGAGCTCTTTGTCACCTCCATAAACGAGAAACATATCCTTAGTCCTTTTCAGGTATTTCAGGATGTTCTTGACCGCTGTCCAGTGATCCACTCCTGGATTACTTTGGTACCCCCTGCTAAACTAATAGCAAGGCACACATCAGGTCTGGTACACAGCATTGCATACATGATAGAGCCTATGGCTGAAGCATAGGGAACACTTTTCATTTTCTCTCTATCTTCTGCAGTGGTCGGGCATTGAGTCTTACTCAACTTCACACCTTGTAACACAGGCAAGAACCCTTTCTTAGCTTGATCCATTTTGAACTTCTTCAAAACTTTATCAAGGTATGTGCTTTGTGAAAGTCCAATTAAGCGTCTTGATCTATCTCTATAGATCTTGATGTCCAATATATAAGCAGCTTCACCGAGGTCTTTCATTGAAAAACTTGTATTCAAGTATCCTTTTATGCTATCCAGAAATTCTATATCATTTCCAATCAACAATATGTCATCCACATATAATATTAGAAATGCTACAAAGCTCCCACTCACTTTTTTGTAAATACAGGCTTCTCCAAAAGTCTGTATAAAACCATATGCTTTGATCACACTATCAAAACGTTTATTCCAACTCCCAGAGGCTTGCACCAGTCCATAAATGGATCGCTGGAGCTTGCACACTTTGTTAGCACCCTTTGAATCGATAAAACCTTCAGGTTGCATCATATACAACTCTTCTTCTAGAAATTCATTCAGGAATGCAGTCTTTACATTCATTTGCCAAATTTCATAATCATAAAATGTAGCAATTGCTGACATGATTCAGACGGACTTAAGCATCGCTACGGGTGAGAAGGTCTCATCGTAGTCAACACCTTGAACTTGTCGAAAACCTTTCGCAACAAGTCAAGCTTTGTAGACAGTAACATTACCATCTGTGTCAGTCTTCTTCTTGAAGGTCCATTTATTCTCGATGGCTTGCCGATCATTGGGCGAGTCAACCAAAGTCCACACTTTGTTCTCATACATGGATCCCATCTCAGATTTCATAGCCTCAAGCCATTTTGCGGAATCTGGGCTCATCATCGCTTCCTCATAGTTCGTAGGTTCGTCATGGTCAAGTAACATGACCTCCAGAACAGGACTACCGTACCACTCTAGTGTGGATCTTACTTTGGTTGACCTACGAGGTTCGGTAGTAACTTGATCTAAAGTTTCATAATCATCATTATTGGCTTCCTCACTAATTGGTGTAGGTGTCAAGGAACCGGTTTCTGTGATGGACTACTTTCCAATAAGGGAGGAGGTACAGTTACCTCATCAAGTTCTACTTTCCTCCCACTCACTTCTTTCAAGAGAAACTCCCTATCTAGAAAGGATCCACTCTTAGCAACAAATGTCCTGCCTTCGGATCTGTGATAGAAGGTGTACCCAACAGTCTCCTTTGGGTATCCTATGAAGACACATTTCTCCGATTTGGGTTCGAGCTTATCAGTTTGAAGCTTTTCCACATAAGCATTGCAACCCCAAACTTTAAGAAATGACAACTTTGGTTTCTTGCCAAACCATAGTTCATAAGGCGTCGTCTCAACGGATTTAGATGGTGCCCTATTTAACATGAATGCAGCTGTCTGTAAAGCGTAACCCCAAAACGATAGCGGTAAATCAGTAAGAGACATCATAGATCGCACCATATCTAGTAAAGTATGATTACGACGTTTGGACACACCATTATGCTATGGTGTTCGGGTGGCGTGAGTTGCGAAACCATTCCGCATTGTTTCAAATGAAGACCAAACTCGTAACTCAAATATTCTCCTCCACGATCAGACCGTAGAAACTTTATTTTATTGTTACGATGATTTTCCAGTTCACTCTGAAATTCTTTGAACTTTTCAAATGTTTCAGACTTATGTTTCATCAAGTAGATATACCCATATCTGCTCAAATCATCTGTGAAGGTGAGAAAATAACGATACCCGCCGCGAGCCTCAATATTCATCGGACCACATACATTAGTATGTATGATTTCCAACAAATCTGTTGCTCGCTCCATAGTTCCGGAGAACGACATTTTAGTCATCTTGCCCATGAGGCATGGTTCGCAAGTACCAAGTGATTCATAATCAAGTGATTCCAAAAGTCCATCAGAATGGAGTTTCTTCATGCGCTTTACACCAATATGACCTAAACGGCAGTGCCACAAATAAGTTGCACTACATTATCAACTCTGCATCTTTTGGCTTCAATATTATGGATATGTATCACTACTATCGAGATTCATTGAAAATAGACCACTCTTCAGGGGTGCATGACCATAAAATATATTATTCATATAAATAGAACAACCATTATTCTCTGATTTAAATGAATAACCGTCTCACATCAAACAAGATCCAGATATAATGTTCATGCTCAACGCTGCCACCAAATAACAATTATTCAGGTCTAAAACTAATCCCAAAGGTAGATGTAGAGGTAGCATGCCGACGACGATCACATCGACTTTGGAACCATTTCCCACGTGCATCGTCACCTCATCCTTAGCCAATCTTCGCTTAATCCGTAGTCCCTGTTTTGAGTTGCAAATATTAGCAACAGAACCAGTATCAAATACCCAGGTGCTACTGCGAGCTTTAGTAAGGTACACATCAATAAGATGCATATCACATATACCTTTGTTCACCTTGCCATCCTTCTTATCCGCCAAATACTTGGGGAAGTTCCGCTTCCAGTGACCAGTCCCTTTGCAGTAGAAGCACTCAGTCTCAGGCTTAGGTCCAGACTTGGGTTTCTTCTCTTGAGCAACAACTTGTTTGTCGTTCTTCTTGAAGTTCCCTTTCTTCTTCCCTTTACCCTTTTTCTTGAAACTAGTGGTCTTGTTGACCATCAACACTTGATGCTCCTTCTTGATTTCTACCTCCGAAGCTTTTAGCATTGTGAAGAGCTCAGGAATCGTCTTATTCATCCCTTGCATATTATAGTTCATCACGAAGCTCTTGTAGCTTGGTGGCAGTGATTGAAGAACTCTGTCAATGACACTATCAACAGGAAGATTAACTCCCAGTTGAGTCAAGTGGTTATGGTACCCAGACATTCTGAGTATATGTTCACTGACAGAACTATTCTCCTCCATCTTGCAGCTGTAGAACTTATTGGAGACTTCATATCTCTCAATCCGGGCATTTGCTTGAAATATTAACTTCAACTCCTGGAACATCTCATATTCTCCATGACGTTCAAAACTTCGTTGAAGTCTCGGTTCTAAGCCATAAAGCATGGCACACTGAACCATTGAGTAGTCATCAGCTTTACTTTGCCAGACGTTCATAACATCCGACATTGCCCCTGCAGCGGGTTTGGCACCTAGCGGTGCTTCCAGGACGTAATTCTTGTCTGCAGCAATGAGGATAATCCTCAAGTTACGGACCCAGTCCGTGTAATTTCTACCATCATCTTTCAACTTTGCTTTCTCAAGGAACGCATTAAAATTTAACGGAACAACAACACGGGCCATCTATCTACAACAACATAGACAAGCAAAATACTATCAGGTACTAAGGTCATGATAAATTAAAGTTGAATTAATCATATTTAAGAACTCCCACTTAGATAGACATCCCTCTAATCATCTAAGTGATCACGTGATCCATATCAACTAAACCATGACCGATTATCACATGAAATGGAGTAGTTTTCAATGGTGAACATCACTATGCTGATCATATCTACTATATGATTCACGCTCGACCTTTCGGTCTCAGTGTTCTGAGGCCATGTCTGCATATGCTAGGCTCATCAAGTTTAACCCGAGTATTTCTGCGTGTGCAAAACTGGCTTGCACCCATTGTATGTGAACGTAGAGCTTATCACACCCGATCATCACGTGGTGTCTCGGCACGACGAACTTTGGCAATGGTGCATACTTAGGGAGAACAGTTGTACCTTGAAATTTAGTGAGAGATCATCTTATAATGCTACCGCCAATCAAGCAAAATAAGATGCATAAAGGATAAACATCACATGCAATCAATATAAGTGATATGATATGGCCATCATCATCTTGTGCCTGTGATCTCCATCTCCAAAGCACCGTCATGATCACCGTCGTCACCGGCTTGACACCTTGATCTCCATCGAAGCATCATCGTCGTCACGCCAACTATTGCCTCCACGACTATCGCTCCCGCTTAGTGATAAAGTAAAGCAATTACATGACAATTGAATTTCATACAATAAAGCGACAACCATATGGCTCCTGCCAGTTGCCGATAGCTGTGTTACAAAACATGATCATCTCATACAATACAATTTAGCATCATGTCTTGACCATATCACATCACAACATGCCCTGCAAAAACAAGTTAGACATCCTCTACTTTGTTGTTGCAAGTTTTACGTGGCTGCTACGGGCTGAGCAAGAACCGTTCTTACCTACGCATCAAAACCACAATGATATTTCGTCAAGTTAGTGTTGTTTTAACCTTCAACAAGGATCGGGCATAGTCACACTCGGTTCAACTAAAGTTGGAGAAACTAACACCCACCAGCGACCTGTGTGTGAAGCACGTCGGTAGAACCAATCTCGCGTAAACGTACGCGTAATGTCAGTTTGGGCCGCTTCATCCAACAATACCGCCTAACCAAAGTATGACATGTTGGTAAGCAAGATGACTTGTATCGCCCACAACTCACTTGTGTTCTACTCGTGCATATAACATCTATGCATAAACCTGGCTCGGATACCACTGTTGGGGAACGTAGTAATTTAAGAAAAATTCTACGCACACGCAAGATCATGGTGATGCACATCAACGAGAGGGGAGAGTATCGTCTATGTACCCTCGTAGACCGTAAGCGGAAGCGTTATGAGAACGTGGTTGATGTAGTCGTACGTCTTCACGATCCAACCGATCCAAGTACCGAACGCACGACACCTCCGAGATCAGCACACGTTCAGCTCGATGACGCCCCACGAACTCCGATCTAGCAGCACTTCACGGGAGAGTTCCGTCAGCACAACGGCATGATGAAGGTGATGATGTTGCTACCGACGCAGGGCTTCGCCTAAGCACCCCTACGATATGATCGAGGTGTATTATGGTGGAGGGGGGCACCGCACACGGCTTGGAACAATCAACTTGTGTGTCCTAGGGTTCCCCCTGCCCCCGTATATAAAGGAGGAAGGGGAGAGGCCGGCCGGCCCTTCTAGGGCGCGCCAGGAGGAGGAGTCCTCCTCCTAGTAGGAGTAGGACTCCCCTTTCCTACTCCTATTAGGAGGGGGAAAGGAAGGAGGAGAGGGAGAAGGAAGGAGAGGGAGGAAAGGAGGAAAGGGGGGCCGGCCCCCAAGTCCAATTCGGTTTGGGCTAGGGGGGCCGCGTGCCCTGCCTCCTCTCTTCCACCACTTGGCCCATGAAGCCCAATACTTCTTCCCCGTATTCCCGTAAATCTTCGGTACTCCGAAAAATACCCGAATCACTCGGAACCTTTCCAATGTCCGAATATAGTCATCCAATATATCGATCTTTACGTCTCGACCATTTTGAGACTCCTCGTCATGTCCCCGATCTCATCCGGGACTCCGAACTACCTTCGATACATCAAATCACATAAACTCATAATATCGGTCGTCACCGAACGTTAAGCGTGCGAACCCTACGAGTTTGAGAACTATGTAGACATGACCGAGACACGTCTCCAGTCAATAACCAATAGCGAATCTGGATGTTCATATTGGCTCCTACATATTCTACGAAGATCTTTATCGGTCAAATCGCATAACAACATACATTGTTCCCTTTGTCATCGGTATGTTACTGGCCCGAGATTCGATCGTCGGTATCTCAATACCTAGTTCAATCTCGTTAGCGGAAAGTCTCTTTACTCGTTTCCGTAATGCATCATCCTGCAACTAACTCATTAGTTGCATTGCTTTCAAGGCTTATAGTGATGTGCATTACCGAGAGGGCCCAGAGATACCTCTCTGACAATCGGAGTGACAACTCCTAATCTCGATCTATGCCAACTCGACAAGTACCATCGGAGACACCTGCAAAGCACCTTTATAATCACCCAGTTATGTTGTGACGTTTGGTAGCACACAAAGTGTTCCTCCGATAATCGGGAGTTGCATAATCTCATAGTCATAGGAACATATATAAGTCATGAAGAAAGCAATAGCAGTAAACTAAAACGATCAAGTGCTAAGCTAACGGAATGGGTCAAGTCAATCACATCATTCTCCTAATGATGTGATCCCGTATACAAATGAAAACTCATGTCTATGGTTAGGAAACATAACCATCTTTGATTAATGAGCTAGTCAAGTAGAGGCATACTAGTGACACTCTGTGTGTCTATGTATTCATACATGTATTATGTTTCCGGTTAATACAATTCTAGGATGAATAATAAACATTTATCATGAAATAAGGAAATAAATAATAACTTTATTATTGCCTCTAGGGCATATTTCCTTCAGGTGTGTGCAACATACGACATACAGTTCAGTAGGATGAACTGTGTGTGATTAGGCAACATAATAGAAATGGTCAGCCAGATCAAGGTGTGTGTGATGGAGGGCATACAGTTCACTCTGTTGGGGAACGTACTAATTTAAAAAAATTCCTACGCACACACAGGATCATGGTGATGCATAGCAATGAGAGGGGAGAGTGTGTCCACGTACCCTCGTAGACCGAATGCGGAAGTGTTAGCACAACGCGGTTGATGTAGTCATACATCTTCAGGATCCGACCGATCCAAGTACCGAACGCATGGCACCTCTGAGTTCTGCACACGTTCAACTCGATGACGTCCCATGAGCTCCGATCCAGCAAAGCTTCACAGTAGAGCTCCGTCAGCACGATGGTGTGGTGACGGTGATGATGATGCTACCGACGCAGGGCTTCGCCTAAGCACTGCTACGATATGATCGAGGTGGATTATGGTGGAGGGGGGCACCGCACACGGCTAAGAGATCAATGATCAATTGTTGTGTCTATGGGGTGCCCCCTGCCCCCGTATATAAAGGAGCAAGGGGAGGAGGCGGCCGGCCAGGGAGAGGCACGCCAAGAGGGGGAGTCCTAGTCCCACTAGGAGTAGGACTCCTCCTTTTCCTAGTAGGAGTAGGAGAGGGGGAAGGAAAGGGAGAGGAGGAGAAGGAAAGAGGGGGCCGGACCCCCTTGCCCTAAACCAATTTGGTTTGGGCCTTGGGGGGGGGCCCACACTCCCCTTGCTGCCCTCTATTTCCACTAAGGCCCATGTAGGCCCATTAAGTCCCCCGGGGGGTTCCGGTAACCCCCCGGTACTCCGGTATATGTCCGAAACCTTTCTGGTGTCCGAACATAGTTGTCCGATATATCAATCTTTACATCTCGACCATTTCGAGACTCCTCGTCATGTCCGTGATCATATCCAGGATTCCTAACTACCTTCGGTACATCAAAACACAAAAACTCATAATACCAATCATCACCAAACTTTAAGCATGCGGACCCTACGGGTTTGAGAACTATGTAGACATGACCGAGACACGTCTCCAGTCAATGACCAATAGCGGAACTTGGATGGTCATATTGGATCCCACATATTCTACGAAGATCATTATCGGTCAAACTGCATAACAGCATATGTTGTTCCCTTTGTCATCGGTATTTTACTTGCCCGAGATTCGATCGTCGGTATCTCAATACCTAGTTCAATCTCGTTACCGGCAAGTCTCTTTACTCGTTTCGTAATACATCATCCCGCAACTAACCCATTAGTTACAATGCTTGCAAGGCTTATAGTGATGTGCATTACCGAGTGGGCCCAGAGATACCTCTTCGACAATCGGAGTGACAAATCTTAATATCGAAATACGCCAACTCAACAAGTACCTTTGGAGACACCTATAGAGCACCTTTATAATCACCCAGTTACGTTGTGACGTTTGGTAGCACACAAAGTGTTCTTTCGGTAAACGGGAGTTGCATAATCTCATAGTCATAGGAACATGTATAAGTCATGAAGAAAGCAATAGCAACATACTAAACGTTCAAGTGCTAAGCTAACGGAATGGGTCAAGTCAATCACATCATTCTCCTAATGATGTGATCCTGTTAATCAAATGACAACTCATGTCTATGGCTAGGAAACATAACCATCTTTGATCAACGAGCTAGTCAAGTAGAGGCATACTAGTGACAACCTATTTGTCTATGTATTCACACATGTATCATGTTTCCTGTTAATACAACTCTAGCATGAATAATAAACATTTATCATGACATAAGGAAATAAATAATAACTTTATTATTGCCTCTAGGCCATATTTCCTTCAGTCTCCCACTTGCACTAGAGTCAATAATCTAGTTCACATCTCCATGTGACCAATTCCCAAAGGGTTTACTAGAGTCAATAATCTAGTTCACATCGCTATGTGATTAGCACCCAAAGAGTGATCATGTTTTTCTTGTGAGAGAAGTTTAGCCTATGGGTCTGCAACATTCAGATCCATATGTATTTCGCAAATTTCTATGTCTACAATGCTCTGCACGGAGCTACTCTAGCTAATTGCTCCCACTTTTAATATGTATCCAGATTGAGACTTAGAGTCATCTAGATCGATGTAAAAATCTTGCATCGACGTAACTCTTTACGATGAACTCTTTTATCCCCTCCATAACCGAGAAATATTTCCTTAGTCCTCTAAGGATAATTTTGACCGCTGTCTAGTGATCTAATCCTAGATCACTATTGTACTCCCTTGCCAGAAAAATGCTAAGGTATACAACAGTACTGGTAAACAACATAGCATACTTTATAGAACCTATGACTAAGGCATAGGGAATGACTTTTCATTCTCTTTCTATTTTCTGCCGTGGTCGGGTTTTGAGTCTTTACTCAACTTCACACCTTGCAACACAGGCAAGAACTCCTTATTTGACTGTTCCATTTTGAACTACTTCAAAATCTTGTCAAGGTATGTACTCATTGAAAAAACTTGTCAATCGTCTTGATCTATCTCTATAGATCTTGATGCCCAATGTGTAAGTAGCTTCATCGAGGTCTTCCTTTGAAAAACTCTTTTCAAACACTCCTTTATGCTTTCCAGAAAATTGTACATTATTTCTGATCAACAGTATGTCATTCACATATACTTATCAGAAATGCTATAGTGCTCCCACTCACTTTCTTGTAAACAGAGGCTTCATCGCAAGTCTGTATAAAACCATATGCTTTGATCACTTTATCAAAGCATATATTCCAACTCCGAGATGCTTGCACCAGTCCATAGATGGATCGCTGGAGCTTGCTCACTTTGTTACCACCTTTAGGATCGACAAAACCTTCTGGTTGCATCATATACAACTCTTCTTTAAGAAATCCATTAAGGAATACAGTTTTGACATCCATTTGCTAGATTTCATAAAATGCGGCAACTGCTAACATGATTCGGACATACTTTTAAGCATCGATACGAGTGAGAAAATCTCATCGTAGTCAACACCTTGAACTTGTCAAAAACATTTTTGCGATAATTAGAGCTTTGTAGATAGTAACACTACTATTAGTGTCCGTCTTCCTCTTGAAGATCCATTTATTTTCTATGGCTTGCCAATCATTGGACAAGTCAATCAAAGTCCATACTCTATTCTTTATACATGGATCCCATCTTAGATTTCATGGCCTTTAAGCCATTTCGCGGAATCTGGGCTCATCATTGCTTCCTCATAGTTCGTAAGTTCGTCATGGTCTAGTAACATGACTTCCAGAAAGGATTACCGCACCACTCTGGTGTGGACCATGCTCTGGTTGTCCTACGAGGTTCGGTAGTAACTTGATCTGAAGTTTCATGATCATCATCATTAGCTTCCTCACTAATTGGTGTAGAGATCACTAGAACTGATTTCTGTGATGAACTACTTTCCAATTCGGGAGAAGGTACAATTGTTGGGTAACGTAGTAATTTCAAAAAATTTCCTGTGCACACGCAAGATCATGGTGATGCATAGCAACGAGAGGGGAGAGTGTGATCTACGTACCCTTGTAGATCGACAACGGAAGCGTTAGCACAACGTGGTTGATGTAGTCGTACGTCTTCACGGCCCGACCGATCAAGTACCGAAACTACGGCACCTCCGAGTTCTAGCACACGTTCAGCTCGATGATGATCCTCGGACTCCGATCCAGCAAAGTGTCAGGGAAGAGTTTCGTCAACACGACGGCATGGTGACGATCTTGATGTACTACCATCGCAGGGCTTCGCCTAAGCACCACTACAATATTATCGAGGACTATGGTGGAAGGGGGCACCGCACACGGCTAGGAATATGATCACGTGGATCAACTTTTTGTCTCTAGGGGTGCCCCCTGCCTCCGTATATAAAGGATCAAAGGGGAGGGGGTGCGGCCGGCCAGGAGAGGGCGCGCCAGGAGGAGTCCTACTCCCTCCGGAGTAGGATTCCCCCCTTTCCTAGTTGGAATAGGATTCGGGAGGGGGGAAAGAGGAGAGAGAGAGAGAAGGAAGGGGGGAGGGGCACGCGGCCCAGCCCTGGCCACCTCTCCTCTCTTCCACTAAGGCCCACTAAGGCCCATATACCTCCCGGGGGGTTCCGGTAACCTCCCGGTACTTCGGTAAAATCCCGATTTCACCCGGAACACTTCCGATATCCAAATATAGGCTTCCAATATATCAATATTTATGTCTCGACCATTTTGAGACTCCTCGTCATATCCCCGATCCCATCCGGGACTCCGAACTCCTTCGGTACATCAAAACTCATAAACTCATAATATAACTGTCATCGAAACCTTAAGCGTGCGGACCCTACGGGTTCGAGAACAATGTAGACATGACCGAGACACGTCTCCGGTCAATAACCAATAGCAGAACCTGGATGCTCATATTGGCTCCTACATATTCTACGAAGATCTTTATCGGTCAGACCGCATAACAACATATGTTGTTCCCTTTGTCATCGGTATGTTACTTGCCCGAGATTCGATCGTCGGTATCTTAATACCTAGTTCAATCTCGTTACCGGCAAGTCTCTTTACTTGTTCCGTAATACATCATCTCACAACTAACTCATTAGTTGCAATGCTTGCAAGGCTTATGTGATGTGTATTACCGAGAGGGCCCAGAGATACCTCTCCGACAATCGGAGTGACAAATCCTAATCTCGAAATACGCCAACCCAACATGTACCTTTGGAGACACCTGTAGAGCACCTTTATAATCACCCAGTTACGTTGTGACGTTTGGTAGCACACAAAGTGTTCCTCCGGTAAACGGGAGTTGCATAATCTCATAGTCATAGGAACATGTATAAGTCATGAAGAAAGCAATAGCAACATATTAAACGATCGGGTGCTAAGCTAATGGAATGGGTCATGTGAATCAGATCATTCACCTAATGATGTGATCCCGTTAATCAAATAACAACTCTTTGTCCATGGTTAGGAAACATAACCATCTTTGATTAACGAGCTAGTCTAGTAGAGGCATACTAGTGACACTCTGTTTGTCTATGTATTCACACATGTATTATGTTTCCGGTTAATACAATTCTAGCATGAATAATAAACATTTATCATGATATAAGGAAATAAATAATAACTTTATTATTTCCTCTAGGGCATATTTCTTCTGTCTCCCACTTACACTAGAGTCAATAATCTAGATTATACAGTAGTGATTCTAACACCCATGGAGCCTTGGTGCCGATCATGTTTTGCTCGTGGAAGAGGCTTAGTCAACGGGTCTGCTACATTCAGATCCGTATGTATCTTGCCAATCTCTATGTCTCCCACCTGGACTAGATCCCAGATGGAATTGAAGCGTCTCTTGATGTGCTTGGTTCTCTTGTGAAATCTGGATTCCTTTGCCAAGGCAATTGCACCAGTATTGTCACAAAAGATTTTCATTGGACCCGATGCACTAGGTATGACACCTAGATCGGATATGAACTCCTTCATCCAGACTCCTTCATTTGCTGCTTCCGAAGCAGCTATGTATTCTGCTTCACACGTAGATCCCGCCATGATGCTTTGTTTAGAACTGCACCAACTGACAGCTCCACCGTTTAATGTAAATACGTATCTAGTTTGCGATTTAGAATCGTCCGGATCAGTGTCAAAGCTCGCATCGACGTAACCATTTACGATTAGCTCGTTGTCACCTCCATAAACGAGAAACATATCCTTAGTCCTTTTCAGGTATTTCAGGATGTTCTTGACCGTTGTCCAGTGATCCACTCCTGGATTACTTTGGTACCTCCCTGCTAGACTTATACCAAGGCACACATCAGGTCTGGTACACAGCATTGCATACATGATAGAGCCTATGGCTGAAGCATAGGAAACATCTTTCATTTTCTCTCTATCTTCTGCAGTGGTCGGGCATTGAGTCTGACTCAACTTCACACCTTGTAACACAGGCAAGAACCCTTTCTTTGCTTGATCCATTTTGAACTTCTTCAAAACTTTGTCAAGGTATGTGCTTTGTGAAAGTCCAATTAAGCGTCTTGATCTATCTCTATAGATCTTAATGCCTAATATGTAAGCAGCTTCACCGAGGTCTTTCATTGAAAAACTCTTATTCAAGTATCCCTTTATGCTATCCAGAAATTTTATATCATTTCCAATTAGTAATATGTCATCCACATATAATATCAGAAATGCTACAGAGCTCCCACTCACTTTCTTGTAAATATAGGCTTCTCCAAAAGTCTGTATAAAACCAAATGCTTTGATCACACTATCAAAGCGTTTATTCCAACTCCGATTGCACCAGCCCATAAATGGATCGCTGGAGCTTGCACACTTTGTTAGCTCCCTTTGGATCGACAAAACCTTCTGGTTGCATCATATACAACTCTTCTTCTAGAAATCCATTCAGGAATGCAGTTTTGACATCCATCTGCCAAATTTCATAATCATAAAATACGGCAATTGCTAACATGATTCGGACAGACTTAAGCATCGCTACGGGTGAGAAGGTCTCATCGTAGTCAATCCCTTGAACTTGCCGAATACCTTTTGCGACAAGTCGAGCTTTGTAGACAGTAATATTACCGTCAGCGTTCGTCTTCTTCTTGAAGATCCATTTATTCTCAATTGCTTGCCGATCATTGGGAAAGTCAACCAAAGTCCATACTTTGTTCTCATACATGGATCCCATCTCAGATTTCATGGCTTCAAGCCATTTTGCGGAATCTGGGCTCACCATCGCTTCTTCATAGTTCGTAGGTTCATCATGATCTAGTAGCTTGACTTCCAGAACAGGATTACCATACCACTCTGGCGCGGATCTCACTCTGGTTGATCTACGAGGTTTAGTAGTATCTTGTTCTGAAGTTTCATGATCATTATCATTAGCTTCCTCACTAATTGGTGTAGGTGTCACAGAAACAGGTTTCTGTGATGTACTACTTTCCAATAAGGGAGTAGGTACAGTTACCTCGTCAAGTTCTACTTTCCTCCCACTCACTTCTTTCGAGAGAAACTCCTTCTCCAGAAAGTTTCCGAATTTAGCAACAAAAGTCTTGCCTTCGGATCTGTGATAGAAGGTGTATCCAATAGTTTCCTTTGGATATCCTATGAAGAAACATTTTTCCGATTTGGGTTCGAGCTTATCAGGTTGAAGCTTTTTCACATAAGCATCGCAGCCCCAAACTTTCAGAAACGACAACTTTGGTTTCTTGCCAAACCACAGTTCATAAGGCGTCGTCTCAACGGATTTTGATGGTGCCCTATTTAACGTGAATGCGGCCTTCTCTAGAGCGTATCCCCAAAACGATAGCGGCAAATCAGTAAGAGACATCATAGATCGTACCATATCTAGTAAAGTACGATTATGACGTTCGGACACACCATTACGCTGTGGTGTTCCGGGTGGCGTGAGTTGTGAAACTATTCCACATTGTTTCAAATGTACACCAAACTCGTAAATCAAATATTCTCCTCCATGATCAGATCGTAGGAATTTTATTTTCTTGTTACGATGATTTTCAACTTCACTCTGAAATTCTTTGAACTTTTCAAACGTTTCAGACTTGTGTTTCATTAAGTAGATATACCCATATCTGCTTAAGTCATCTGTGAAGGTGAGAAAATAACGATATCCACCACGAGCCTCAACATTCATCGGACCACATACATCTGTATGTATGATTTCTAACAAATCTGTTGCTCTCTCCATAGTACCGGAGAACGGTGTTTTTGTCATCTTACCCATAAGGCACGGTTCGCAAGTACCAAGTGATTCATAATCAAGTGGTTCCAAAAGCCCATCAGTATGGAGTTTCTTCATGCGCTTTATACCGATATGACCTAAACGGCAGTGCCACAAATAAGTTGCACTATCATTATCAACTCTGCATCTTTTTGGTTTCAACACTATGAATATGTGTGTCACTACTATCGAGATTTAATAAGAATGGACCACTCTTTAAGGGTGCATGACCATAAAAGATATTACTCATGTAAATAGAACAACCATTATTCTCTGATTTAAATGAATAACCGTCTCGCATCAAACAAGATCTAGATATAATGTTCATGCTTAACGCTGGCACCAAATAACAATTATTTAGGTCTAATATTAATCCCGAAGGTAGATGTAGAGGTAGCGTGCCGACTGCGATCACATCAACTTTGGAACCATTTCCCACGCGCATCGTCACCTCGTCCTTAGCCAATCTTCGCTTAATCCGTAGTCCCTGTTTCGAGTTGCTAATATTAGCAACAGAACCAGTATCAAATACCCAGGTGCTACTGCGAGCATTAGTAAGGTACACATCAATAACATGTATATCACATATACCTTTGTTCACCTTGCCATCCTTCTTATCCGCCAAATACTTGAGGCAGTTCCGCTTCCAGTGACCAGTCTGCTTGCAGTAGAAGCACTCAGTTTCAGGCTTAGGTCCAGGTTTGGGTTTCTTCTCTTGAGCAGCAACTTGCTTGCTGTTCTTTTCGAAGTTCCCCTTTTTCTTCCCTTTGCCCTTTTTCTTGAAACTAGTGGTCTTGTTGACCATCAACACTTGATGCTCCTTCTTGATTTCTACCTCGGCAGCTTTCAGCATTGCGAAGAGCTCGGGAATAGTCTTATTCATCCCTTTCATATTATAGTTCATCACGAAGCTCTTGTAGCTTGGTGGCAGTGATTGGAGAATTCTGTCAATGACACAATCATCTGGAAGATTAACTCCCAATTGAATCAAGTGATTATTATACCTAGACATTTTGAGTATATGCTCACTGACAGAACTGTTCTACTCCATCTTGCAGCTATAGAACTTACTGGAGATTTCATATCTCTCAATCCGGGCATTTGCTTGAAATATTAACTTCAACTCCTGGAACATCTCATATGCTCCATGACGTTCAAAACGTTGTTGAAGTCCCGATTCTAAGCCGTACAGCATGGCACACTGAGCTATCGAGTAGTCATCAGCTTTGCTCTGCCAGACGTTCATAACATCTGGTGTTGCTCCAGCAGCAGGCCTGGCACCCAGCGGTGCTTCCAGGACGTAATTCTTCTGTGCAGCAATGAGGATAATCCTCAAGTTACGGACCCAGTCCATGTAATTGCTACCATCATCTTTCAACTTTGCTTTCTCAAGGAACGCATTAAAATTCAACGGAATAATAACACGGGCCATCTATCTACAACCAAACATGAATAAGCAAGATACTATCAGGTACTAAGTTCATGATAAATTTAGGTTCAATTAATCATATTACTTAAAGAACTCCCACTTAGATAGACATCCCTCTAATCCTCTAAGTGATTACGTGATCCAAATCAACTAAACCATGTCCGATCATCACGTGAGATGGAGTAGCTTCATTGGTGAACATCACTATGTTGATCATATCTACTATATGATTCACGCTCGACCTTTCGGTCTCCGTGTTCCGAGGCCATATCTGTATATGCTTGGCTCGTCAAGTATAACCTGAGTATTCCGCGTGTGCAACTGTTTTGCACCCGTTGTATTTGAACGTAGAGCCTATCACACCCGATCATCACGTGGTGTCTCAGCACGACGAACTTTCGCAACGGTGCATAATCAGGGAGAACACTTCTTGATAATTAGTGAGAGATCATCTTATAATGCTACCGTCAATCAAAGCAAGATAAGATGCATAAAAGATAAACATCACATGCAATCAATATAAGTGATATGATATGGCCATCATCATCTTGTGCTTGTGATCTCCATCTTCGAAGCACCGTCATGATCACCATCGTCACCGGCGCGACACCTTGATCTCCATCGTAGCATCGTTGTCGTCTCGCCAATCTTATGCTTTCACGACTATCGCTACCGCTTAGTGATAAAGTAAAGCATTACAGCGCGATTGCATTGCATACAATAAAGCGACAACCATATGGCTCCTGCCAGTTGCCGATAACTCGGTTACAAAACATGATCATCTCATACAATAAAATTTAGCATCATGTCTTGACCATATCACATCACAACATGCCCTGCAAAAACAAGTTAGACGTCCTCTACTTTGTTGTTGCAAGTTTTACGTGGCTGCTACGGGCTTAAGCAAGAACCAATCTTACCTACGCATCAAAACCACAACGATAGTTTGTCAAGTTGGTGCTGTTTTAACCTTCGCAAGGACCGGGCATAGCCACACTCGGTTCAACTAAAGTTGGAGAAACTGTCACCCGCTAGCCACCTTTGTGCAAAGCACGTCGGGAGAACCGGTCTCGCGTAAGCGTACGCGTAATGTCGGTCTGGGCCGCTTCGTCCAACAATACCGCCGAACCAAAGTATGACATGCTGGTAAGCAATATGACTTATATCGCCCACAACTCACTTGTGTTCTACTCGTGCAAATAACATCAACACATAAAACCTAGGCTCGGATGCCACTATTGGGTAACGTAGTAATTTCAGAAATTTTCCTACGCACACGCAAGATCATGGTGATGCATAGCAACGAGAGGGGAGAGTGTGATCTACGTACCCTTGTAGATCGAAAACAGAAGCGTTAGCACAACGTGGTTGATGTAGTCATACGTCTTCACGGCCCGACCGATCAAGTACCGAAACTATGGCACCTCCGAGTTCTAGCACACGTTTAGCTCGATGACGATCCCCAGACTCCGATCCAGCAAAGTGTCGGGGAAGAGTTCTGTCAGCACGACGGTGTGGTGACGATCTTGATGTACTACCGTCGCAGGGCTTCGCCTAAGCACCTCTACAATATTATCGAGGACTATGGTGGAAGGGGCACCGCACACGGCTAGGAATATGATCACGTGGATCAACTTTTTGTCTCTAGGGGTGCCCCTTACCTTCGTATATAAAGGATCAAAGGGGGGGGGGTGCGGCCGGCCAGGAGAGGGCGCGCCAGGAGGAGTCCTACTCCCTCCGGGAGTAGGATTCCCCCCTTTCCTAGTTGGAATAGGATTCGGGAGGGGGGAAAGAGGAGAGAGAGAGAAGGAAGGGGGCGCCGCCCCCTTCTCCTTGTCCTATTCGGACTAGGGGGGAGGGGCGCGCGGCCCAGCCCTGGCCACCTCTCCTCTCTTCCACTAAGGCCCACTAAGGCCCATATACCTCCAGGGGGGTTCCGGTAACCTCCCGGTACTCCGGTAAAATCCCGATTTCACCCGGAACACTTCCGATATCCAAACATAGGCTTCCAATATATCAATCTTTATGTCTCGACCATTTCGAGACTCCTCGTCATACCCCCAATCCCATCCGGGACTCCGAACTCCGTCGGTACATCAAAACTCATAAACTCATAATATAACTGTCATCGAAACCTTAAGCGTGCGGACCCTACGGGTTCGAGAACAATGTAGACATGACCGAGACACGTCTCCGGTCAATAACCAATAGCGGAACCTGGATGCTCATATTGGCTCCTACATATTCTATGAAGATCTTTATCGGTCAGACTGAATAACAACATACGTTGTTCCCTTTGTCATCGGTATGTTACTTGCCCGAGATTCGATCGTCGGTATCTTAATACCTAGTTCAATCTCGTTACCGGCAAGTCTCTTTACTCGTTTCGTAATACATCATCTCACAACTAACTCATTAGTTGCAATGCTTGCAAGGCTTATGTGATGTGTATTACCGAGTGGGCCCAGAGATACCTCTTCGATAATCGGAGTGACAAATCCTAATCTCGAAATACGCCAACCCAACATGTACCTTTGGAGACACCTGTAGAGCACCTTTATAATCACCCAGTTACGTTGTGACGTTTGGTAGCACATAAAGTGTTCCTCCGGTAAACGGGAGTTGCATAATCTCATAGTCATAGGAACATGTATAAGTCATGAAGAAAGCAATAGCAACATACTAAACGATCGGGTGGTAAGCTAATGGAATGGGTCATGTCAATCAGATCATTCACCTAATGATGTGATCCCGTTAATCAAATAACAACTCTTTGTCCATGGTTAGGAAACATAACCATCTTTGATTAACGAGCTAGTCTAGTAGAGGCATACTAGTGACACTCTGTTTGTCTATGTATTCACACATGTATTATGTTTCCGGTTAATACAATTCTAGCATGAGTAATAAACATTTATCATGATATAAGGAAATAAATAATAACTTTATTATTGCCTCTAGGGCATATTTCCTTGAACAATTACCTCATCAAGTTCTACATTCCTCCCACTCACTTCTTTCGAGAGAAACTCCTTCTCTAGAAAGGATCCACTTTTAGCAACAAAGATCTTGCCTTTGGATCTGTGATAGAAGGTGTACCCAACAGTTTCCTTTGGGTATTCTATGAAGACACATTTCTCCGATTTGGGTTCGAGCTTATCAGGTTGAAACTTTTTCACATAAGCATCACGGCCCCAAACTTTAAGAAACGACAACTTAGGTTTCTAGCCAAACCACAGTTCATATGGTGTCGTCTCAACAGATTTAGATGGTGCCCTATTTAACATGAATGCAGCTGTCTCTAATGCATAACCCCAACATGATAGTGATAAATCGCTAAGAGATATCATAGATCGCACCATATCTAATAAAGTACGGCTATGACGTTCGGACACACCATTAAGCTGTGGTGTTCCAGGTGGCATGAGCTGCGAAACTATTCCACATTGTTTCAAATGAAGACTAAACTCGTAACTCAAATATTCTCCTCTATGATCAGATCATAGAAACTTTATTTTCTTGTTATGATGATTTTCCACTTCACTCTGAAATTCTTTGAACTTTTCAAATGTTTCAGACTTATGTTTCATCAAGTAGATATACCCATATATATATATATATATGCTCATATCATCTGTGAAGGTCAGGAAATAACGATACCCGCCGCGAACACTCATCGGACCGCATACGTCAGTATGTATTATTTCCAATAAGTCAGTTGCTCGCTCCATTGTTCTGGAGAACAGAGTCTTAGTCATCTTGCCCATGAGGCATGGTTCTCAAGCATCAAGTGATTCATAATCAAGTGATTCCAAAACCCCATCAGCATGGAGTTTCTTCATGCGCTTTACACCAATATGACCTAAACGGCAGTGCCACAAATAAGTTGCACTATCATTATTAACTTTGCATCTTTTGGCTTCAATATTATGAATATGTGTATCACTACGATCAAGATTCAATTAACCATTTATATTGAGTGTATGACCACAGAAGGTTTTATTTATGTAAATAGAATAACAATTATTCTTTGATTTAAATGAATAACCGTATTGCAATAAACATGATCCAATCATATTCAGGCTTAACGCAAACACCAAATAACATTTATTTTAGGTTCAACACTAATCCCTAAAGTATAGGGAGTATGCGATGATGATCATATCAATTTTGGAACCACTTCCAACACACATCGTCACTTCACCCTTAACTAGTCTCTGTTCATTCTGCAACTCTCGTTTCGAGTTACTAATCTTAGCAACTGAACTAGTATCAAATACTGTGGGGTCCCTATAAACACTAGTAAAGTACACATCAATAACATGTATATCAAATATACCTTTGTTCACTTTGCCATCCTTCTTATCCGCCAAATACTTGGGGCAGTTCTGCTTCCAGTGACTAGTCCCTTTGTAGTAGAAGCACTTAGTCTCAGGCTTAGGTCTAGACTTGGGCTTCTTCACTTGAGCAGCAACTTGCTTGCCGTTCTTCTTGAAGTTCCCCTTCTTCCCTTTGCCCTTTTCTTGAAACTAGTGGTCTTGTCAACCATCAACACTTGATGCTTTTCTTGATTTCTACCTTCGTCAATTTCCATATCACGAAGAGCTTGGGAATCGTTTCCGCTATCCCTTGCATGTTATAGTTTATCACGAAGTTCTAGTAACTTGGTGATAGTAACTAGAGAACTCTGTCAATCACTATCTTATCTGGAAGATTGACTCTCACTTGATTCAAGTGATTGTAGTACCCGACAATCTGAGCACATGCTCACTGGTTGAGCTATTCTCCTCCATCTTGTAGGCAAAGTACTATCAGAGGTCTCATACCTCTCGACACGGGCATGAGTCTAGAATACTAGTTTCAACTCTTGGAACATCTTATATGTTCTGTGGTGTTCAAAATGTTTTTGAAGTCCTGGTTCTGAGCCGTAAAGCATGGTGCACTAAACTATCAAGTAGTCATCATATCAAGCTTTGTCAAACGTTCATAACGTCTACATCTGCTCCTGCAATAGGTCCGTCACCTAGCGGTGCATCAAGGACATAATTCTTCTGTGCAACAATGAGGACAATCCTCAGATCACGGACCTGGTCCGCATCATTGCTACTATCATCTTTCAACTTATTTTTCTCTAGGAACATATCAAAAATAAAACAGGGAAGCTATACGTGAGCAATTGATATACAACATAGATATGCAAATACTATCAAGACTAAGTTAACAATAAATTTAAGTTCAATTAATCATATTACTTAAGAACTCCCACTTAGATATACATCCCTCTAGTCATCTAAATGATCACGTGATCCAAATCAACTAAACCATGTCTGATCATCACGTGAGATGGAGTAGTTTTCAATGATGAACATCACTATGTTGATCATATCTACTATATGATTCATGCTCGACCTTTCGGTCTCCAGTGTTCCGAGGGCATATCTGCATATGCTAGGCTCGTCAAGTTTAACCTAAGTATTCTGCGTGTGCAAAACTATCTTACACCCATTGTAGATGAACGTTGAGCTTATCACACCCGATCATCACGTGGTGTCTCGGCACGATGAACTTTCGCAACGGTGCATACTCAGGGAGAACACTTTTACCTTGAAATTTAGTGAGAGATCATCTTATAATGCTACCGTCAAACAAAGCGAAATAGGATGCATGAAGGATAAACATCACATGCAATCAAAATATGGGACATGATATGGCCATCATCATCTTGTGCCTTTGATCTCCATCTCTAAGGTACCGTCATGATCTCTATCGTCACCGGCATGACACCATGATCTCCATCATCTTGATCTCTATCAACGTGTCATCATATGGTCGTCTCGCCAACTATTGCTATCACATAGCGATAAAGTAAAGCAATTGTATGACGCTTGCATCTTATGCAATAAAGAGACAACCATAAGGCTTCAGCCAGTTGCTGATAACTTTAACAAAACATGATCATCTCATACAACAATTTATATCTCATCACGTCTTGACCATATCACATCACAACATGCCCTGCAAAAACAAGTTAGACATCCTCTACTTTGTTGTTGCAAGTTTTACATGGCTGCTACGGGCTGAGCAAGAACCGTTCTTACCTACGCATCAAAACCACAACGATATTTCGTCAAGTTAGTGTTGTTTTAACCTTCAACAAGGACCGGTCATAGTCACACTCGGTTCAACTAAAGTTGGAGAAACTGACACCCGCCAGCGACCTGTGTGTGAAGCATGTCGGTAGAACTAGTCTCGCGTAAGTGTATGCGTAATGTCGGTTCGGGCCGCTTCATCCAACAATACCGCCTAACCAAAGTATGACATGTTGGTAAGCAGTATGACTTGTATCGCCCACAACTCACTTGTGTTCTACTCATGCATATAACATGTATGCATAAACCTAGCTCGGATACCATTGTTGGGGAACGTAGTAATTTCAAAAAAAAATCCTATGCACACGCAAGATCATGGTGATGCACAACAACGAGAGGGGAGAGTATCGTCTATGTACCCTCGTAGACCGTAAGCGGAGGAGTTATGAGAACGCGGTTGATTTAGTCGTACGTCTTCACGATCCGACTGATCCAAGTACCAAACGCACGGCACCTCCGAGATCAGCACACGTTCAGCTCGATGACGTCCCATGAACTCCGATCCAGCAGAGCTTCACGAGAGAGTTCCGTCAGCACAACGGCGTGATGAAGGTGATGATGTTGCTACCGACACAGGGCTTCGCCTAAGCACCGCTACTATATGATCGAGGTGGATTATGGTGGAGGGGGGCACCGCACACGGCTTGGAACAATCAACTTGTGTGTCCTAGGGTTCCCCCTGCCCCCGTAATAAAGGAGCAAGGGGGAGGCCGGCCAGCCCTTCTAGGGCACGCCAGGAGGAGGAGTCCTCCTCCTAGTAGGAGTAGGACTCCCCTTTCCTACTCCTACTAGGAGGGGGAAAGGAAGGAGGAGAGGGAGAAGGAAGGAGAGGGAGGAAAGGAGGAAAGGGGGGCCGACCCCCTAGTCCAATTCGGTTTGGGCTAGGGGGGCCGCGCACCCTACCTCCTCTCTTCCACCACTTGGCCCATGAAGCCCAATACTTCTTCCCTGTATTCCCGTAAATCCCCGATACTTCGAAAAATACCCGAATCACTCGGAACCTTTCTGATGTATGAATATAGTCATCCAATATATCGATCTTTACGTCTCGACCATTTCGAGACTCCCGTCATGTCCCCGATCTCATCCGGGACTCCGAACTACCTTCGGTACATCAAATCACATAAACTCATAATACCGGTCGTCACCGAACGTTAAGCGTGTGGACCCTACGTGTCGTGGTTTTGTCATGGCAGATGTCCTAGAGAAAGGACTTAGTCATGGAGCCATCGCGACGGGTTAGCTTGAAGGGGTTAAAGCGGACACAGGGATGCAAGAGAGTTTATACTAGTTCGGCCCCTTCGATGAAGGTAAAAGCCTACATCTAGTTGTGATGGAATTGATGGGGTTTCGATGACCAGGGAGCAAACAAGCTTCGCCTATGTCTCGAGTTGTTGTCTGTTGTCCTTGAACCGCCGCCGGGTCGTCCCCTTATATACACGGGTGACGCCTGTCGGTTCACAGAGTCCCAATACCGGCTCATAGATGTGTCCGGTTTGGTCTCTACTTATTCCTAACTTACAATACAAGTTAAATACCAACGCCGGTTTACGGCTACAGGCCTTGAACCGACTATGGGCCTTGAGCCCTCATCTGCCTTCTTGGGCTTTAACATACTTAACTACTGACGAAGTTAACCCGGCCTTTGTATCAGATGTTGAAGAAGACGGACCAGTTCATCTGGAGTTCCGCTGCTGATGAAGCATTTGAGGACTTAAAGCGGCAATTGGCCAATCCGCCTGTGCTCGCCACTCCTATTGACAAGGAGCCGTTACTGCTATATGTTGCTGCTAATGCTCGTGCGGTCAGCGTGGCTATTGTGGTGGAGCGAAAGGAGGCAGGTAAGGAGCATCCGGTTCAACGTCCGGTCTATTATATCAGTGAGGTACTCATTGAGTCCAAGCAAAGGTATCCACATTGGCAGAAGCTGGTGTATGGAGTTTTTATGGCAATCCGGAAGCTTAAGCAATACTTCCAAGGGCACCCAATTACGGTGGTCAGTTCTGCTCCTTTGGGGGATATCATCCAGAACCGGGAAGCGACTGGCCGGATTGCCAAGTGGGCTATAGAGCTTGGGCCGCATGGATTGAAGTATGTGCCTCGGACGGCGGTTAAGTCTCAAGCACTTGTTGATTTCATCAATGATTGGACGGAACTGCAAGCACCTGAAGAAAAGCCGGATCACACATATTGGACCATCCATTTTGACGGATCCAGGCAATTGGAAGGCTCGGGGGCTGGAGTCGTATTAACTTCCCCACGAGGTGATAAGTTTTGTTACGTTCTCCGCTTAATGTTCCCTTGTACTAACAATGCAGCTGAGTATGAAGCCTTGCTCCATGGTCTCCGGATGGCTAAGGAGATGAATCTAAGTCGAGTTAAGTGCTTCGGTGACTCGGACCTCGTGGCTCAACAAGTGTCTGGCACTTGGGACTCCAAGGACCCAATCATGGCAGCATATCGTCGTGAGGTGGATATTGTTGCAGGTCACTTTAAAGGCTATCAGGTGGATCACGTGGACCGACGGAAGAATGAAGCGGCGGACGCCTTAAGCCGGCTGGGCTCTCAGTGCAAACCGGTCCCGCCCAACGTTTTTCTGGATGTGCTGCACAACCCGTCGGTCAAGCTCCCTGGTGAAGCGGATTTGGCTATTCCTGATTCGGAGGCTCAATTGGTGGCAGCTCTTCATGTTATTCCGGATTGGACGCTTCCTTACCTGGCGTACATGAACCGGGGCGAGTTACCAGAGGATGAGATTCTGGCCTGACAGATAATCCGGCGGTCCAAGTCCATGACTATTGTCAATGGCGAGTTGCATCATTGCAGTGTATCAGGGGCGTTTCAACGTTGTGTGTCTCCTGAAGAAGGCTGTGAAATTTTGCGTGAGATCCACGAAGGAGATTGTGGTCACCACACCGGTTCAAAATCTTTGGTAGCTAAAGCGTTTCGCCATGGCTTCTATTGGTTAACTTCCCATGCTGATGCGGAGGATCTGGTCAGACGATGTGATGGTTGCCAAAAGTTTTCAAGACGTGCTCATGTGCCGGCTCAAGAATTGAGAATGATTCCAATTACTTGGCCGTTTGTGACTTGGGGGCTGGATATGGTTGGGCCTTTCAAAAGGTCCAAAGATAAGAAGACTCACCTCTTGGTGGCGGTTGACAAGTTTACAAAGTGGGTGGAGGCAGAACCTGTTAGCAAGTGTGACGCAGCCAAGGCGGTTCAGTTCATCAAAAAAGTGATTTTCCGGTTTGGCTTTCCACACAGTATCATCATAGATAATGGTACCAATTTGTCCAAGGGTGCCATGAAGGAGTTCTGCGAACGGGAGCATATCCGGCTTGACATTTCATCAGTGGCACACCCACAGTCCAATGGTCAAGCAGAAAGGGCTAATCAAGAGATCTTGAGAGGCATCAAGCCCCGACTCATGGTTCCTTTGCAGAGAACGCCGGGTTGTTGGGTAGAAGAATTACCATCTGTGTTATGGAGCATCAATACCACACCCAACAGATCAACAGGATACACACCGTTCTTCATGGTTTACGGAGCGGAGGCGGTTCTCCCCAGTGATATCCGTCATGATTCACCTCGCGTGACGGCTTATGTTGAAGCGGACAACGAGACAGCACGGCAAGATGCTTTGGACCGGTTGGATGAAGAGCGTGACATAGCAGCCGCCCGATCGGCGATTTACCAACAGGATCTTCGTCGTTATCACAGTCGCCGAGTCAGAACCAAAACCTTTCAGGAAGGAGATTTGGTGCTTCGGCTCATCCAAGATCAGACTGATATGCATAAGCTATCCCCACCTTGGGAGGGGCCTTTCGTGGTCAGCAAGAATCTGCACAACGGGTCATACTATCTGATCGATATTCGAGAGCATAAAGACTCACGTACATCAGAGGAGGAGACCAACAGGCCGTGGAACATAGCTCATCTTCGGCCTTACTATACCTGAGCCATTGGCTCTACTTATGTACATATTACGACGATGTATATATTATGATTAAATATAATAAACCAGAACCTCAGCTAAAGGGGGCATCTGTTCTTTTACATCATGTGTGGTTACACAGAGTTGTTCTAAAGCGGCCTCCGGTTTACCCCTTGAGTTAGCTTTTCAAAAGCATCATGTTATATCACTTGGGGGCTTGGTCGTGTCCGAACCAATGCAATACCTCTTGATAGGCGAGAGCCACCAGATCACTTGGGGACTTGGTCACGTCTGAACCAGTCATGCCTCTTGATCGGCCTAAGGCCACAGAATCACTTGGGGGCTTGGTCGAACCCGAACCATTGCCATGCCACTTGATCGGCATAAATGCCATGGTTTCATTTGGGGACCTGGCTGACTTGAACCATAGCTACACCTATCAGGAGCTTGGTCGTGTTCGACCATGGTAACGCCATTTGATCAGCTCAAATAAGCCTCTTTTTGCAAACGGTTTTGTCATTGCCTTTGCTTTACACTTTTCTTTGAAAGATATTTCTTTCTTTTTATTGCATTTTTTAAACCGACAAAATTTTAAACCGGTTCACACTGTCTATTGACGGAACACGGTCCATTTTTAATCTGGAGACTATTTGCTCGGTTTGATTTTTTTCCTATTACGGAGTAACACGGTGTTTATTATAACCCGGCACGGTTTACACGGTAAACCGGCATCATATATATACAGGAGCTGCTATCTCCTCCAACAGTGTGGGTTTATAAACCTCCGCTTCAAGATTGGCCAAGCCAACTTCACGTTCAACGATGGCAGGTATTATGTATCTCAAAAATTTGGTCATATACTTAAATTTCGGATGTTTTGATTTCATATATGCAGACATCATATTCCGCCTGACGGTACAACCGCGGTGGCACTTTAAGATTTTTTATTGCAGAAAGTACTTTGGAAAGTTCATCACCCAAAGGAAGAGCAAGTTGCAGTAATTATGCACGAAGGCATATCAACATCAAGAGTATCAGCTAGCCTATTACAAGGCAACACGGTGCCCACAATAAGATCATTGTTTTTCGCAAGGGAGAAGCAGTTTTAAACCAGCTTCCGGTTCAAGCTTGGTCACCAGCTTGGCCTGATGGTTGTGGGTCATCCCGCGCCGCTTCAACTTCAGTTTCTCTACCCAGCGGCTGGAAATCAACAGTTGTCCAGTCGATTCCCATTAATGCTCGAAAGATAGCTTCATCATGGATCAGCAACGACAGTTCAATATCGGGAGCTCTGTCCCCAAGTGACCAATGCGTGTCCCTGAAATATCATAAAGGGTTAACAAACCGGCAGCTCTGTAAGACGGCAGAATCAATTCAGAAGTCAAACCGGCTTACCAAAGATAGCAGTGGTCATGGCATGCACGTGCCGCTTTATGCTGGTCAGTTCATCCGCTACCGGTTTTAGTGCAGCCTCGGCATCTTCTGCTCATTTGATTAAAGCGGATTTTTCAGTGGCCCAATCCGCCCGCTTCTTCTTGAAGCTCTCCTTAAGCTGTTCCATGGTGCTTAAAGCGCTGGTTAATTCCTCTTTTGCTTTGGAGGTTTCAGCTTGTTGGGATTTCAGATTTTCTTGGAGATCGGCGACTTGGCTTTCTTTCGTCTTCAGCTCAGCCTACATGCAGACAGTTATATGATTCAGCAAAACGATACAAGGATTGAAGTACCAACCACATAACAAGTTATGCACTTGGCACTTGGGGGCTAATGCATATTCGATCTTCATCTTTCAATTGCTTACAAAGTCCCAAGATCAATACAAGTATTCAACTTGGCACTTGGGGGCTAATAGCTATTTGCTCGTATATATTCTGATGCGGCGATCTCAATTACTTAAAGTCCCGGTTTAACTACGCTAAGTTGAACCGGCCCTTGGGGACTACATCAGCGAATTTCAAAGCATTAAGATTTATATAAGTAAGTCCCGGTTTGAAAGAAGATTACAAACCGGCCCTCGGGGGCTAGGAGCGTCAACAAGAATTGAAATATACAAGCAGGAAAGAGCATATGGGAGTTACCTCATATTTATCTTTCATCATGTTAACCAGACCGGCTTCATAGTCACGACTGGTATACAGGCGCTTCAGGTAGCCGGAATGGATATCTTGGGCGTTCAGAGCAGCGTAAGTCGCCAGATCAGCATTCCACTTGCCTTTGCCAAAGGTAGCAAATTCTTCCTTGGCAGTATGTTTGGACAAAGCGACAGGATTGGTTGGCTCTGTATGGCCAATGCCAGTAATGACAACCTCATCATCCTTGGCATCGCCGGTTTGCACTGGGGCTGTTGGCTTGTCAGTAGGCTTTGTCGGACCGGTGGATTTCTCAATCCGGATGGAGCTTGTGGGCTGATTGACAGGACTTGAGGTATCAATAGGTCTCTCTTCAGCAATAAGATCGTCGTCTTGCTGCGGTGGATCATTGGGTATATCCTCAGGAATAGCCGCTTCAAGATCTGGTGTTTTGCCCGGTTCAAGGACGGCATCCTCTTTGGTCGCTTTGTCCAGGCGAGCCTTCTTGCTTGGCCTAGGCTTGGCCCTGAAAGGAATAACAAAATCAAATACATCATATGTTCCAAGGTGATGTACTGCAAATATTATGATAAGTATAGCTTACCCAAGCACCATTTTGAGCGGTGGCAGCTGAGTAGCCGATGACTCGCCAGAGGATGAGTGGGAAGTAACCTGGTAATTGGAGTCAGATGGATTAAGAGGTTGACGAAAGCAGCCCGCTTTAGGACAAGCACTGACAAGCAAATTAGAGACCTCTGAACGGCGTTTCTGAACCGGACTGTTCGGTAAACCGGCGGAGGTAACTACCTGGCTGCTGTGCCGGGTTGTGCGACGAGCTTCGTGCTGTTGGGTCTTCATAAGAAATTTGGGATCCAAATAAGCAAGAGGATGAGAAAATTTAACTTTCCGGTTTGCCTGAAGGATTTTTAGTGAAGGCAAAGGTTCTGAATCGGAAGAGAGAACAATTACCTCTGCAGCATCAGCATGGCTGGCTTCGGCATCATCCTGACAAATATCATCATCAATAAGAGGCATGAAAAATAAGCCAAGTGAGTCAAGCCCTACCTCAAGGTCCAGATTATCCACATCATCATCAGGGGCCGGATTAGAGGATGCAGTGGTTCTTTTCCTGTGGGCAGTCTTCTTCGCATCTTTAGTCTTTTGCCGGGTTGCTCTTTCCGGTTTGTCTGGTTTTTCTGGTTTCTCCTGCAGCAGTTTCTTGCTTCAAAACGGATCATTGCCCTGGTTACACACACACTGATATTAAACAATGACTAGATATATCAATAACAGATTCAGCAAAAAGAAAAATCAAACTCTTACAGCTGGCGGTTTGTTGGTGGCACAGAAGGGAAGTAGGCTGGTTTTAGCACAGATGTGTTCCGGTTCATTCAGCATCTTATTCATAGCCTCTGTGATTTCTTCATCGGTGAGCTGGATGTTGGCATGTCGCAGTGGGTCATCAACACTGCCAGTATACTCGCACATCAAACCGGAGCGCTGACTAAGGGGTAGTATGCTCCATGATATCCAACAGCGAGCGAGATCAACCCCTGTTAAACCGTTGGCCATAAAGGCTCTGAGCTTGGACAGTTGAGGAGCGTATTTGCTTCTCTCTTTGGCAGTCAACCTTTGCGGAAAGGGGTGTGTATTGCTAAGCCGCTCCGGACGAAAGCCAGGCAAAGGATTTTCACCAGCAGGGGAGGTGTCTTTGCAATAGAACCATATTTGATTCCACTCTTTGGGGTGGCTATGCAGCTTGGCATGAGGGTATGTGACCTCTTTCCTTTTCTGAATCACCACACCGCCCAATTCTGTATTGGAACCATCAGAAAACTCAGTACAACGGTTTAGATGGAAACAGTCTCTGAACAACTCCACTGTGGGCTCCTCTTGAAAGAACGCCTCACAGAGCACTTGGAAGTGACACATGTTGGTAACAGAGTTGGGACCAGTGTCTTGTGGGTGGAGTTGAAAATCGGCTAAAACGTCCCGGTAAAATTTAGAACCGGGCGGCTTAAAGCCCCGGTCTAAGTGATCTACGAAAATGACGACCTCTCCTTCTTGAGGTGTGGGAGGGCATTCTTTGCCAGGAGCCCTCCAATGGATGGCATCTTTGCTGTCTAAGGCGCCGATCAGGACTAAATCGTCCAGTTGAGCCTCTGTGATGCGAGAAGGAACCCAGTTGCACTCATATACTTGCTTGGCCATGATGAAATCTACAACGTAGATGATCCTGGTTCAAAAATGCATTGATTAAGGTACATTGGTATGTGCAATGTTAAACCGGAGACAGATCTATCTAAACCGGAGTTTTATGAAGCAACAACATCTGGCGGTTCAACAAGGGGACTAATGGTATAACCGGTTTGGCAATTTTTTCTACAAAGTTAAACCGCCTGGTCTAAACATTGAAGCAGATGAGTAAGTTTACAGAAACAGATTTCATAAGACTTCTCTACAGCGACGGATCTGAGGCAAGTTCAGAAAATAAGGAAAATATTCAAGGTTCAAAAAAGAATAGTACTGAATCAATGGGCAGAGATATATATAGATCTATGGTCTTGAGGCATGAAACTGAAGGCGGATGCTAAAAGCTACCGCTACACAGAGTAAGGATTCACAGATGCATCTAGGAGTTATCGTATGAACACGAAACAGGCGATGAACACTAGAAGAACATGAAACCCTAGAGCAGATCTGTGTTGAAAAGAACAGAAGACTTACTGGAGATGAGAAAGACGCGAAAGGTTGCCGCGGTGCTCTGGTGCGCCTAGGTTGATGCAGCGGCCAAGGTTGATGCAGAGGTTGACGGTGGCGGCGGAGCTCTGAAGCTGGGCGACGCGAGGAAGACGAAGCACAAGGGCACGGAGGGGAAAAAGAAATGACCCTTCGGTCCTATTTATAAGGCAAGGGACAGGAGTCAGGCGCGAAAATCAAGGGACCGTGGGTTTGGAAACGAAGATATCGCCTTAATTGTCGCAGACCTATTAAGGTCCTTTATAACAGGTGACGTCACGCCGGTTTACAACGACTAGAGAAGATGACATCACGGCGGTTCAACAAACTACAAGAAGATATTGAAGATGAAGATTTTTGCTAAAGGATTGACTTGAACATGTTCAAATCAATCTGGGGCCTAATGTTGGGGATATCACTACTGGGCGTAAACCGGCCTATCTAGGCCGGTTTACGCCCAGTAGTGATATCCCCAACACTACGGGTTCAAGAACTATGTAGACATGACCGAGACACATCTCCAGTCAATAACCAATAGCGGAACCTGGATGTTCATATTGGCTCCTACATATTCTATGAAGATCTTTATCGGTCAAACTGCATAACAACATACATTGTTACCTTTGTCATCGGTATGTTACTTGCCCGAGATTCGATCGTCGGTATCTCAATACCTAGTTCAATATCGTTACCGGAAAGTCTGTTTACTCATTTCCGTAATGCATCATCCCGCAACTAACTCATTAGTTGCATTGCTTGCAAGGATTATAGTGATGTGCATTACGGAGAGGGCCCAGATATACCTCTCCGACAATCGGAGTGACAAATCCTAATCTCGATCTATGCCAACTCAACAAGTACCATCGGAGACACCTGTAGAGCACCTTTATAATTACCCAGTTATGTTGTGATGTTTGGTAGCACACAAAGTGTTCCTCCGGTAATCGGGAGTTGCATAATCTCATAGTCATAGGAACATACATAAGTCATGAAGAAAGCAATAACAGTAAACTAAAACGATCAAGTACTAAGCTAACGGAATGGGTCAAGTCAATCACATCATTCTCCTAATGATGTGATCCCGTATATCAAATGACAACTCATGTCTATGGTTAGGAAACATAACCATCTTTGATTAACGAGCTAGTCAAGTAGAGGCATACTAGTGACACTCTGTGTGTCTATGTATTCATACATGTATTATGTTTCCAGTTAATACAATTCTAGCATGAATAATAAACATTTATCATGAAATAAGGAAATAAATAATAACTTTATTATTGCCTCTAGGGTATATTTCGTTCAGGTGTGTGCAATATACAACATACAGTTCAGTAGGATGAACTATGTGTGATTAGGCAATATAATAGAAATGGTCAGCCTGATCAAGGTGTGTGTGATGGAGGGCATACAGTTCACTCTGTTGGGGAACGTACTAATTTCAAAAAAATTCCTATGCACACACATGATCATGGTGATGCATAGCAACGAGAGGGGAGAGTGTGTCCACGTACCGTAGACCGAATGCGGAAGCTTTAGCACAATGCGGTTGATGTAGTCGTACGTCTTCACGATCCGACCGATCCAAGTACCGAACGCACGACACCTCCGAGTTCTGCACACGTTCAACTCGATGACGTCCCGTGAGCTCCGATCCAGCAAAGTTTCACAAGAGAGTTCTGTCAGCACGACCGCGTGGTGACGGTGATGATGATGCTACAGATGCAGGGCTTCGCCTAAGCACCGCTACGATATGATCGAGGTGGATTATGGTGGAGGGGGGCACCGCACACGGCTAAGAGATCAATGATCAATTGTTGTGTCTATGGGGTGTCCCCTACACCCGTATATAAAGGAGCAAAGGGAGGAGGCGGCCGGCCAGGGAGAGGCGCGCCAAGAGGGGGAGTCCTACTCCCACTAGGAGTAGTACTCCTCCTTTTCCTAGTCGGAGTAGGAGAGGGGGAAGGAAAGGGAGAGGAGGAGAAGGAAAGAGGGGCCGACCCCCCTTGACCTAAACCAATTCGGTTTGGGCCTTAGGGGGGGCACCCCACACTCCCCTTGCTGCCCTCTATTTCCACTAAGGCCCATGTAGGCTCATTAAGTCCCCGGTGGGGTTCCGGTAACCCCCTGGTACTCCGGTATATGTCTGAAACCTTTCGGAACCTTTCCGGTGTCCGAACATAGTTGTCCAATATATCAATCTTTACGTCTCAACCATTTCAAGACTCCTCGTCATGTCCGTGATCATATCCGGGATTCCGAACTACCTTTGGTACATCAAAACACAAAAACTCATAATACCGATCGTCACCGAACTTTAAGCGTGCGGACCCTACGGGTTCGAGAACTATGTAGACATGACCGAGACACGTCTCCGGTCGATAACCAATAGCAGAACTTGGATGGTCATATTGGCTCCCACATATTCTACGAAGATCTTTATCGGTCAAACTGTATAACAACATACGTTGTTCCCTTTGTCATCGGTATTTTACTTGCCCGAGATTCGATCGTCGGTATCTCAATACCTAGTTCAATCTCATTACCGGCAAGTCTCTTTACTCGTTCCGTAATACATCATCCCACAACTAACTCATTAGTTACAATGCCTGCAAGGCTTATATTGATGTGCATTACCGAGTGGGCCCAAAGATACCTCTCTGACAATCGGAGTGACAAATCCTAATCTCGAAATACGCCAACTCAACAAGTACCTTTGGAGACACCTGTAGAGCACCTATATAATCACCCAGTTACGTTGTGACGTTTGGTAGCACATAAAGTGTTCCTCCAGTAAACGGGAGTTGCATAATCTCATAGTCATAGTAACACGTATAAGTCATGAAGAAAGCAATAGCAACATACTAAATGATCAAGTGCTAAGCTAACGGAATGGGTCAAGTCAATCACATCATTCTCCTAATGATGTGACCCCGTTAATCAAATGACAACTCATGTCTATGGCTAGGAAACATAACCATCTTTGATCAACGAGCTAGTCAAGTAGAGGCATACTAGTGACAATATGTTTGTCTATGTATTCACACATGTATCATGTTTCCGGTTAATACAATTCTAGCATGAATAATAAACATTTATCATGATATAAGGAAATAAATAATAAATTTATTATTGCCTCTAGGGCATATTTCCTTCACACTCAGATGAACTATTTGCGATGAGCCAGGACAACAGAAATAGTTCAACTGAAAAAGATGTGTGTGATACACGGCAAGCAGGTCTGTAATCAGAAATGTGTGCGGAGACCAATAATAACACAGACGATTGTGTGAGGGAACGTAGCAGAATTTTAAAATTTTCTACGCATCACCAAGATCAGTCTATGGAGTCATCTAGCAACGAGAGAGAGGGGAGTGCATCTACATACCCTTGTAGATTGCGCGCGGAAGCGTTCAAGAGAACGGGGTTGATGGAGTCGTACTCGTCGTGATCCAAATCACCGATGACCTAGTGCCGAACGGATGGCACCTCCGCGTTCAACACATGTATGGTTGGGAAGATGTCTCCTCCAACTTGATCCAGCAAGGGGGAAGGAGAGGTTGATGAAGATCCAGCAGCACGACGGCGTGGTGGTGGAAGCAACGGTGATCTCGGCAGGGCTTCGCCAAGCTCAGGGAGAGGGAGGAGTGTCACAGGAGGGAGAGGGAGGCGCCAGGGGCTAGGGCGCGGCTGCCCTCCCTCCTCCCACTATTTATAGGACCCCTAGGGGGGGTGGCCCTAGGAGATTGAATCTCCAAGGGGGGGGGCAGCGGCCAAGGGGGGTGGAGTGCCCCCCAAGACAAGTGGGGCGCCCCACCCCTAGGGTTTCCAACCCTAGGCACAGGGGAGGCCCATGGGGGGCGCACCAGCCCATCTGGGGCTGGTTCCCCTCCCACTTCAGCCCATGGGGCCCTCCGGGATAGGTGGCCCCACCCAGTGTACCCTGGGACCCTTCCGGTGGTCCCAGTACAATACCGATTGCCCCGAAAACCTTCCCGATGGCCGAAACTTGACTTCCTATATATAATTCTTCACCTACGGACCAATCCGGAGCTCCTCGTGACATCCGGGATCTCATCCGGGACTCCGAACAACTTTCGGGTTACCGTATACTAATATCTCAACAACCCTAGCATCACCGAACCTTAAGTGTGTAGACCCTACGGGTTCGGGAGACACGCAGACATGACCGAGACGACTCTCCGGTCATTAACCAACAGCGGGATCTGGATGCCCATGTTGGCTCCCACATGCTCCTCGATGATCTCATCGGATGAACCACGATGTCGAGGATTCGATCAATCCCGTATACAATTCCCTTTGTCAATCGGTACGTTACTTGCTCGAGAATCGATCGTCGGTATCCCAATACCTCGTTCAATCTCGTTACCGGCAAGTCACTTTACTCGTACCGTAATGCATGATCCCGTGATCAACCACTTGGTCACATTGAGCTCATTATGATGATGCATTACAGAGTGGGCCCAGAGATACCTCTCCGTCATACGGAGTGACAAATCCCAGTCTTGATTCGTGCCAACCCAACAGACACTTTCGGAGACACCTATAGTGTACCTTTATAGTCACCCAGTTACGTTGTGACGTTTGGCACACCCAAAGCACTCCTACGGTATCCGGGAGTTGCACAATCTCATGGTCTAAGGAAATGATACTTGACATTCGGAAAAGCTATAGCAAACGAACTACACGATCTTTGAGCTATGCTTAGGATTGGGTCTTGTCCATCACATCATTCTCCTAATGATGTGATCCCGTTATCAATGACATCCAATGTCCATAGTCAGGAAACCATGACTATCTTTTGATCAACGAGCTAGTCAACTAGAGGCTCACTAGGGACGTGTTGTGGTCTATGTATTCACACATGCATTACGATTTCCGGATAACACAATTATTGCATGAACAATAGACAATTATCATGAACAAACAAATATAATAATAACCATTTTATTATTGCCTCTAGGGCATATTTCCAACAGTCTCCCACTTGCACTAGAGTCAATAGTCTAGTTACATTGTGATGAATCGAACACCCATGCAGTTCTGGTGTTGATCATGTTTTGCTCTAGGGAGAGGTTTAGTCAACAGATCTGCCACATTCAGGTCCGTATGTACTTTACAAATATCTATGTCTCCATTTTGAACACTTTCACGAATGGAGTTGAAGCGACGCTTGATATGCCTGGTCTTTCTATGAAACCTGGGCTCCTTGGCAAGGGCAATAGCTCCAGTGTTGTCACAGAAGAGAGTCATCGGGCCCGACGCATTGGGTATGACTCCTAGGTCGGTAATGAACTCCTTCACCCAGATTGCCTCTTGTGCTGCCTCCGAGGCTGCCATGTACTCCGCTTCACATGTAGATCCCGCCACAACTCTTTGCTTGCAACTGCACCAGCTTACTGCCCCACCATTCAAAATATACACGTATCCGGTTTGTGACTTGGAGTCATCCAGATCTGTGTCGAAGCTAGCATCGACATAACCCTTTACGACGAGCTCTTCGTCACCTCCATAAACGAGAAACATATCCTTAGTCCTCTTCAGTTACTTCATGATGTTCTTTACCGCTGTCCAGTGTTCCATGCCGGGATTACTTTGGTACCTTCCTACCAAACTTACGGCAAGGTTTACATCAGGTCTGGTACACAGCATAGCATACATGATAGACCCCATGGCCGAGGCATAGGGGACGACACTCATCTTTTCTCTATCTTCTGCCGTGGTCGGGCATTGAGCCATGCTCAATCTCGTACCTTGCAATATAGGCAAGAATCCCTTCTTCGACTGATCCATTTTGAACTTCTTCAATATCTTGTCAAGGTATGTACTCTGTGAAAGACCAATGAGGCGTCTGGGTCTATCTCTATAGATCTTGATGCCTAATATATAAGCAGCTTCTCCAAGATCCTTCATTGAAAAACACTTGTTCAAGTAGGCCTTTATGCTTTCCAAGAATTCTATATCATTTCCCATCAATAGTATGTCATCCACATACAATATGAGAAATGCTACAGAGCTCCCACTCACTTTCTTGTAAATGCAGGCTTCTCCATAAGTCTGCGTAAACCCAAACACTTTGATCATCTCATCAAAACAAATGTTCCAACTCCGAGATGCTTGCACCAGCCCATAAATCGAGCGTTGGAGCTTGCACACCTTGTCAGCATTCTTAGGATCGACAAAACCTTCCGGCTGCATCATATACAATTCTTCCTTAAGGAAACCATTAAGGAATGCCGTTTTTGATGTCCATTTGCCTTATCTCATAATCATAGAATGCGGCAATTGCTAACATGATTCGGACGGACTTCAGCTTCGCTACGGGTGAGAAAGTCTCATCGTAGTCAACTCCTTGAACTTGTCGATAACCCTTAGCGACAAGCCGAGCTTTATAGATGGTCACATTACCATCCGCGTCTATCTTCTTCTTAAAGATCCATTTATTTTCTATGGCTCGCCGATCATCGGGCAAGTTAGTCAAAGTCCATACTTCGTTTTCATACATGGATCCTATCTCGGATTTCATGGCTTCCAGCCATTTATCGGAATCCGGGCCCGCCATCGCTTCTTCATAGTTCGAAGGTTCACCGTTGTCTAACAACATGATTTCCAAGACAGGGTTGCCATACCACTCTGGTGCAGAACGTGTCCTTGTGGACCTACGAAGTTCAGTAGCAACTTGATCTGAAGTTTCATGATCATCATCATTAACTTCCTCTCTAGTCGGTGCAGGCACCTCAGGAACATTTTCTTGAGCTGCGCTACTTACCGGTTCAAGAGGTAATACTTCATCGAGTTCTACTTTCCTCCCACTTATTTCTTTCGAGAGAAACTCTTTCTCTAGAAAGGATCCATTATTGGCAACAAAGATCTTGCCTTCGGATCTGAGGTAGAAGGTGTACCCAATAGTTTCTTTAGGGTATCCTATGAAGAAGCATTTTTCCGATTTGGGTTCGAGCTTTTCAGGTTGAAGTTTCTTGACATAAGCATCGCATCCCCAAACTTTTAGAAACGACAGCTTAGGTTTCTTCCCAAACCATAATTCATACGGTGTCGTCTCAACGCATTTCGACGGAGCCCCATTTAAAGTGAATGCGGCAGTCTCTAAAGCATAGCCCCGAAATGACAGCGGTAAATCGATAAGAGACATCATAGATCGCACCATATCCAATAGAGTGCGATTACGACATTCGGACACACCATTACGCTGAGGTGTTCTAGGCGGCGTGAGTTGTGAAACTATTCCACATTTCCTTAAGTGTGTGCCAAATTCGTGACTCAAGTATTCTCCCCCACAATCTGATCGCAAGAACTTGATTTTCCTGTCACGTTGATTCTCGACCTCACTCTGAAATTCCTTGAACTTTTCAAAGGTCTCAGACTTGTGTTTCATTAAGTAGACATACCCATATCTACTCAAGTCATTAGTGAGGGTGAGAACGTAACGATAGCCACCGCGAGCCTCAACACTCATTGGACCACACACATCAGTATGTATGATTTCCAATAAGTTGGTTGCTCGCTCCATTGTTCCTGAGAACGGAGTCTTGGTCATTTTACCCATGAGGCATGGTTCGCACGTGTCAAATGATTCGTAATCAAGAGACTCTAAAAGTCCATCTGCATGGAGCTTCTTCATGCGTTTGACACCTATGTGACCAAGGCGGCAGTGCCACAAGTATGTGGGACTATCATTATCAACCTTACATCTTTTGGTATTCACACTATGAATACCAAAAACATATCTCTCATATAAATAGAACAACCATTATTCTCGGATTTAAATGAGTAGCCATCTCGAATTAAACGAGATCCTGATACAATGTTCATGCTCAAAGCTGGCACTAAATAACAATTATTGAGGTTTAAAACTAATCCCGTAGGTAAATGTAGAGGCAGTGTGCCGACGACGATCGCATCGACCTTGGAACCATTCCCGACGCGCATCATCACCTCGTCCTTCGCCAGTCTCCACTTATTCCGCAGCTCCTGCTTCGAGTTACAAATGTGAGCAACCGCACCGGTATCAAATACCCAGGAGCTACTACGAGTACTGGTAAGGTACACATCAATTACATGTATTTCACATATACCTTTAGTGTTGCCAGCCTTCTTGTCTGCTAAGTATTTGGGGCAGTTCCGCTTCCAGTGACCACTTCCCTTGCAATAAAAACACTCAGTCTTGGGCTTGGGTCCATTCTCTGGCTTCTTCCCGGCAGCTTGCTTACCGGGCGCGGCAACTCCCTTGCCGTCCTTCTTGAAGTTCTTTTTACCCTTGCCTTTCTTGAACTTAATGGTTTTATTCACCATCAACACTTGATGTTCCTTTTTGATTTCCACCTCCACTGATTTCAGCATTGAATATACCTCAGGAAATGTCTTTTCCATCCCCTGCATATTGAAGTTCATCACAAAGCTCTTGTAGCTTGGTGGAAGCGACCGAAGGATTTTGTCAATGACCGCGTCATCCGGGAGATTAACTCCCAGCTGAGTCAAGCGGTTATGCAACCCAGACATTTTGAGTATGTGCTCACTGACAGAACTATTTTCCTCCATCTTACAACGGAAGAACTTGTCGGAGACTTCATATCTCTCGACCCGGGCATGAGCATGGAAAACCATTTTCAGCTCTTCGAACATCTCATATGCTCCGTGTCTCTCAAAACGCTTTTCGGGCCCCGGTTCTAAGCTGTAAAGCATGCTGCATTGAACGAGGGAGTAATCATCAGCACGTGACTGCCAAGCGTTCATAACGTCTTGGTTCTCTGGGATGGGTGTGTCACCTAGCGGTGCTTCTAGGACATAATCTTTCTTGGCAGCTATGAGGATGATCCTCAGGTTCCGGACCCAGTCCGTATAGTTGCTGCCATCATCTTTCAGCTTGGTTTTCTCTAGGAACGTGTTGAAGTTGAGGGCAACATTAGCGTGGGACATTTGATCTACAAGACATAGTGTAAAGATTTTAGACTAAGTTCATGATAATTAAGTTCATCTAATCAAATTATTCAATGAACTCCCACTCAGATAGACATCCCTCTAGTCATCTTAAGTGAAACATGATCCGAGTCAACTAGGCCGTGTCCTATCATCACGTGAGACGGACTAGTCAACATCAGTGAACATCTTCATGTTGATTGTATCTTCTATACGACTCATGCTCGACCTTTCGGTCTTTCGTGTTCTGAGGCCATGTCTGTACATGCTAGGCTCGTCAAGTCAACCTAAGTGTATTGTGTGTGTAAATCTGGCATACACCCGTTGTATTCGAACGTTAGAATCTATCACACCTGATCATCACGTGGTGCTTCGAAACAATGAACCTTCGCAACGGTGCACAGTTAGGGGAAACACTTTCTTGAAATTATTACGAGGGATCATCTTATTTAAGCTACCGTCGTTCTAAGCAAATAAGATGCAAAACATGATAAACATCACATGCAATCAAATAGTGACATGATATGGCCAATATCATTTGCTCCTTTTGATCTCCATCTTCGGGGCTTCATGATCATCGTTGTCACTGGCATGACACCATGATCTCCATCATCATGATCTCCATGATCGTGTCTTCTTGAAGTTGTCTCGTCATCTATTACTTCTACTACTACGGCTAACGCTTTAGCAACAAAGTAAAGTAATTACATGACGTTTATGTTGACACGCAGGTCATAAATAAATTAAGACAACTCCTATGGCTCCTGCCGGTTGTCATACTCATCGACATGCAAGTCGTGATTCCTATTACAAGAACATGATCAATCTCATACATCGCATATATCATTCATCACATCCTTTTGGGCATATCACATCACACGGCACATGCTGCAAAAAACAAGTTAGACGTCCTCTAATTGTTGTTGCAAGTTTTTACGTGGCTGCTATAGGTTTCTAGCAAGAACATTTCTTACCTACGCCAAAACCACAACGTGATATGCCAATTTCTATTTACCCTTCATAAGGACCCTTTTCATCGAATCCGATCCGACTAAAGTGGGAGAGACAGACACCCGCCAGCCACCTTATGCAACTAGTGCATGTCAATCGGTGGAACCAGTCTCACGTAAGCGTACGTGTAAGGTCGGTCCGGGCTGCTTCATCCCACGATGCCGCTGAATCAAGATAAGACTAGAAACGGCAAGCAAATTGACAATATCCACGCCCACAACTGCTTTGTGTTCTACTCGTGCATAGAAACTACGCATAGACCTGGCTCATGATGCCACTGTAAGGGAACATAGCAGAATTTTAAAATTTTCTACGCATCACCAAGATCAATCTATGGAGTCATCTAGCAACAAGGGATAGGGGAGTGCATCTACATACCCTTGTAGATCACGCGCGGAAGCGTTCAAGAGAACGGGGTTGATGGAGTCGTACTCGTCGTGATCCAAATCACCGATGACCTAGTGCCGAACGGACGGCACCTCTGCGTTCAACACACGTATGGTTGGGAAGACGTCTCCTCCAACTTGATCCAGCAAGGGGGAAGGAGAGGTTGATGAAGATCCACCAGCACGACGGCGTGGTGGTGGAAGCAACGGTGATCTCGGCAGGGCTTCGCTAAGCTCAGGGAGAGGGAGGAGTGTCACGGGAGGGAGAGGGAGGCGCCAGGGGCTAGGGTGCGGCTGCCCTCCCTCCCCCCACTAATTATAGGACCCCTAGGGGGGGGGCGCCGGCCCTAGGAGATTGAATCTCCAAGGGGGGGCGGCCAAGGGGGGTGGAGTGCCCCCCAAGCCAAGTGGGGCACCCCCACCCCTAGGGTTTCCAACCCTAGGCGCAGGGAAGGCCCATGGGGGGGGGGGCGCACCAGCCCATATGGGGCTGGTTCCCCTCCCACTTCAGCCCATGGGGCCCTTCGGGATAGGTGGCCCCACCCGGTGGACCCCTGGGACCCTTCCGGTGGTCCCGGTACAATACCGATTACCCCGAAAACCTTCCCGATGGCCGAAACTTGATTTCCTATATATAATTCTTCACCTCCGGACCAATCCGAAGCTCCTCGTGACGTCCGAGATCTCATCCGGGACTCCGAACAACTTTCGGGTTACCGTATACTAATATCTCAACAACCCTAGCGTCACCGAACCTTAAGTGTGTAGACCCTACGGGTTCGGGAGACACGCAGACATGACCGAGACGACTCTCCGGTCAATAACCAACAACGGGATCTGGATACCCATGTTGGCTCCCACATGCTCCTCGATGATCTCATTGGATGAACCACGATGTCGAGGATTCGATCAATCCCGTATACAATTCCCTTTGTCAATCGGTACGTTACTTGCCTGAGACTCGATCGTCGGTATCCCAATACCTCGTTCAATCTCGTTACCGGCAAGTCACTTTACTCGTACTGTAATGCATGATCCCGTGATCAACCACTTGGTCACATTGAGCTCATTATGATGATGCATTACCGAGTGGGCCCAGAGATACCTCTCCGTCCTACGGAGTGACAAATCCCAGTCTCGGTTCGTGCCAACCCAACAGACACTTTCGGAGATACCTGTAGTGTACCTTTATAGTCACCCAGTTACGTTGTGACATTTGGCACACCCAAAGCACTCCTACGGTATCCGGGAGTTGCACAATCTCATGGTCTAAGGAAATGATACTTGACATTCGGAAAAGCTATAGCAAACGAACTACACGATCTTTGAGCTATGCTTAGGATTGGGTCTTGTCCATCACATCACTCTCCTAATGATGTGATCCCATTATCAATGACATCCAATGTCCATAGTCAGGAAACCATGACTATCTTTCGATCAACGATCTAGTCAACTAGAGGCTCACTAGGGACGTGTTGTGGTCTATGTATTCACACATGCATTACGATTTCCGGGTAACACAATTAAGCATGAACAATAGACAATTATCATGAACAAAGATATATATAATAATAACCATTTTATTATTGCCTCTAGGGCATATTTCCAACAGATTGTTGCTAATAAGCCATGTGATTTGCTATGTCTACAGATGAACAATACATATATAACTAAAATAAACATCCAATTATATAAGTGACTATACAGATCATACGTACACACCGCAATAAACAATTGCATGCATTCTAAACTAGAAGAAACGATCGTCTAGTCATCTACATCTTGTGACGCTCCCGCCACTACTCTGTGGATCGATCCCTCGTATGGGGTAGGAAGAAGACACTTTCTCATGTCAACGATCCGCCTGTACATCTTGTAGCTTGTGTACGCGTCCTTGACCGCGTACTTGACGTGTTATTCATCCAGTCTCTGATCTAGGCACTGTGCCAGACGTTCTTGTCCTTCTTGCTCTCACCCTTCATCTTCATGTAGTAGGGGTCGATGATGGCCGAGGTGAGGTCAACCAGGGAGTTATATTTGTTGTTGGTGCTGCCCCAGACCTTGTAGTGTCTTGGATGTTGATAAGATTTTGGCAGGTCAAGCCCGAAACCTTGAGTGCTTTTAGATCGTTGGTGGTGTCCACCATAGCAGGTCAAGCTAGTGATTTTTAGCTGCAAATTTTGACAAACGACAATGTTGCAAGGTTGACAAAGGGCAATGTTACTAGATCAACAAATGTCAATCTTTCCAGTTTGACAAATGGCAATATACCCAATATGACAGATGCAAATCTTACCAAATTGTCTGTACGTGGTTGCACACGGGTCATTCGAAAAAACCGTTTGCGTTGAAGGGATGTACAAATCCTGCATGCCAGATTTTATCTTGGCTTAGCGGCGAAGGAACCATAGCTCTCGGTTTGCACAGCGTATACAATTTGAATGGTTTGCGATGAAGGGATGCACAAATCCTGCGCGGCAAATTTTTTCCCTTGGCTTACTGGGGAAGACCGTAGCTCTCGCTTTGCATACAGGTGTTCTATATAAAACATTTGCGATGAAGAGCTCCGCAAATCCTGCTCGGCACATTTTCCCTTGGCTTACTAGGGAGGTTGTCGGTTTGCATATGGGTGTTCTATCTTAAACGTTTGTGATGAGTGTTTTAAATTTAAAAACTACTGACATTTAAAAAAAATCATTTGATAAGTCCGTACATTCAGAGAGAGAAAAAGCGAGTTTGCTTGAACCATATGTTTCATTCAGTCATACTGCGATTTTATATTCATACAATCGAGATACAGTATTAAACCCAAAAAACTAATTCTGGCGGCGGCGAAGGCGGCGTGCTCCGCCAGCGTTGTCATTTTCGTCCTCTGGGACGCCGTTGTTAAAGTCTTCAAGGCAGCACAGAATGTTCTTCATTTGGAAATCAAACATCCCGTCATCGCACGATCGATGGGCAGGGCACGGGAGGGCGACAACTCGCGACGCTGCGAGGTAGCGGTCGACGGCGGCGCCCCATGACACTGAGGGGGGCACGCGCCCAGACACGGGCGCTGGCACGTACACGAGCTCGCGCGGGTCCGCTGGGACTTCGCTGACACCCGCGGCTTATAGCTCTGCGATAGTGCTCGGTGACGAGCCCGTCAATGCTACGGGGATGGTCGCTGGCACGGGCGCGAGAATGGGAGCTGGGACGGGCGCAGGGGCAGCAAACTCCGTGGTCAGCTGGTTCAGGGCCATGTCCATGAGGCCCCATTCCTCCTTATTTTCTATCTCGTCCGGCTCGGAGTCGATTTCACCAAACTGGAAGACTAGTGGCAGATGATCCTTCTGTGCCATGGCGTTGGTGGAGGTCTGCGGGAGGGGAATGGGAGGCGAACACTAAGGCCGCCCCTATTAAACAGTGGCTCGGGCGCCATTAATGGAGAGGATGCGAGCAAGGCAGGCGGCAATGGAAGTGAAAGGGCTCGCTTCCTAGTGAGCCTGCACAGCGTACAACTCGCATGCTTCTTGATACGTCTCCAATGTATCTATAATTTTTGATTGTTCCATGCTATTATATTATGTGTTTTGGATGTTTAATGGGCTTTAATATACCTTTTTATATTATTATTTGGAATAACATATTAACCGAAAGCCTAGTGCAAATTGCCGTTTTTTTGCCTATTTCAGTGTTTCACAGAAAAGGAATATCAAACGGAATCCAAACGGAGTGAGACCTTCGCAAGGATCGTTTTTGGAACAAACGCAATCTAGGAGACTTGGAGTGGACGTCAAGGAAGCAGCGAGGAAGCAACGAGGCAGGAGGGCGCGCCCTAGGGGGGTGGGCACGCCCCCACCCTCGTGGGCCCCTCGCAGCTTCACCGACCTACTTCCTTCGCCTATATATACTCTTATACCCTGAAACCGTCGGGGAAAGCCACGAAACACCTTTTCCACCGCCGCAACCTTCTGTACCCGTGAGATCCCATCTTGGGGCCTTTTCCGGCAATCTGCCGGAGGGGGATTCGATCACGGAGGGCTTCTACATCAACACCATAGCCTCTCCGATGATGTGTGAGTAGTTTACCATAGACCTTCAGGTCCATAGTTATTAGCTAGATGGCTTCTTCTCTCTCTTTGGATCTCAATACAAAGTTCCCCTCGATCTTCTTGGAGATCTATTCGATGTAACTCTTTTGCGGTGTGTTTGCCGAGATCCGATGAATTGTGGGTTTATGAACTTGATTATCTATGAATATTATTTGATTCTTCTCTGAATTCTTATATGCATGATTTGATATCTTTGCAAGTCTCTTCGAATTATTGGTTTAGTTTGGCCTACTAGATTGATCTTTCTTGCAATGGGAGAAGTGCTTAGCTTTGGGTTCAATCTTGCCGTGCTCGATCCCAGTGACAGAAAGGGAAACGACACGTATTGTATTGTTTCCATCGAGGATAAAAAGATAGGGTTTATATCATATTGCTTGAGTTTATCCCTCTACATCATGTCATCTTGCCTAATGTGTTATTCCGTTCTTATGAACTTAATACTCTAGATGCATGCTGGATAGCGGTCGATGTGTGGAGTAATAGTAGTAGATGCAGAATCGTTTCGGTCTACTTGTCACGGACGTGATGCCTATATTCATGATCATTGCCTTAGATATCATCATAACTATGCGCTTTTCTATCAATTGCTCGGCAGTAATTTGTTCACCCACCGTAATACATGCTATCTTGAGAGAAGCCACTAGTGAAACCTATGGCCCCCGGGTCTACTTTATATCATATAAGTTTCCAATCTACAATTCTAGTTTACTATTTATTTTGCAATCTTTATTTTCCAATCTATACCACAAAAATACTTATCTTATTATCTTTATCGGATCTCACTTTTGCAAGTGGTCGTGAAGGGATTGACAACCCTTTATCGCGTTGGTTGCAAGGTTCTTATTTGTTTGTGCAGGTACTAGGCGATTTGCGTGTAGTCTCCTACTGGATTGATACCTTGGTTCTAAAAAACGGAGGGAAATACTTACGCTACTTTGCTGCATCACCCTTTCCTCTTCAAGGGAAAACCAACGCATGCTTAAGAGGTAGCAAGAAGGATTTCTGGCGCCGCTGCCTGGGAGATGTACGCACAAGTCAAGAGATACCAAGTACTCATCACAAACTCTTATCCCTCGCATTACATTATTTGCCATTTGCCTCTCGTTTTCCTCTCCCCCACTTCACCTTTGCCGTTTTATTCATCCTTTTTCAGTTCGCCTCTTTTCGCTTGCTTCTTGTTTTCTTGTGTGTTGGATTGATTGTTTGTCACGATGGCTCAAGATAATACTAAATTGTGTGACTTTTCCAATACCAACAATAATGATTTTATTAACACTCTGATTGCTCCTACTACTGATGTTGAATCTTGTGAAATCAATACCACTTTGTTGAATCTTGTTATGAAAGATCAATTTTCTGGCCTTCCTAGGGAAGATGCCGCTACCCATCTGAACAACTTAATTGATTTATGTGATATGAAAAAGAAGAAAGATGTGGATAATGATATTGTTAAATTGAAGCTATTTCCGTTTTCTCTTAGAGATCGTACTAAAACTTGGTTCTCTTCTTTGCCTAAAAATAGTATTGATTCATGGAATAAGTGCGAAGATGCTTTTATCTCTAAGTATTTTCCTCCCTCTAAGATCATCTCTCTTAGAAATGATATTATGAATTTTAAGCAACTTGATCATGAGCATGTTTCACAAGCTTGGGAGAGGATGAAATTAATGATACGTAACTGCCCTACACATGGTTTGAATTTATGGATGATTATACAAAAAATTTATGCTAGATTGAATTTTTCTTCTAGAAATCTTTTAGATTCGGCCGTGGGAGGCACTTTTATGGAAATCACTTTAGGAGAAGCTACTAAACTCCTAGATAATATTATGGTTAATTATTCTCAATGGCACACCGAAAGATCTACTAGTAAAAAGGTTCATGCGATAGAAGAGATTAATGTCTTGAGTGGAAAGATGGATGAGCTTATGAAATTGTTTGCTAATAAGAGTGTTTCTTCTGATCCTAATGATATGCCTTTGTCTACTTTGACTGAGAATAATAATGAACCTATGGATGTGAATTTTGTTGGCAGGAATAATTTTGGTAACAACGCGTATAGAGGAAACTTTAATTCTAGGCCGTTCCCTAGTAATTCCTCTAATAATTATGGTAACAAATCTTATGTAATTTTAATAAGATGCCCTCTGATTTTGAGACTAGTGTTAAAGAACTTATGATTTTGCAAAAGAATTTCAATGCTTTGCTTGAAAAAAATTGCCTAAGATTGATGAGTTGGCTAGGAACATGGATAGAATTTCTCTTGATGTTGATTCTTTGAAACTTAGATCTATTCCACCGAAGCATGATATCAATGAGTCTCTCAAATCTATGAGAATTTCCATTGATGAGTGCAAAGAAAGAACCGCTAGGATGCGTGCTAAAAAAAGATGGCTTTGGGAAAGCGTCTTCCTCTAGTTTTCATGATAATAACGGTGAAGATCTAAAAGTGATTGATGTGTCTCCTATGAAATATTTGTTTGCCAATATGAATCTTGATAAAGATGGGACTGGAGATGAGTCCACTTTAGCTAGAAGGCGCCATTTTTAGATCTTGATGCAAAAATTGATTAAAGTGGGATGGAAGAGGTCAAAACTTTACATAGGAATGTACCCACTGAAGGAAATATGCCCTAAAGGCAATAATAAAGTTATTTTTTATTTCCTCAAATCATGATAAATGTTTATTATTCATGCTAGAATTGTATTAACCAGAAACATAATACATGTGTGAATACATAGACAAACATAGTGTCACTAGTATGCTTCTACTTGACTAGCTCATTGATCAAAGATGGTTGAGTTTCCTAGCCATAGACATGAGTTGTCATTTGATCAACGGGATCACATCATTAGGAGAATGATGTGATTGACATGACCCATTCCGTTAGCTTAGCACTTGATTGTTTAGTTTATTGCTATTGCTTTCTTCATGACTTATACATGTTCCTATGACTATGAGATTATGCAACTCCTGATTATCGGAAGAACACTTTGTGTTCTACCAAAAGTCACAATGTAACTGGGTGATTATAAAGGTGCTCTACAGGTGTCTCCGATGGTGTTCGTTGAGTTGGCATATGATAACCCACAAGTATAGGGGGTCAATTGTAGCCTCTTTCGATAAGTAAGAGTGTCGAACCCAACGAGGAGCTAAATGTAGAACAAATATTCTCTCAAGTTCTATCGACCACCGATACAACTCTACGCATGCTTAACGTTCGCTTTACCTAGAACAAGTATGAAACTAGAATTACTTTGTAGGTGTTGTTGGATAGGTTTGCAAGATAATAAAGAGCGCGTAAATAAAAAGTAGGGGCTGTTTAGATAAAGACACAACTAAATTAGGTTTAGTAGATAACTTTTTGTCACGAGAAAGTTATTTGTCCCTAGGCAATCGATAACTAGACCGGTAATCATTATTGAAATTTTATTTGAGGGAGAGGCATAAGCTAACATACTTTCTCTTCTTGGATCATATGCACTTACGATTGGAAATCTAGCAAGCATCCGCAACTACTAAAGATCATTAAGGTAAAACCCAACCATAGCATTATAAGGCGTCAAGTCTTCTTTACTCCCATACGCAAACAACCTACTTACTCGGGTCTGTGCTTCTGTCACTCATGCCACCCACCATAAGCAACTCATGAACATATTGCAAACCCTACAGTGGGGATCCCTCACGCTTGCGTGACACCGAGAGCACCATAGGACAACACCAATAATAAAACATGCAACTCAAACCAATCATGATCATCAATTAACCCATAGGACAAAACGGATCTACTCAAACATCATAGGATAGCCATACATCATTCAGAAATAATATATAGCATTGAGCACCATGTTTAAGTAGAGATTATAGCGGGTAAAAGAGGGGTTACACCGCTGCATAGAGGGGGGAAGAGCTGGTGATGATGGCAGTGAAGTTGTTGGTGTAGATTGTGGTGATGATGATGGCCCCGGCGGTGTTCCGGCGCCATAGGAAGAGAGGGGGACAGAGCCCCCCTTCTTATTCTTCTTCCTTGACCTTGTCCCTAGATGGGAGAAGGGTTTCCCCTATGGTCCATGGCCTCCATGGCATGGGAGGGGCGAGAGCCCCTCCGAGATTGGATCTGTCTCTCTCTGTTTCTGTGTTTCCTGGTTCTGCCCTTTCACTGTTTCTTAAATTCCCGGAGATCCGTAACTCCGATTGGGATGAATTTTGGACACGATTTTTATCCGGATATTAGCTTTCTTTCGGCGAAAGAAGGGCACCAACCGCCTTACAAGATGGCCACGAGGGCCCAGGGCGCGCCTGACCCCCTGGGGGGCGCCCCCTTCCTCATGCCCCCCTCGGGCATCGTCTCGCGTTGACTCTTCTTCCCAAAAATCACATATATTCCAAAAAAATCTCCGTAAATTTTATCCCGTTTGGACTCTGTTTGATATGGATTTTCTGCAAAACAAAAAACATGCAACAAACAGGAACTGGCACTGGGCACTGGATCAATATGTTAGTCCCAAAAATAGTATAAAAAGTTGCCAAAAGTATATAAAAGTTGTAGAATATTGGCATGGAACAATCAAAAATTATAGATACGACGGAGATGTATCAACATCCCCAAGCTTAATTCCTGCTCGTCCTCGAGTAGGTAAATGATAAAAAAAATAATTTTTGATGTGGAATGCTACCTAGAATAATCTTGATCATGTAATCTAATCATGGCATGAATATTAAGACACGAGTGATTCAAAGCAATAGTCTATCATTTGACATTAAGACAATAATACTTCAAGCATACTAATAAAGCAATCATGTATTTTCAAAATAACATGGCCAAAGAAAGTTATCCCTACAAAATTATATGGTCTGGCTATTCTCCATCTTCACCACACAAAATATTCAAATCATGCACAACCCCGATGCCAAGCCAAGCAATTGTTTCATACTTTTGATGTTCTCAAACCATTTCAATTTTCACGCAATACATGAGCGTGAGCCATGGATATAGCACTATAGGTGGAATAGAATATGATGGTGGAGGTTGTGTGGAGAAGACAACGCGGCTAATCAATGGGCTATGGAGATGCCCATCAATTGATGTCAATGCGAGGAGTAGGGATTGCCATGCAACAAATGCACTAGAGCTATAAGTGTATGTGATACGTCCATTTTGCATCATGCTTTTATATCGATGTTTATCACATTATGGACTGTTATTTCACTTTATATCACAATACTTATGGCTATTCTCTCTTATTTTACAAGGTTTACATAATGAGGGAGAATGCCGGCAGCTGGAATTCTGGTCTGGAAAAGGAGCAAATATTAGAGACCTATTCTGCGCAACTCCAAAAGTCCTGAAACTCCACAGAACGTCTTAAAAGAAATAAAGAAAAATCCACGCCAAAGATGAAGGCCAGGGGCCCACACCCTTCTCACGAGGGTGGGGGCGCGCCCCCCCCTAAGGCGCACCCCCTACCTCGTGGGCCCCCTGGTGGCTCTCCTATGCCCATCTTCTCATATATGAGGTCTTTCGATGAGAAAAAGATAAAAAGGAACTTTTCGGGACAAGACTCCGCCGCCACGAGGCGGAACCTTGGCGGATCCAATCTAGAGCTCCAGCAGAGCTGTTCTGCCAGGGAAACTTCCCTCCGGGAGGGGGAAATCATCACCATCGTCATCACCAACACTCCTCTCATCGGGAGAGGGCAATCTCCATCAACATCTTCACCAGCACCATCTCATCTCCAAACCCTAGTTCATCTCTTGTATCCAATTCTTGTCTCAAGGTCCAGGATTGGTGCTAGTAGGTTGCTAGTAGTGTTGATTACTCCTTGTAGTTGATGCTAGTTGGTTTATTTGGTGGAAGATCATATGTTCAGATCCTATATGCATATTATTACCCCTCTAATTATGAACATGAACATGCTTTGTGAGTAATTACGTTCGTTCCTGAGGACAAGGGAGAAGTCTTGCTATGAGTAGTCATGTGAATTTGGTATTTGTTTGATATTTTGATAAGATGTATGTTGTGTAGCCTCTAGTGGTGTTATGTGAACGTCGACTACATAACACTTCACCATTTTTTGGGCCTAGAGGAAGGCATTGGGAAGTAATAAGTAGATGATGGGTTGCTAGAGTGACAGAAGCTTAAACCCTAGTTTATGCGTTGCTTCGTAAGGGGCTGATTTGGATCCATATGTTTCATGCTATGGTCAGGTTTACCTTAATACTTTTGTTGTAGTTGTGGATGCTTGCAATAGAGGTTAATCATAAGTGGGATGCTTGTTCAAGTAAGAATAGCACCTAAGCACCGGTCCACCCACATATCAAATTATCAAAGTATCGAACGCGAATCATATGAACGTGATGAAAACTAGCTTGACGATATTCCCATGTGTCCTCAGGAGCGCTTTTCCTATTATAAGAGTTTGTTCCGGCTTGTCCTTTGCTACAAAAGGATTGGGCCACCTTGCTGCACCTTATTTACTTTTGTTACTTGTTGCTCGTTACAATTTATCCTATCACAAAACTATCTGTTACCACTTATTTCAGTACTTGCAAAGAATACCTTGCTGAAAACCGCTTATCATTTCCTTCTGCTCCTCGTTGGGTTCGACACTCTTACTTATCGAAAGGACTACGATATATCCCCTATACTTGTGGGTCATCAAGACTCTTTTCTAGCGCCGTTGCCGGGGAGTGTAGCGCCTTTGGTAGGTGGAATTTGGTAAGGAAAAATTTATATAGTGTGCTGAAATTTACTGTCACTTGTTACTATGGAAAGTAATTCTCTGATGGGCTTGTTCGGGGTATCTTCACCCCGTCCAGTAGAGCAAAGAGTTCCTCCTCAACCTACTGAACCTATTGAAAATGAAATTCCTTATGAGTATCCTTCGGGTATGATAGAAAAACTGCTAGCTAATCCTTTTACAGGAGATGGAACAAAGCCTCTTGATGAGCACTTAATATATGTGGATAAAGTTTGTGGATTATTTAAGCTTGCAGGTATACCCGATGATGTTGCTAAGAAGAAGGTCTTCCCTTTATCTTTGAAGGGAGACGCATTGATATGGTATAGGCTATGTGAGTATATGAGATCATGGGACTATAAAAGATTGAAGCTGGAATTTCATCAAAAGTATTACCCTATGCATCTTGTTCATCGTGATCGCAATTATATATATAATTTCTGGCCTCGCGAAGGAGAAAGCATCACTCAAGCTTGGGGGAGGCTTAAATCAATGTTATATTCATGCCCCAATCATGAGCTCTCAAGAGAAATAATTATGCAAAGTTTTTATGCTCGGATTTCTGAAAACAATCGCACCATGCTCGATACTTCTTGTGTTGGCTCTTTTATGATGAAGACTATTGAATTCAGATGGAATTTATTGGATAGAATTAAACGCAACTCTGAAGATTGGGACCTCGACGAAGGTAAGGAGTCAGGTATGACACCTAAGTTTGATTGTGTTAAATCTTTTATGGATACCGATATTTTTCGTAAGTTTAGCACTAAATATGGACTTGACTCTGAGATAGTAGCTTCTTTCTGTGAATCTTTTGCTACTTATGTTGATCTCCCTAAGGAGAAGTGGTTTAAATATCATCCTCCCATAGAAGTAAAAGTAGCTGCACCTATTAAGAAGAAAAGACTGTCACTTATAATGATCCTATTGTTCCTACTTCTTATATTGAGAAACCACCTTTCCCTGTTAGAATAAAGGATCATGCTAAAGCTTCAACTGTTGTTCGTAAAAGCAATATTAGAACTTATACACCTCCTGAGCAAGTTAAAGTAGAACCTAATATTGCTATTGTTAAAGATCTCTTGTCTGATAATATTGATGGGCATGTTATTCAGTTCGAAGGTGAAACTGCTAGAATTGCTAAACCTTGTGATAAAGATAAACATAGACCCGTGGTAGGCGTGCCTATTATTTCTGTTAAAATAGGAGATCAATGCTATCATGGCTTATGTGATATGGGTGCTAGTGCTAGTGTTATACCGCATACTTTATACGAAGAAATTAAGAATGAAATTGCACCTATTGAGTTAGAAGATATTGACATTACTATTAAACTTGCCAGTAGAGATACTATTTCACCAATTGGAATTGTTAGAGATGTTGAAGTCTTGTGTGGGAAAACTAAATATCCTGCTGATTTTCTTGTTCTTACTTCCCCACAAGATAGCTTTTGTCCCATTATATTTGGTAGACCCTTCTTAAATACTGTCAATGCTACCATAGATTGCACTAAGAATGTTGTTACTGTTGGCTTGGATGATATGGTTCATGAGTTTAATTTCTCTAAATTTAGTAAACAACATCGTGAGGAAGAATTACCTAGTAAGGATGAAATTATTGGTCTTGCTTCTATTGCCGTACCTCCTAGTGATCCTTTAGAACACTATTTGCTAGACCATGAAAATGATATGTTCATCAATGAAAGAAGGGAAATAGATGAAGTATTCTTTAAACAGGAACCTATTCTGCATCACAATTTGCCTGTTGAAATTTTAGGGTATCCTGCTCCACCCAAGGGTGATCCCGTGTTTGAGCTTAAACCATTTCCTGATAATCTTAAATATGCTTATCTTGATGAAAAGAAGATATATCCTGTTATTATTAGTGCTAACCTTCCAGAGCATGAAGAAGAAAGATTATTGAAAACTCTGAAGAAGCACCGTGCTGCTATTGGATATGCTCTTGATGATCTTAAGGGCATTAGTCCCACTCTATGTCAACATAAAATAAATCTGGAAGCAGATGCCAAACCAGTTCGTGATCCTCAACGACGTCTGAATCCTAAAATGAAAGAAGTAGTAAGAAAAGAAATACTAAAGCTTCTGGAGGCAGGTATAATCTATCCCATTGCTGATAGTGAGTGGGTAAGTCCTGCCCATTGTGTCCCTAAGAAGGGAGGTATTACTGTTGTTCCTAATGATAAAGATGAATTGATTCCACAAAGAATTATCACATGTTATAGGATGGTAATTGATTTCCGCAAATTAAATAAAGCTACTAAGAAAGATCATCACCCCTTACCTTTTATTGATCAAATGCTAGAAAGATTATGCAAACATACACACTATTGCTTTCTAGATGGTCATTCTGGTTTCTCTCAAATACCTGTGTCGGCTAGAGATCAATCAAAGACTACTTTTACATGCCCTTTTGGTACTTTTGCTTATAGACGTATGCCTTTTGGTTTATGTAATGCACCTGCTACATTTCGAAGATGCATGATGGCTATATTCTCTGACTTTTGTGAAAAGATTTGTGAGGTTTTCATGGACAACTTTTCCGTCTATGGTTCCTCTTTTGATGATTGCTTGAGCAATCTTGATCGAGTTTTGCAGAGATGTGAAGAAACTAATCTTGTCTTGAATTGGGAAAAGTGCCACTTTATGGTTAATGAAGGTATTGTCTTGGGGCACAAAGTTTCTGAAAGAGGTATTGAAGTTGATAAAGCCAAGGTTGATGCTATTGAAAAGATGACATGTCCCAAGTGAGGGAGTCCTAGATTAGGGGGTGTCCGGATAGCCGGACTATAACCTTTGGCCGGACTCTGGACTATGAAGATATGGGATTGAAGACTTCGTCTCGTGTCCGGAGGGGACTCTACTTGGCGTAGAAGGCAAGTTAGGCAATATGGATATGTATATCTCCTCCTTTGTAACCAACCTTGTGTAACCCTAACCTCTCCGGTGTCTATATAAACTGGAGGGTTTTAATCCGTAGGACAACATACAATCATACCATAAGCTAGCTTCTAGGGTTTAGCCTCTCTGATCTCGTGGTAGATCTACTCTTGTACTACCCATATCACCAATATCAATCAAGCAGGACGTAGGGTTTTACCTCCATCAAGAGGGCCCGAACCTGGGTAAAACATTGTGTCCCTGCCTCCTGTTACCATCCGGCCTAGACACACAGTTCGGGACCCCCTACCCGAGATCCGCCGGTTTTGACACCGACATTGGTCCTTTCATTGAGAGTTCCTCTGTGTCGTCGCCATTAGGCTTGACTGCTCCTACTATCATCGATAGCGATGCAGTCCAGGGTGAGACTTTTCTCCCCGGACGGATCTTCGTGTTCGGCGGCTTTGCACTACGGGCTGATTCGCTTGGCCATCTGGAGCAGATTGAAAGTTACGCCCCTGGCCACCAGGTCAGGTTTGGAAGCTTAAACTACACGGCCGATATCCGTGGAGATTTGATCTTCGACGAATTCGAGCCTCTGCCTTGTGCGCCACGCGGTCATGATGAGTATGAATTAGCTCTCGCATCGGACAGTGTTAAGGAGATCGCACCTACAGCCGCTCTGACCTTCAATTCGGAGCCAGTTGCGCCTTCCACGGACGGGTGGATGGACCCCGCCACAGGGGCCTTACCCTCAGCAGCGATCGAGCCGAACATCGACCTTACCTTGCACGAGAGCCGTGTCGTTAAACCGCCTGATCCTTCTCCGGCCATGGACTCCGAACCGCCTGCGCCCGTTCCTATCGAATCTGATTGGGCGCCGATCATGGAATTTACCTCCGTGGATATTTTTCAGCACTCGCCCTTTGGTGACATACTGAACTCGTTAAGGTCTCTCTCTCCTTATCAAGAGGATCCTGTCCGAACTATGTCCGGCGGAACTGGGATGCGGACGACAAAGAAATTCGCGACCCACCCACCACCCACTTAGTAGACACTGTCGATGACTTAACCGACATGCTCGACTTCGACTCCGAAGACATCGATGGTATGGACGATGATGCGAGAGACAAAGAGGAACCACTGCCCATAGGGCACTGGACGTCCACCTCATCACATGACGTATACATGATGGACACACCAAAGGAAAACGACGACGAGGAACGGGAGGATGCAACGAAGAGCTGTCCCATCGAGAAGCAGTCAAAGCGGCGGCGTAAGCGCCACCCCAAATCCTGCCTTGACAGAAATAATGATCATATAGACCTAGCGTTAGAGCAGGGCGAACCACTGCCGAACCACAGCAACACGGAGAATCAAACCGAACAAACCAACTCTGTCAAGGATAATAGTCCGGAGGACATAACACCGGACAGACGCCCGGAGCAACAAAATGCCCATCAAAGGCTTGTTGCCACCGCGAGGAGTCTAAAAAGGTAGAAGCAAAGGCTCAAGGCGGCGCAAGACACACTCCAAATCAGATGGAGTAAAATACTCAACACAGCAGCGAAGTATGGCGGTAATCGCCTCACCAAGAGCTACCCGAAGCGGAAGTTGCTACCTGAATTCGATGAGGAGGCCTTAGATCCCCCGCAACCAAAAATTAAAACGGCCACCCGGCCGGATAGACGACCTCACGGCCAACATGGAGTGGCAAGCAATGCCGCACAGAAGCCAATACGCGATCCACACAAGTGCTCGCATCAAAAGGACGGAGCAACTAGATCCATCTATGGACCGCGCAAGCGCACTCCAGCACAAGATGCAACACACCAAACGTCCGAACACCACAGCACGCCCAGATACAGAGGCGCCGCACACCCCCTATGTTTCACCGATGAGGTGCTGGACCATGAATTTCCAGAGGGATTCAAACCCGTAAACCTAGAGGCATACGACGGAACAACAGACCCTGGGGTCTAGATTAAGGACTATATCCTCCACATCCATATGGCTCAAGGAGACGATCTCCACGCCATTAAATACTTACCCCTCAAACTCAAAGGACCAGCTCGGCACTGGCTTAAAAGCCTCCCGAAAACTCCATTGGAAGCTGGGAAGAGCTCGAAGACGCTTTTCGGGCAAATTTTCAAGGGACTTATGTTCGACCTCCGGACGCGGACGATTTGAGTCATATAACTCAACAGCCCGGAGAGTTAGCCCAAAAGCTTTGGAACAGGTTTCTTACTAAAAAGAACCAAATAGTCGACTGTTCGGACGCCGAAGCCTTGGCAGCTTTTAAGCATAGCGTCCGTGACGAATGGCTTGCCAGACACCTCGGCCAAGAAAAGCCGAGAACAATGGCAGCATTAACAAGCCTCATGACCCGCTTTTGCGCGGGTGAGGACAGCTGGCTAGCCAGATGCAGCACTAGCGACCCCAGTACATCCGAAGCTAGAGATGGAAACGAGAAATCATGGCGCAACAACAATAACAAACGCCGGAATAAAGAAGACATCACGAAGAGCACGACAGTAAATGCCGGATTCAAAAGTTCTCGGCCAAGTCAGCAAAAGCCGCCTTCTAAAGGTGCCAGAGACGAACTGTCCAGCCTAAACAAAATTCTGGACCAAGTATGTCAGATCCATAGCACCCCTGGTAAACCCGCTAATCATACCCACAGAGAATGTTGGGTCTTCAAGCAGTCCGGCAAGCTCAACGCCGTACACAAGGGGGAGGATACACCAAGCGAAGACGAGGATGAGCCTATCAAGCAAGACACTGGGGAACAAAAGAAGTTTCCACCAGAAGTCAAAACAATCAACGTGTTACACGTGATCAAGGGAAGCAAAGCGGCACTCCCAGAGAGGCATGCCCAAGGGCCTATCACAGTGAAGTCCTACCACTGGTCATCTCAAACGAGCACTTTCGACCATCGTGATTACTCAGCAAGTATCCGGCGTGCAGGATGGGCTGCCCTGGTATTAGACCCAATAATTAACGAATACCACTTTACACGAGTCCTGATGGACGGTGGCAGCAGTTTAAATCTGATATACCAGGATACAATCCGCGAAATGGGGATAGACCCAACGAAAATACGCCATAGCAACACTACCTTTAAAGGAGTAATGCCAGGCCCAGGGGCTCACTACACGTGCTCCCTGCTACTAAAAGTTATATTCGGCTTCCCCGATAACTTCAGTAGCGAACATTTAACCTTCCACATTGCTCCGCTCCAAAGTGGTTATCAAGCACTACTTGGATGCGAAGCTTTTGCTCGCTTTAATGCAATACCGCATTACGCTTCCCTCACGCTCAAGATGCCCGGTCCACGTGGCATCATTACAGTGAACGGAAATATTGAGCGATCTTTGCGCACCGAAAAGAATGCGATTGCCTTAGCAGCCGCACACTAAAAACGGCCTCACCAACTAAAGCATTCGATAGGTCGTCAAGACCACGGACACGGTTAGACGAGTCCGGCGCAGCTATATGTAATTCATACCGGATTGAGGGCTACACCCCTATTAAATACAAGGGGCTCAACGCACGCAAACAAGTGGCAATTTTTTACTCATTTTTAATTATACATGGTTTCTTTAAAAAACCACCTTTTTGCACGACAACTTTTTCACCTAAGCTCCTCTCTTTTACAGATGACCATTGTGCTACACCCGTCCAGGATACGGCACAACAGAGACACAGGTGCAGACGTGCAGCAGGGACCCGTCCCAAGGATTCTCTTTAGATTAAGACCCTGCGTAAACCTTTTTCACTGTCTCTTGTTGATGCACATCCCCCGGATTCACAGTATAACCGAGGAGGAGGCTGGCGTCTTGGCATGTGGCCATGTCAAAATTTCGCACGTACCTGGACACCAGGGGCTTATTATCATGGGCACTGCTCAGCCCGTTTTTATAAAGACCGAATACCTTAGGGAGTGTTCGGCGTCGCGAGTTTGGTCTTATATGCATCAGCTCCGAATCATGTCTTTGGTCAAATGTTGGGTTTGCCCAGCTCCTGTGTTTTGCTGCCTTACGTTCCGCTCTATCGGCTAAGGCGGCACCAGGAGAACTACTGCGATTGTGCCCCGGTTCAGCCAGGCGAGCACCTCAGTAGAGAAAGCCGAAAACTGACTGTCATGATATAGCGTGAGACTGGTCAACCACTCGATGACCTATTGGAGTCTTCGGGATTCCTCCGCATTAACGAAGGGCCATTTCCCGGCCAGGCACACACGCGCCCCGAGTTCGGGCGAGCGCGGCGCCACCAGGGGCTATATAGTAGTCCCCCTGTCAAACTCCTATGGCTAAGTGAAAGTGATAAAGCATTATAGTCCGATTGCCTAGTTTGCTGCGCTATCACCTCGTTCATGGACCAAGACGTTGGATCAAGTGTGAGAATGCACCTTCTGCGAACACCCCCGCATTATATGCGTGGGGGCTGAAGCCGACGACTGCCATCTTTCAGATTATATACACATATACCTCAACGGCCGCGCAAGAGGCATTATAATACTTGCAGGCACAAGTATAAAAAGCTTCTACAATTCATCAAAATATTGTTTTACAACAATACACGTTATTCGAACATAATATCCTTCGAGCACTGCGTCTCTATCAAACGAGCGCCTTGCATAACTTCCTGAAAATAGTGCTCAGCAGGTATTCGGCCTCCGTTCGAATCTTGGGATGCAACAACGGCGGCCTCCATCTCCGCCCAGTATGTCTTGACACGGGCAAGGGCCATCCGTGCACCCTCTATGCATGCTGACCTCTTCATCGCATTGATATGCGACACGGCACCAAGGAACTGCTGCACCAAGCTAAAATAACTGTTCGGCTTTGGCCTTTCCAGCCACAGATGATTAACGACATCCTTCATGGCGAGTCCGGACAACCTATTCAGTTTGGCCCATTCGGCCAAATGATCGGTCAACGGAAGTGGACGCTCCGGATTGTTGAATTATGACCAGAAGAGCTTCTCCACTTCGCTATCTTTCTGATCTCGGAAATGTTTGGCTGCATCAGTGGCACTCGCAGCTAAATCCAGATATGCGTCCGCCGAACTCCACATCCGGTTCAACGGAGCGTATTTAGGATCTCCGAACTTCATCCGCAGCATAAAGGGCTTTCCAATCGCGATATCTCCGGCCTGACGCAGCTCCTCCTTCATCGCTCTCATCGTAGAATGAGCATCCTTGGCCGCTGTAGTGGCCTTCTCCAGGTCTGTCCGCTCCGCCCGATCTTCTTTTTCAAGAAGCTTGCAGCGGTCAGCAGCGTTCTTTAACTTCACAGCCATTTCGGCCATTTCCTTCTTGCTTCGGCAGTGAGCAGCCTGTTCGGCTTTCAGCTCTTCAATTGCCTTCACGGCAGCCACATCACTTCTCCTGGCTTGCTCCTTGGCTTGGGCAAGTTCCGCCCAAAGGTTCTCCATGGCAGCGGCCCCATCTGCATCAAGCGCACACGCTGTAAGATACTGGCATCAAGCTCCTCTTACCAGGTGTCCCTAGAGAAATTACATACCTTGTGCCTCGTCAAGCCGCTTGTTGACAAGCGCGATGTCGGCATCTGCCATGTCAAGTTGCCGCGTTAGCTCGGCAAATTCAATAGTCCGGCTGGCCACCGGACACTTCGCCACCTACATAGGAAGGCGTAAAAATTACACCTGGGACTATGATCCTCTACGTGCTGTCGTCTTCGACAACACACAGAGTCTCAGGGGCTACTATCTACACAGGGCGCATCTTATATGCGGAACTGTCAAAAGGTACATCACCTCGCGTACCTCAAAACCTGTCAGTAAACTCCTGACGGCCTCGTGCAACCCGCTTTCAGCAGACAAAATCCTTTCAATTACCGTACCCATCAACGTACGGTGTTCCTCTGAGATAGACGCTCGCCCTAACAGATCTTTTAGTTCATCTGACCGAGCACCAAGCGGTGCCGGACTCGTTCGATGGCCTTTTTCAAAGACCGGACACGGATGACCTTGGGGGGCCATATGACTGCCTTCCGGCCCTGCCGGATTCGGAGAAACCCTCCGCGACGATACCTCAGGATCGCCCGCCTCGTAAGGCGGTACGGCAGGGGGAGGCGTTCCGCTCTCCATCATCTCCGGAAGAAGATCCCCCGAAGATGAGCTCTGCTGAGAAGGGCTGAGATCCAAACTACAAGGTAAAATTTCGGTTATTTTCCTCAGAAATAAAACAAGGATTTCTCTCATTTTAAACCTCCCCTCTCTACTTACGGCTCGGTGGAGGGCTGATCCCCTTGAGGGCATAGTACGGCCGAGGCATCCCCCGGCACAGGACCCTCTGGCGAAGATTTCTTCCCCCGCTTTGAGACCATGAACTCCGGGTCTTCAGAGGCAGTCCTCTTCCTCCCCTGAGTAGAGGAATTTTCGATTACTCCTTTCCAGACAGCCTCCTTCGGGGAGGCAACAACTTCTTTGTCCCCCCTTCGCTTTCTTCCGAAGGCACGATCTCCAGCATCCTGGTTAACACGGGATCCGGCGAGGTCTCGGGAAGGGGGCCCGGACACCTGATTAACTTCGCCTTCGCTACCCACTCCTGTTTCAAAGACAACTCTTTTAAGAGTGATGTTATGATAAATGAACGGATGGTGTGTCCGGGCATAGGGCTACTTACTTGAGTATCCGGACAATTGCAGCTCAGACCTGCGTCCTCCGTAGAATCCGGACACACTACTTGTGGTCTGAAGAACAATTTGTACATCTCCACGGGCGTCATGCCAAGAAAATGTTGGAGAACTCGTGGTCCCTCCGGGTTGAACTCCCACAGGCGTAGGGGGCGACGTTTGCAGGGCAGAACTCGGCAAATTAACATAACCTGCGTCACCATGACCAGACTGATGTCTCTTTCTAGGAGATCTCAGATGCGGCCCTGCAACAGGGGCACGTCCTTTGCCGACCCCAGTCCAGCCCCTTATTGACCCATGACGCCAGTCATGGCGGGGGACCCGAGCGGAAAGCAGGCGGCGCCACCCACTTGGTGCTCCTGGGAGCTGTGATATAAAACCACTCTTGTTTCCATAAGCTGAACTCCTCTTGAAAGGAGCCCTCGGGCCATGGAGCGTCAGTACTCTTGCTTATAACAGCGCCTCCGCACTCCGCGTGCTGTCCCTCAATCATCTTCGGCTCTACTTTAAAGGTCTTAAGCCATAGTCCGAAGTGAGGAGTAATACGGAGGAAGGCTTCACACACGACAATGAACGATGAGATCTGGAGGATGGACTCCGGGGCTAAGTCGTGAAATTCCAGCCCATAATAAAACATGAGCCCCCTCACGAAGGGATCCGTAGCGAAGCCTAGCCCTCGGAGGAAGTGAGACACGGACACCACGCTCTCACTAGGCTTGGGAGTAGGAATAACCTGCCCGTGAGCAGGCAGCCTATGCGAGATTTCGCCGGTCAAAAACCTGGCCTCTCTCAGCTTTAGCACGTCTTCCTTCGTGACGGAGGAAGGCGTCCATCGGCCTCGAAGGTCGAAGCCGTACATCGTCGAAGGTCCGAAGTGCCTGAAATCTGGGGCCTTGGGTGTTGGAACTCGAGGCGAAGGGCGAATTCGATTGAGACCAAAAGAAAGGAGTAAGGCCTTCGTCTCTTTATAAGAGGTTTAATACCAAGAGCCCTCCTAGTGACCGTTTGGGACTCGCCTTTGATCGAGGAGACACACCAACGGGCATGATTGGGTTACCCACGTCCGTATTGATGAGAATCCCGTAAATAAAGGGGACACGATCTCTGCTTGGACAAGACATGCCAAGGAAACCGCCTCGCAAAACGCGATGAGGTGGGACAGTAAAAACGGTTCAAATAAAGGCTTGGCTGTGGCGTGATGACACGCTACGAAATACGTCAGCAGATTAGATTTGTGTAAATATTATTCTCTCTATGGCAGTATGTGGAACTTATTTTGTAGAGTCGGACACTATCCTTGTGTTCAAAATCTTCTATGAAGTATTCGGAGGAGGAACCCGCCTTGCAATGCCGAAGACAATCTGCACGCCGGACTCGTCGTCATTGAAGCCTGGTTCAGGGGCTACTGAGGGAGTCCTGGATTAGGGGGTGTCCGGATAGCCGGACTATGACCTTTGGCCGGACTCTTGGACTATGAATATACGGGATTGAAGACTTCGTCTCGTGTCCGGAGGGGACTCTACTTGGCGTAGAAGGCAAGCTAGGCAATATGGATATGTATATCTCCTCCTTTGTAACCGACCTTGTGTAACCCTAACCTCTCCGGTGTCTATATAAACTGGAGGGTTTTAGTCCGTAGGACAACATACAATCATACCATAGGCTAGCTTCTAGGGTTTAGCCTCTCTGATCTTGTGGTAGATCTACTCTTGTACTACCCATATCACCAATATTAATCAAGCAGGACGTAAGGTTTTACCTCCATCAAGAGGGCCCGAACCTGGGTAAAACATTGTGTCCCCTGCCTCCTGTTACCATCCGGCCTAGACGCACAGTTTGGGACCCCCTACCCGAGATCCGCCGGTTTTGACACCGACACCAAGGACATCAAAGGTATAAGAAGTTTCCTTGGTCACGCCGGATTTTACAGGAGGTTCATTAAGGACTTCTCAAAAATTTCTCGGCCTCTGACTAATTTATTGCAAAAAGATATACCATTTGTCTTTGATGATGATTGTGTAGAAGCATTTGAAATACCTATGAAAGCATTAGTCTCTGCACCTATTGTTCAGCCACCTGATTGGAACCTACCCTTTGAAATTATGTGTGATGCTAGTGATTATGCTGTAGGTGCTATTCTAGGGCAAAGAGTTGATAAGAAATTAAATGTTATTCATTATGCTAGTAAGACTCTAGACAATGCTCAAAGAAATTATGCTACTACTGAAAAAGAACTCTTAGCAGTTGTATTTGCTTGTGATAAGTTCAGATCTTATATTGTTGATTCTAAAGTAACTATTCAAACTGATCATGTTGCTATTAAATATCTTATGGAAAAGAAAGATGCTAAACCTAGACTTATTAGATGGGTTCTCTTGCTACAAGAATTTGATTTGCATATTGTTGATAGAAAGGGAGCTGAGAACCCCGTTGCAGACAACCTGTCTAGGTTAGAAAATATTCTTGATGACCCACTACCTATTAATGATAACTTTCCTGATGAACAATTAAATGTTATAAGTACTTCTCGTAGTACTCCATGGTATGCTGATTATGCTAATTATATTGTTGCTAAGTTTATACCACCTAGCTTCACATACCAACAAAAGAAAAAGTTCTTCTACGATTTAAGACATTACTTTTGGGATGACCCACATCTTTATAAAGAAGGAGTAGATGGTGTTATTAGACGTTGTGTACCTTAGCATGAACATGAACAGATCCTACGCAAGTGTCATTCCGAGTCTTATGGAGGACACCACGCTGGAGATAGAACTGCACATAAGGTATTGCAATCTGGTTTTTATTGGCCTACTCTCTTCAAGGATGCCCGTAAGTTTGTCTTGTCTTGTGTTGAATGTAAAAGAATTGGTAATATTAGTAGACATCAAGAAATGCCTATGAATTATTCTCTAGTTATTGAACCGTTTGATGTTTGGGGCTTCGATTATATGGGACCTTTTCCTGCCTCTAATGGATACACACATATTCTAGTTGCTGTTGATTACGTTACTAAGTGGGTAGAAGCTATTCCAACTAGTAGTGCTGATCATAACACTTCTATTAAAATGCTTAAGGAAGTTATTTTCCTGAGGTTTGGAGTCCCTAGATATTTAATGACTGATGGTTGTTCACACTTTATTCATGGTGCTTTCCGTAAAATGCTTGCTAAATATGATGTTAATCATAGAATTGCATCTCCTTATCACCCACAGTCTAGTGGTCAAGTAGAGTTGAGCAATAGAGAGCTCAAATTAATTTTGCAAAAGACTGTTAATAGGTCTAGAAAGAATTGGTCTAAGAAACTTGATGATGCATTATGGGCTTATAGAACTGCATACAAAAATCCTATGGGTATGTCTCCGTATAAAATGGTTTATGGAAAAGCATGTCACTTACCTCTTGAACTAGAACATAAGGCATATTGGGCTATTAAAGAGCTTAACTATGATTTTAAACTTGCTGGTGAGAAGAGGTTATTTGATATTAGCTCACTTGATGAATGGAGAACCCAAGCTTATGAAAATGCCAAGTTGTTTAAATAAAAAGTTAAAAGATGGCATGACAAAAGTATACAAAAGCGTGAGTTTAATGTAGGTGATTATGTATTGCTATACAACTCTCGTTTAAGATTTTTTGCAGGAAAACTTCTCTCTAAATGGGAAGGCCCCTATGTTATCGAAGAGGTCTATCATTCCGGTGCCATAAAAATCAACAACTTCGAGGGCACAAATCCGAAGGTGGTAAATGGTCAAAGAATTAAACATTATATCTCAGGTAATCCCATAAATGTTGAAACCAATATTATTGAAACCGTAACCCCGGAGGAATACATAAGGGACACTTTCTGAAACGTTTCAGACTCCGAAAAGGAATAGGTATGTGGTATGGTAAGTAAACCGACTCCAAAACAATTTTTAAGGCAATATTTCTTCGTTTTGGAATATTTAGAAAAATAGAAAAATGAGTAGCAGTCCGGGAAGTACACAAGGGCCCCACGAGGGTGGTGGGCGCGCCCTACCCCCCTGGGCACGCCCCCTACCTCGTGAGCACCTCGTGTGCCTTTCGGACTCCGTTTTCTTGCACGTTACGTATTTTGGTCGGTAAAAATTCATTATATATTCTCCCGAAGGTTTTGACTCCCGTATCACGCAAACCTCCTCTGTTCTTGTTTCGAGCTGTTTTCTGTCAGGGTTTTCCAGGCTAGGCATCATGTCATCTCCCTCCCCCAACAATGGTGACAATGATGCTTGGCTGATGAAGATAGATCTGAAGAGGGAAGAACCCACGAGGGTCAACAAGGATGAAAGGATCAAGAAGGCCACGGAGGATCAAGCTCCAGCAGCGAAAGACACCCTCCAACTTGATCATAACCTTCTTACCCCAACTGAGATTGAAGCTTTTAGGATGATTGAGTTAGCTCGTATACAAAACAAGTATCTCACACAAGAAAATATTTTGTTGAAGGAGCATATTGTCGCACTCAAGGGCATTATTCGCAAGCTGGAGGACCTCTTACACTCGATGTGCGATTATCCGTCACCACCACCTTCTTCACCAACCAAGGAGATATAATCACATGGGTATGGGCACTCCCCTTGGCAACTGCCAAGCTTGGGGGAGGTGCCCCGGTATCGTATCACAATCACAACTCCTATCTTTACCATTTTTCTTAGTTCGATCCTATTAGTAGTATCTTGATCTAGTAGAATAAAGTTTATGGCATGATCTAGTTTTGAGTTTTGCTTTATGATCTCTCTATCTAATCGAGTCCGTGAGCTATATATATAATAAAGATTAGTGTTGAGTCAAGGGCTTGATTATTTTGCCATGATCTTGGGTGAATAAAAGAAAAAAGAAAAGAATAAAAAGAAACAAAAAGTTCATATTGATCTTATTGAGAGTAATGACTTCACACAGAAAGAGTATGATGATTAAAAGTTGTTGGGAGTTGGCAGACATAGCTTTGGTCATTGTTGCAATTAATAGGAAGTAATAAGGAAAGAGAGGTTTTCACATATAGATATATTATCATTGACATCTTTTATGATTGGGAGCACTCATTAAAATATGACATGCTAAAGAGTTGATGTTGGACAAGGAAGACAACATAATGAGTTATGTATTTCTTATATCTGAGATAAAGTATGTTGTCATGGATCCTCTAACTTGTTGAGCTTGCCTTTCCCCCTCATGCTAGCTAAATTCTCAGCACCAAGTAGAAATACTACTTGTGCTTCCAAATATCCTTAAACCAGTTTTGCCATGAGAGTCCACCATATCTACCTATGGATTGAGTAAGATCCTTCAAGTAAGTTGTCATCGGTGCAAAGCAATAAAAATTGCTCTAAATATGTATGATTGATTGGTGTGGGAGAAATAAGCTTTATACGATCTTGTGATGTGGAAGTAATAAAAGCGACGGACTGCATAATAAAGGTTCATATCACAAGGGGCAATATAAAGTGACGTTCTTTCGCATTAAGATTTTATATATCCAACAGTAAAAGCGCATGGCAACCTCTGCTTTCCTCTGTGAAGGGCCTATCCTTTATTATTATCTTCTACCTTATGCAAGAGTCATGGTGATCTTCACCTTTTCTTTTTCATTTTATCCTTTGGCAAGCTCAACATGTTGGAAAGAACATGATATATATATATATATATATATATAGATATATATATATATATCTAATTGGATGTAGGGGAGCATGAACCATTATTGTTGACATTACCCTTGAGGTAAAAGGTTGTGGGGCAAAACTATAAGCTCCTATCTTTCTCTGTGTCCGATTAAAACTCCGTAACCACAAGTATCGCATGAGTGTTAGCAATTATGGAGGACTAAATGATAGTTGAGTATGTGGACTTGCTTTTTAGCTTTGACATAGACTCTTTCCGATGTTATGATAAATTGCAATTGCTTCAATGACTGAGATTATAGTTTGTCGGAGCCCAATAAGGTTTATGATTTATACTTTTGCATTGTGAATAGATCATCACTTGAACATAAGTAATCATATGACAAAATCTATATATGTTGCTGTTATGAGAATAATCATGATGCCTTCATGTCCGTATTTTATTTTTATCGACGCCTCTACTTCTAAACATGAGGACATATTTATTGTTATCAGCTTTTCGCTTGAGGACAAGCAAGGTCTAAGCTTGGGGGAGTTGATATGTCCATTTTGCATCATGCTTTTATATCGATATTTATCGCATTATGGACTGTTATTTCACTTTATATCGCAATACTTATGGCTATTCTCTCTTATTTTACAAGGTTTACATAAGGAGGGAGAATGCCGGCAGCTGTAATTCTGGTCTGGAAAAGGAGAAAATATTAGAGACCTATTTTGCGCAACTCCAAAAGTCCTGAAACTCCACGGAACGTCTTAAAAGAAATAAAGAAAAATCCACGCCAAAGATGAAGGCCAGGGGGCCCACACCCTTCTCACGAGGGTGGGGGGTGCCCCCCTCCTAAGGCGCGCCCCTACCTCGTGGGCCCCTTGGTGTCTCTCCAATGCCCATCTTCTCCTATATGAGGTCTTTCGATGAGAAAAAAAATAAAAAGGAACTTTTCGGGACGAGACTCCGCCGCCATGAGGTGGAACCTTGTCGTATCCAATCTAGAGCTCCGGCAGAGCTGTTCTGCCGGGAAAACTTCCCTCCAGGAGGGGGAAATCATCACCATCGTCATCACCAACTCTCCTCTCATCGGGAGAGGGCAATCTCCATCAACATCTTCACCAGCACCATCTCATCTCCAAACCCTAGTTCATCTCTTGTATCCAATTCTTGTCTCAAGGTCCAGGATTGGTGCTAGTAGGTTGCTAGTAGTGTTGATTACTCCTCGTAGTTGATGCTAGTTAGTTTATTTGGTGGAAGATCATATGTTCAGATCCTATATGCATATTATTACCCCTCTGATTATGAACATGAACATGCTTTGTGAGTAGTTACGTTCGTTCCTGAGGACAAGGGAGAAGTCTTGCTATGAGTAGTCATGTGAATTTGGTATTCGTTTGATATTTTGATAAGATGTATGTTGTCTAGCCTCTAGTGGTGTTATGTGAACGTCGACTACATAACACTTCACCATTGTTTGGGCCTAGAGGAAGGCATTGGGAAGTAATAAGTAGATGATGGTTTGCTAGAGTGACAGAAGCTTAAACCCTAGTTTATGCGTTGCTTCGTAAGGGGCTGATTTGGATCCATATGTTTCATGCTATGGTTAGGTTTACCTTAATACTTTTGTTGTAGTTGCGGATGCTTGCAATAGAGGTTAATCATAAGTGGGATGCTTGTTCAAGTAAGAACAGCACCCAAGCACCGGTCCACCCACATATCAAATTATCAAAGTATCGAACGCGAATCATATGAACGTGATGAAAACCAGCTTGACGATATTCCCATGTGTCCTCGGGAGCGCTTTTCCTATTATAAGAGTTTGTTCCGGCTTGTACTTTGCTACAAAAGGATTGGGCCACCTTGCTGCACCTTATTTACTTTTGTTACTTGTTGCTCGTTACAATTTATCCTATCACAAAACTATCTGTTACCACTTATTTCAGTACTTGCAGAGAATACCTTGCTGAAAACCGCTTATCATTTCCTTCTGCTCCTCGTTGGGTTCGACACTCTTACTTATCGAAAGGACTACAATAGATCCCCTATACTTGTGGTTCATCAGTATGAAAGCCCAAACTGAAACTAAGTGGGTGTGCATCCAACTTGCTTGCTCATGAAGACCTAGGGCATTTGAGGATGCCCATCGTTGGAATATACAAGCCAAGTTCTATAATGAAAATTCCCACTAGTATATGGAAGTGATAACTCAAGAGACTCTCTATATGAAGAGCATGGTGCTACTCCGAAGCACAAGTGTGGTAAAAGGATAGTAACATTGTCCCTTCTCTCTTTTCTCTCATTTTTTATTTTTTTCTCATTTTTTTCTTTTTTGTAGGCTTATTTGGCCTCTCTTTCTTGGGGGGGGGGGAGGGGGCTTCTTTGGCCACTTTTATTTTGATAACCTCACATGGGACAATGTTCTAATAATGATGATCATCACACTTTTATTTACTTACAACTCAATATTACAACTCGATACTGGAACAAAATACGACTCTATATGAATGGCTTCGGCGGTGTACCGGGATGTGCAATGATCTAGCGTAGCAATGACATAAAAAATGGACAAGCCATGAAAACATCATGCTAGCTATCTTACGATCATGCAAAGCAATATGACAATGATGCTCAAGTCATGTATATGAAGATGATGGAAGTTGCATGGCAATTTTATCTCGGAGTGGCTATGGAAATGCCATGATAGGTAGGTATGGTGGCTGTTTTGAGGAAGATATAAGGAGGCTTATGTGTGATAGAGCGTATCATATCACGGGGTTTGGATGCACCGGCGAAGTTTGCACTGACTCTCAAGGTGATAAAGGGCAATGCACGGTAGCGAAGAGGCTAGCAATGATGGAAGGGTGAGAGTGCGTATAATCCATGGAATCAACATTAGTCATAAAGAGCACACATACTTATTGCAAAAATCTATTAGTCATCGAAACAAAGTACTACGCACATGCTCCTAGGGGGATAGATTGGTAGGAAAAGACCATCGCTCGTCCCCGACCGCCACTCGTAAGGAAGACAATCAATAAATACCTCATGCTCCAACTTCGTTACATAACGGTTCACCATACGTGCATGCTACGGGAATCACAAACTTCAACACAAGTATTTCTACAATCCACGACTACCCACTAGCGTGACTCTAATATCACCATCTTTATATCGTAAAACTATTGCAAGGAATCAAACATATCATATTCAGTGATCTACAAGTTTTATGTAGGATTTAATGACTAACCATGTGAATGACCAGTTCCTGTCATCTCTCTAAACAGATATAAGTGAAGCAAGAGACTTTAATTCTTTCTACAAAAGATATGCCCACGCTCTAACAGATATAAGTGAAGCAAAAGAGCATTCTACAAATGGCGGTTTTCTATGTGAAGAGAAACAGGCAATCCAAAGCGTTGTGGCAGGATCTACGTGTGAAGCGGAGTACATAGCTGCTTCGGAAGCAGCAAATGAAGGAGTCTCATTGAAGGAGTTCATATCCGATCTAGGTGTCATACCTAGTGCATTGGGTCCAATGAATATCTTTTGTGACAATACTGGTGCAATTGCCTTGGCAAAGGAATCCAGATTTCACAAAAGAACCAAGCACATCAAGAGACGCTTCAATTCCATCCGAGATCAAGTCCAGGTGGGAGACATAGAGATTTGCAAGATACATACATACGGATCTGAATGTTGCAGACCCGTTGACTAAGCCTCTTCCACGAGAAAAACATGATCAACACTAAGACTCCATGGGTGTTAGAATCATTACTGTGTAATCTAGATTATTGACTCTAGTGCAAGAGGGAGACTGAAGGAAATATGCCCTAGAGGCAATAATAAAGTTATTGTTTATTTCCTCATATCATGATAAATGTTTATTATTCATGCTAGAATTGTATTAACCAGAAACATAATACATGTGTGAATACATAGAAAAACATAGTGTCACTAGTATGCCTCTACTTGACTAGCTCATTGATCAAAGATGGTTGAGTTTCCTAGCCATAGACATGAGTTGTCATTTGATCAACGGGATCACATCATTAGGAGAATGATGTGATTGACATGACCCATTCCGTTAGCTTAGCACTTGATCGTTAAGTTTATTACTATTGCTTTCTTCATGACTTATACATGTTCCTATGACTATGAGATTATGCAACTCCCGATTACCAGAAGAACACTTTGTGTGCTAGCAAAAATCACAACGTAACTGGGTTATTATAAAGGTTCTCTACAGGTGTCTCCGATGGTGTTTGTTGAGTTGGCATAGATCGAGATTAGGACTTGTCACTCCGATTGTTGGAGAGGTATCTCTGGGCCCTCTCGGTAATGCACATCACTATAAGCCTTGCAAGCAATGTGACTAATGAGTTAGTTAAGGTATGATGCATGACAGAACGAGTAAAGAGACTTGCCGGTAACGAGATTGAACTAGGTATTGAGATACCGACGATCGAATCTCGGGCAAGTAACATACCGATGATAAAGGGAGCAACGTATGTTGTTATGCGGTTTGATCGATAAAAATCTTTGTAGAATATGTAGGAACCAATATGAGCATACATGTTCCGCTATTGGTTATTGACCGGAGATGTGTACGTCATGTCTACATAGTTCTCGAACCCGTAGGGTCCACACGCTTAAAGTTCTGTGACGATCAGTATTATGAGTTTTTGTGTTTTGATGTACCGAAGGTAGTTCGGAGTCCCGGATATGATCACGGACATGACGAGGAGTCTTGAAATGGTCGAGACGTAAAGATCGATATATTGGACGACTATGTTCGGACACCGGAAGTGTTTCAAGAGGTTTCAGACATATACCAGAGTACTGGGGGGTTATCGGAACCCCCTGGGGAGTATATTGGGCCTAATGGGCCTTAGTGGGAGAAGAGGAGGGGCGGCCAGGGCAGCCGCGCGCCCCCTCCCCCTCTAGTCCGAATTGGACAAGGAGGGGGGGGGGGCGGCGGCGCCCCCTTTCCTTCTCTTCTTCTCTCCTTTCCTCTCCTACTCCTACTTGGAAGGTGGGAGTCCTACTCCTGGTGGGAGTAGGACTCCTCATGGGGCGCGCCATAGGAGCCCGGCCCCCTCCCCCTCCTCCAATCCTTTATATACGGGGAGGGGGGCACCCCTTGTAGACACAACAATGGATGTTTGATCTTTTAGCCGTGTGCGGTGCCCCCTCCACCATAATCCACCTCGGTCATATCGTAGCGGTGCTTAGGCGAAGCCCTGCGTCGGTAGCTTCATCAACACCGTCACCACGCCGTCGTGCTGACGAAGCTCTTCCCGGAAGCTCCACTGGATCGTGAGTTCACGGGACGTCACCGAGCTGAACGTGTGCTGAACGCGGAGGTGCTGTACGTTCGGTACTGAGGATCGGTCGATTGTGAAGACGTATGACTACATCAACCGCGTTGTCATAACGCTTTCGCTTACGGTCTACGAGGGTATGTAGACGACACTCTCCCCTCTCGTTGCTATGAATCACCATGATCTTGCGTGTGCGTAGGATTTTTTTTGAAATTACTACGTTCCCCAACACCCACTATTTTGGATTTCAAGGAATTTAATTATGATAATTGTTCTTTAATAGATTGTATTTCCTTATTGCAATCCGTGTTAAATTCTCCTCATGCTTATAGTCAAAATAAAGCTTTTACCAAACATATCATTGATGCTTTAATGCAATCCTATGAAGAAAAGCTTGAATTGGAAGTTTCTATCCTTAGAAAACTTCATGATGAGTGGGAACCTACTATTAAAATTAAGATCAAAAATCATGAATGTTATGCTTTATGTGATTTGGGTGCTAGTGTTTCCACGATTCCCAAAACTTTGTGTGATGTGCTAGGTTTCCGTGAATTTGATGATTGTTCTTTCAATTTGCATCTTGCGGATTACACTATTAAGAAACCTATGGGAAGGATTAAATATGTTCTTATTGTTGCAAATAGTAATTATGTGCCCGTAGATTTCATTGTTCTTGATATAGATTGCAATCCTACATGTCCTATTATTCTTGGTAGACCTTTCCTTAGAACGATTGGTGCAATTATTGATATGAAAGAAGGAAATATTAGATTCCAATTTACATTACGGAAAGGCATGGAACACTTTCCTAGGAAGAAATTTAAATTACATTATGAATCTATTATGAGAGCCACTTATGGATTGCATACCAAAGATGACAATACCTAGATCTATTCTTGTTCTTATGCCTAGCTAGGGGCGTTAAACGATAGCGCTTGTTGGGAGGCAACCCAATTTTATTTTTATTCCTTGCTTTTTGTTTCTGTTTAGTAATAAATATATCATATATCCTCTTTTATGATTATGTTTAGTTAGTGTTTGTTCCAAGTAAAGCCTTTAGGATCTTCTTGGATGATTGTTGTTTGATCTTGCTGAAAAAAACAGAAAGTATGCGCTCACGAGAATAATTTTCATTTTTTTACCAGAGAGCGATAAAATACCAATTCCAACTGCAGTATATCAATATAAAAATTATTTAGGACGTCCTAATTTCTCAGGATTTTTGGAGTTACAGAAGTATTCGAAGCCTACAGATTACTACAGACTCTTCTGTTTTTGACAAATTCTGTTTTTCGTGTGTTGTTTGCTTATTTTGACGAATCTATGCCTAGTATCGGGGGGTATGAACCATAGAGAATTTGGAATACAGTAGGTTTAACACAAATATAAATAAATAATGATTTCATTACAGTAACTTGAGGTGGTGGTTTGTTTTCTTATACTAACGGAGCTCATGAGATTTTCTGTTGAGTTTTGTGTTGTGAAGTTTTCAAGTTTTTGGGTAAAGATTTGATGGATTATGGAATAAGGAGTGGCAAGAGCCTAAGCTTGGGGATGCCCAAGGAACCCCAAGGTAAAATTCAAGTACAACCAAAAGCCTAAGCTTGGGGATGCCCCGGAAGGCATCCCCTCTTTCGTTTTCGTCTATCAGTAACTTTACTTGAGGCTATATTTTTATTCACCACATGATATGTGTTTTACTTGGAGCATATTGTATGATTTGAGTCTTTGCCTTTTAGTTTACCACAATCATCCTTTCTGTACACACCTTTTGGGAGAGACACACATGAATCGGAATTTATTGGAATACTCTATGTGCTTCACTTATATCTTTTGAGCTAGACAATTTTGCTCTAGTGCTTCACTTATATTTTTTAGAGCACGGTGGTGGTTTTATTTTGTAGAAATTATTGATCTCTCAGGCTTCACTTATATTATTTTGAGAGTCTTTTAGAACAGCATGGTAATTTTCTTTGGCTATAGAATTAGCCCTAATACGATAGGCATTCAAGATGGGTATGATAAAAACTTTCATATAGAGTGCATTGAATACTATGATACTTGATAGATGTTTTGAGATATAAAGGTGGTAATGTTAGAGTCATGCTAGTTGGGTAATTGTGAAACTGAGAAATACTTGTGTTAAAGTTGGCAAGTCCCGTAGCATGCACGTATGGTAAACATTGTGTGACAAATTTGAAGCATGGGTTGTTCTTTGAGTGCTTTCCTTATGAATGGCGGTCAGGGACGAGCGATGGTCTTTTCCTGCCAATCTATCCCTCTAGGAGCATGCATAGTAGTACTTTGCTTCGAGGGCTAATAAACTTTTGCAATAAGTATATGAGTTCTTTATGACTAATGTGAGTCCATGGATCATACACATTCTTACCTTTCCGCAATTTGCTAGCTTCTACGGTACCGTGCATTGCCCTTTCTCACCTTGAGAGTTGGTGCAAACTTCACCGGTGCATCCAAACCCCGTGATACGATACGCTCTATCACACATAAGCCTCCTTATATCTTCCTCAAAACAGCCACCATACCTACCTATTATGGCATTTCCATAGCCATTCCGAGATATATTGCCATGCAACCTTCCACCGTTCCGTTTATTATGACACGCTCCATGATTGTCATATTGCTTTGTACGATCATGTAGTTGACATCATATTTGTGGCAAAGCCACTTTCATAATTCTTTCATACTTGTCGCTCTTGATTCAACGCATATCCCGGTACACCGCCGGAGGCATTCACATGGAGTCATATTTTTGTTCTAGTATTGAGTTGTAATAGTGAGTTATGAGTAAATAGTGTGATGATCATCATTATTAGAGCATTGTCCCATGTGAGGAAATAAGGATGGAGACTATGAAAAAAAGAGGCCAAAGAAGCCCAAATAAAAAAACAGGCCAAAGAAGCCCAAACAAAAAGAGAGAGAAAAAGAGAGAAGGGACAATGTTACTATCCTTTTTCCACACTTGTGCTTCAAAATAGCACCGTGATCTTCATGATAGAGAGGTTCTTATTTTGTCACTTTCATATACTAGTGGGAATTTTTCACTATAGAGCTTGGCTTTGTATATTCCAATGATGGGCTTCCTCAAAATGCCCTAGGTCTTTGTGAGCAATCAAGTTGGATGCACACCCACTTAGTTTCTCTTGATGAGCTTTCATACACTTATAGCTCTTGTGCATCTGTTGCATGGCAATCCCTACTCCTCGCATTGACATCAATTGATGGGCATCTCCATAGCCCGTTGACTAGCCGCGTCAATGTGAGACTTTCTCCTTTTTTGTCTTCTCACATAACCCCCATCATCATATGCTATTTGTAGCGACCTGACCCGAATGGATCACGTCTACTGTGCTACGGTGTCATCCCTGGATCAGTAATGCTGACACCACACAGTACATCGAGGTTTTATAGCAGAGTTGCAATCACACACTTATTACATCGATGGCTCAAAAAAAAAACTTATTACACTGAATATGGCTTAAGGCCATATAATAAAAATAACAGCGGAAGACTTGGAAGATAAATGGGTCCATCAACTCCAGCGGCATCACTGAGTATAGGGCCACGACCTAAACGCACCTCAATCGTCGTCTGAAAAGTCTGCAACATTAACGTTGCAGCCCGAAAACGGGTCAGCACATGGAATATGCTGGCAATGTAACACATAGAGAGTAATGGAATGAAACAGCTATACTATATGCACATATGGCTGGTGGAAAGCTCTATGGTTACAGTTTTGCGTAAAGCAAATTTTTCCCTACTGCAAATTTATTTAACTATCATGGTGGTTGTGAAACATTGAGAATGGTTGACAGCATTCTCAATCCCAATTAAAAGTACAATTAAAACCCAACAACATTAATTAGAAGTAACATGTTGAGATTCACAATGATATTCAAGTACTAGATACTCAAGATGTCCATAACCGGTGACACGGCTAATCATGATTAGTTTGTACACTCTGCAGAGGTTTGCGCACTTTTTCCCACAAGACTCGATCGCCTCCGTTTGGTTTCTCGCACTACATGGTGTTTGAGAAGACGGATGACCGAGACACAGTCTTTCAGAAGCGCTAGCACCTTACATGTGGGGTAGACCGTACCACCTACAACCCCTACATCTGCTAGTCCACCCCGTAAGAGTTCGCACAACTTAGTCAACTATGCCAGAGCCCATAATGGCTTGTGGCTACACACGGAAGTTTCTAGCATGAAAGATCTTATGATCCCTTTGAGCCTGGGTGGCGGTCCAAAAAAAACAGGCAAGTCCTGATAGACATCAGGTGCCTCAATCCACCCAGATGTGTGTTTATGTTGCCACCTTAAATAAACCATTAAAATTATCAACTCACATTTGTCATGGATATCACTCACCCAATCCACGTCTACTAGCATAGCATGGCATAATAAGCAAACGTAGAAGTAACTCCCAAAGGTTTCATAGTAATACAGGTAATAGGTACTACCTCATCTACTTCCCATCCCACAATTTAATTAGATCCTAATCATGCAATGTGTGAGGATTGATCTAATGCAATAAAACATGGGTTGTAGAAAAGGTATGATCAAAGTGTTACTTGCCTTGCTGATGATCCGCGAGTCCTAGGGTTTCGAAGTAACAAGCGGCGCAATCCGGGTAATCTATCACAGACAAACAAGCACACAATAAGTACTCATCTAATGCACAGGTAAAACTCGAACAAAGAAAGAACGAACCGAACAAAGAAACGGAAAACAAACGGCGGAAGAAAACAACTCGGTTCTAGCAAGTTGAAACTAGGTCAAATTTTTATCAGGGCAAAAGCTTGTTCAAGTTGATTAGACGGAACGACGGTTTCGAGACGAAACTCCAGGCGCTTGAATCACCTGATTCCGATAAACGAGCGAAAAGAAAGACTAGAAAGAAGATCGGATCTAAGATCGCGATCGCGGAATAAATCCGACGAAAAGAAAAAGAAGAACGGTTAAACGAACGGACATCGTTAACCTAGAAAAATCCGGTGATCACGTTCGTTAGGACGAACGGTCCGGCGAACGGTCCAAAGACAACTAAATCGGAGAAGAAAACGAATCCGATCTAGGGTTTCGGAGAAGAAAAACCAAACGAAAAACCGATCTAGAAAACCGGAACGGTTTAGAGAAGAAAAGAATCGGAACGATTAGAAGAAAACGATCCGAGAAAAGAGACGCGGGGCACGGCGAGGTCTCCGGTGAGGGGCTCCGGCGGCGTGGGCGTGGGGCGGCGGCGGCAAGGTGCGGCGGCGGCGGGTGAGGGTGGCTTAGGGCGGCGCGCGGTGTGGTGGCGGCGCGGCGTGGGGGGCGGGGTGGCAGAGTGGCGGGTGCGTGTGGTGGAGGAGAGGCTTTGATTTGATGTTTAGAGGGGGGGTGCTTGGGTATTTATATTGGGGAGGGGAGGGGTTTACGTAGAGGGCAAGGAATTAGACTAGGAATAGGAAAGAATAAACGGAGTAGGACTAGGAATAACGAAACAAAGGAAAAAGGGGCAAGGGCTACCCTAGAATCCTAAAAGGATTCGTAGAGCAAGAGGCAGCGGCGCCGGCTCCCTGGCGCCTGGCGCTAGGCGCGCGGTGGCCTGGGGCGCGGTAGCCTTCGGCCCAGCTGGGCCTTGGCCTGGCCGGCCTGCTCCAGTTTTTTTTTGTTTTTTTTATAAATAGTTTCCGCGCGCAGAGAAGAAAACAAAAAGAGATCTAAACGAACTCCGAAAAATCTAAAGTAAATTTTCCCCGACTCCTAAAAATGAGCCGAACAAAATGAACTTTTCTCCGGACCTAAAATGCAATTTTCGAAAACGCGCATTTTTCCCTATCCAAATAAAATGCAAATAAAACTCCGGCAAACAAAAATTGATCTATTTATTAAATCTTCATTTTCCTAAATTTTGGGAAAGTCATATTATTCCCTCTCTCATATTTTGACACCGGAAAATATGAAAATAACGAAATCTCCAACTCTCTCCGGAGGTCCTTGAGTTGCGTGAAATTTCTAGGATCGGCCAAGATGCAAGAAAATATGTTATGCATGATGATCTAGTGTATAACATTCCAAATTGAAAATTTGGGATGTTACACTATTCCACCTATAGTGCTATATCCATGGCTTGCGCTCATGTATTGCGTAAGGGTTGAAAAGGCTGAAGCGCGTTAAAAAGTATGAACCAATAGCTCGGCTTCTCATCGGGGTTATGCATGATGGGAGCATTTTGTGTGACGAAAATGAAGCATGGCCAAACTGTATGATTTTGTAGGGATAAGCTTTCTTTGGCTATGTTATTTTGATAAGACATAATTGCTTGGTTAGCATGCTTGAAGTATCACTATTTTTATGTCAATATTAAGCTTTTATCCTGAATCTTTTGGATCTGAACATTCATCCTACAATAAAGAGAATTACATTGAAAATTATGTTAGGGAGCATTCCACATAAAAAATTCTGTTTTTATCATTTACCTACTCGAGGACGAGCAAGAATTAAGCTTGGGGATGCTTGATACGTCTCCAACGTATCTATAATTTTTGATTGTTCCATGCTATTATATTATCTGTTTTGGATGTTTAATGGGCTTTAATATACCTTTTTATATTATTTTTGGGACTAACCTATTAACCCAAAGCCCAGTGCAAATTGCTATTTTTTTTGCCTATTTCAGTGTTTCGCGGAATAGGAATATCAAACGGAATCCAAACGGAATGAAACCTTCGCGAGGATCCTTTTTGGAACAAACGCAATCCAGGAGACTTGGAGTGGATGTCAAGGAAGCAGCGAGGAAGCCATGAGGCAGGAGGGCGCGCCCCCCACCCTCGTGGGCCCCTCGCAGCTCCACTGACCTACTTCCTTCACCTATATATACTCGTATACCCTGAAACCTTCGGGGAGATCCACGAAACACCTTTTCCACCGCCGCACACTTCTGTACCCGTGAGATCCCATCTTGGGGCCTTTTCCGGTGATCTGTCGGACGGGGATTCGATCACGGAGGGATTCTACATCAACACCATAGCCTCTCCGATGATGTGTGAGTAGTTTACCACAGACCTTCGGGTCCATAGTTTAGCTAGATGGCTTCTTCTCTCTCTTTGGATCTCAATACAAAGTTCTCCACAATCTTCTTGGAGATCTATTCGATGTAATTCTTTTGCAGTGTGTTTGCCGAGATCCGATGAATTGTAGGTTTATGAACTTGATTATCTATGAATATTATTTGATTCTTCTCTGAATTCTTATATGCATGATTTGATATCTTTGCAAGTCTCTTCGAATTATGGGTTTAGTTTGGCCTACTAGATTGATCTTTCTTGCAATGGGAGAAGTGCTTAGGTTTGGGTTCAATCTTGCGGTGCTCGGTCCCAGTGACAGAAAGGGAAATGACACATATTGTATTGTTGTCATCGAGGATAAAAAGATGGGGTTTATATCATATTGCTTGAGCTTATCCCTCTACATCATGTCATCTTGCCTAATGCGTTACTCCGTTCTTATGAATTTAATACTCTAGATGCATGCTGGATAGCGGTCGATGTGTGGAGTAATAGTAGTAGATGCAGAATCGTTTCGGTCTACTTGTCATGGACGTGATGCCTATATTCATGATCATTGCCTTAGATATCATCATAACTATGCGCTTTTCTATCAATTGCTTGGCAGTAATTTGTTCACCCACCATAATACATGCTATCTTGAGAGAAGCCACTACTGAAACCTATGGCCCCCGGGTCTACTTTATATCATATAAGTTTCCAATCTACAATTCTAGTTTACTATTTATTTTGCAATCTTTATTTTCCAATCTATACCACAAAAATACTTATCTTATTATCTTTATCAGATCTCACTTTTGCAAGTGGCCGTGAAGAGATTGACAACCCCTTTATCGCGTTGGTTGCAAGGTTCTTATTTGTTTGTGCAGGTACTAGGTGATTTGCGTGTAGTCTCCTACTGGATTGATACCTTGGTTCTCAAAAACTGAGGAAAATACTTAAGCTACTTTGCTGCATCACCCTTTCCTCTCCAAGGGAAAACCAACGCATGCTCAACAGGTAGCACTTCCCGGTGAGCTTGTGCATTGGAGGACAACTTGCATGCCTCCCGGTCAGCCTGCACACCGGACTGCGCTCGCATGCCTCCCGTCTACTCAAGCACCTGTCCGCACGGCACCTCCTAGCCATTAAAAGTGTGACACGTGCCATCACGTGAATGGTTGACAGAGCGCCCATGATTTAAATTATACAAACGTTTGAGATGATAAGGTGGCAGCTATTTGTTTCAATATGCCTTTGTTGGCAGTTGATTCAGGTGCGCCTTCTCTCAAATTGGACCCAAAAAATACCACAGTATATCGTGTGCTATTCCATGATAGCATTCCAAGTTTCATAAAATTCAGACTAGTTTTGGATTTACTAGAGTTTAAAAACAAAGTATCTCAATGTTTTGCCGGCAAGAAATGGTGCCCTGGTGTTTGAAATTCATTTCCATTTCTTGCATGGGACCTAAGCATGCACCCAAGGACACACATTTGATTTTTGAACCCATTTTTCTGTATTGGAGCACGTGCCTATGATACGTCTCCAACGTATCTATAATTTTCGATTGCTCCATGCTATTATATTATCTATTTTGGATGTTAATGGGCTTTATTTTACACTTTTATATCATTTTTTTGGACTAACCTACTAATCGGAGGCCCAACCCAATTTGCTGTTTTTGGCCTATTTTAGGGTTTCAAAGAAAAGGAATATCAAACGGAGTCCAAATGGAATGAAACCTTCGGGAACGTGATTTTCTCAACAAACGTGATCCAGGAGACTTGGAGTGTGCGTCAAGAAACGATCAAGGAGGGCACAAGGCAGGGGGGCACGCCTACCCCCCTGGGCGCGCCCTCCACCCTCGTGGGCCCCTCGATGCTCCACCGACGTACTTCTTCCTCCTATATATATCCATGTATCCCCCAAACATCCAAGAGCACCATGAAAACCTAATTCCACCTCCGCAACCTTCTGTACCCGAGAGATCCCATCTCGGGGCCTTTTTCGGAGCTCCGCCGGAGGGGGCACTGATCACGGAGGGCCTCTACATCAACTCCATGGCCTCTCTGGTGATGTGTGAGTTGTTTACTTCAGATCTACGGGTTCATAGTTATTAGCTAGATGGATTCTTCTCTCTCTTTGGATCTCAATACAAAGTTCTCCTCAATCTTCTTGGAGATCTATTTGATGTAATCTTCTTTTGCGGTGTGTTTGTCGAGATCCAATGAATTGTGGGTTTATGATAAAGTTTATCTATGAACAATATTTGAATCTCCTCTGAATTCTTTTATATATGATTGGTTTGTCCTTGCAAGTCTCTTCGAATTATTAGTTTGGTTTGGCCTACTAGATTGATCTTTCTTGCAATGGGAGAAGTGTTTAGCGTTGGGTTCAATCTTGCGGTGCTCGATCCTAGTGACAGAAAGGGAACCGACACGTATTGTATTGTTGCCATCGAGGATAAAAAGATGGGGCTTACATCATATTGCATGAGTTTATCCCTCTACATCATGTCATCTTACTTAAAGCATTACTCTGTTCTTATGAACTTAATACTCTAGATGCATGTTGGATAGCGATCGATGTGTGGAGTAATAGTAGTAGATGCAGAATCGTTTCGATCTACTTGTCACGGACGTGATGCCTATATACATGATCATACCTAGATATTCTCATAACTATGCTCAATTCTATCAATTGCTCGACAGTAATTCGTTTACCCACCGTAATACTTATGCTCTTGAGAGAAGCCACTAGTGAAACATATGGCCCCTGGGTCTATCTTCCATCATATTAATCTTTCAACACTTATTTATTTCCATTGCTGTTTATTTTACTTTGCATCTTTATTTCTCTTTATCATAAAAATACCAAAAATATTATCTTATCATATCTATCAGATCTCACTCTCGTAAGTGACCGTGAAGGGATTGACAACCCCTTTATCGCGTTGGTTGAGAGGTTCTTATTTTTTTGTGTAGGTGTGTGGGACTCGAGCATGATCTCCTACTGGATTGATACCTTGGTTCTCAAAAACTGAGGGAAATACTTACGCTACTTTGCTGCATCACCCTTTGCTCTTCAAGGGAAAACCAACACAGTGCTCAAGAGGTAGCAGCCTATAGTTCAAATTTGAATGATGCACATAAAATGCCTAGAAAACTCAGTTGTTGTATAAAAATGTCCAAACGAACCTTGAAAATTTCCAAATTTTAACATGACACTCCTGTTGCTCTATGTTGCCACTAGGAAAAAAATTGAAAGCAAGAGGAGGCAACGAATATCGTTTCATCCACGAAGGAGGCAAATTCCATACAGGAACCATGAGGCTTGTTGTGAGAAGCTTTGGTTTGTGAGAAGCTTATACCCAAACATGCTCCAAATGGGCAATGTTTTTACCATAGCATGTTGATGTCATTCCATGTCAGCATGCCAAGCTTCATGAATCTCAGACGAGTTTTGGATTTACTAGAATTTTAAAACCATGTATCTCAATGTTTGCGGCCAAGCGACGGTGCCGAGATGTTTGACATTCATTCCCATTTCTTGCATGGGACCTAAGCATCCAACCAAGGACACACATGTGATAGCCTGGCTTATTAGGGATGGTAGACTACTCATATCAATAAGGAATTCCTTCTTTTCTGGGAGCCCACTCGGAAAGAACTCCAAAGTTAAGTATGCTCAGCTTGGAGTAGTTTCAGGATGGGTGACCGACCGGGAAGTTGCTCCCGGGTGCACACGAGTGAGGACAAAGTGCGCAGAAAAGACTAGTATTGATCTGTGGGGCCAGTCTAGATCCCGCCAGGAGTAACGACCACCGGCGGGTGTGTCCGGGGCGTTACAAGTTGGTATCAGAGCCGACCCTCGCGGTTACACGGATGTTTGTGGACAGGGGCGCAGTCATGTTGTTCATGACATGTGGCACACGGTATGGCACATGTACTGGACTGGATGCACAGACGTATGTGCCAAGAGGGAGCGTTCCTGTGGCCCGACGAGGACGTCGGTTCCTCTAAGTGGGGGTGTATGTGATAGCCTAGCTTATTAGGGATGGTAGACTACTCATATCAATAAGGAATTCCTTCTTTTCCGGGAGCCCATTCGGAAAGAACTCCAAAGTTAAGCGTGCTCAGCTTGGAGTAGTTTCAAGATGGGTGACCAACCGGGAAGTTGCTCCCGGGTGCGCACGAGTGAGGAAAAAGTGCGCAGAAAAGACTAGTATAGATCTGTGGGGCCAGTCTAGATCCCGCCAGGAGTAACGACCACCGGCGGGTGTGTCCGGGGCGTCACAACACATTTGATTTTTCAACCCATTTATATGCACTGGAGCATGTGCCTATAGTTCAAATTCGAGTTATGCACATAAATGCATAGAAAACTCAGTTAATGTATAAAAATGTCGAAATGAACCCCGAAAAAAATCCAAAGTTTAACACAATACTCTTGTTGTTCCATGTCGACACTAGAAAAAACTTGGAAGCAAGAAGAGGCAACGAATATCGTTTCGTCAATGTTCCCTACCAAAACCATGAGGTTTGTTGTAAGAAGCTCTGATTTGTGAGAAGCTTATACCCAAACCTGCCCCAAATAGGACAGTCTTGTCACCATAGCATGTTGATGCCGTTCCATGAGAGCATGCCAAGTTTCATGAATTTCAGACGAGTTTTGGATTTACTAGAATTTTAAAACCATGTATATCAATGTTTGCGGCCAAGCGACGGTGCCGAGGTGTTTGACATTCATTCCCATTTCTTGCATGGGACCTAAGCATGCAACCAAGGACAGACATTTGATTTTCCAACCCATTTTTATGCACTGGAGCATGTGCCTTTGTATTATCCACATAAATGCATAGAGAACTCAGTTAATGTATAAAAATGTCCAAACGAACCCCGAAAATTTTCAAAATTTAACACGACTCTCTTGTTGTTCTATATTGACACCAGAAAAAATTGAAAGAAAGAAGAGGCAATGGATATCGTTTCGTCCACAAAGGTGACATGTTCCCTACCAGAATCATGAGGTTTGTTGTGAGAAGCTCTGGTTTGTGAGAAGCTTATACCAAAACCTGCTCGAAATGGGACAATTTTTTTTACCACAACATGTTGATGTCATTCCATGATAGCATGCCAAGTTTCATGAATTTCAGACGAGTTTTGAATTCACTAGAATTTTGAAACCATGTATCTCAATGTTTGTGGCCAAGTGACGATGCCGAGGTGTTTGACATTCATTCCCATTTCTTGCATGGGACCTAAGCATGCAACCAAGGACACACATTTGATTTTTCAACCCATTTTTATGCACGGGAGCATGTGCCTATAGTTTTTGAATTATGCACATAAATACCTAGAAAACTCAGTTAATGTATGAGAATGTCTAAACGGACCCTAAAAAAAATCCAAAATTTAACATGACACTTCTGTTGTTCTATTGACACCAGAAAAAATTTGAAAGCAAGAAGAGGTAATGGATATTGTTTTTGTCCACAAAGGTGATACGTTCCCTACCGAAACCATGAGGCTTCTTGTGAGAAGATCTGGTTTGTGAGAAGCTTATACCAAAACCTGCCCCAAATGGGACAATTTTTTTACCAAAGCATGCTGATTCCATTCCATGATAGCATGCCAAGGTTCACGAATTTAGACAAGTTTTGCATTTGCTAGAATTTCAAAGCCAAGTATCTCAACGTTTGCTGGCGAGCCACAGTGTCGAGGTGTTTGAAATTCATCACCATTTCTTGCATGGGACATAAGCATCAACCCACAGACACATATATGATTTTACAACCCATTTTGGTGCACCGGAGTATGTGCATGTAGTTTAATTTTGAATTGTGCACCTGAAATTCCTAGAAAACCAAATTAATGTATAAAAATGTTCAAACGAACCTTGAATAATTCCAATTTTTTAGACGATCCACCTACAGTTGCATGTTCACTGAAGATAAAAGTTCTAGCAATTCAGACACCCTCCTTTATTGTTGTGACCCAATTATGCATTTCAAATCAAGACAAAAAATCAAGTAGACTACACATAGTTTATTATCACCAACAGTGTGAGATGCAGTAAAAAATATCTTGGAGCACTGTCGGAGTAGTACGTATATGGCTTACACGAGAAGGTGCATCGGCTGTAGTCCACAACCGACGCGTCATGGACACTAGCTTGCTTTCCAAATATATTTCACTGTTCAATCATCGCTGGTGAAATATGGTGACGTGGACCCTCGTCGTGAGGGCCACTTCGGCAGCCCACTCCGGCGAGAGTGTGGCCGCAGCCGCCATGCGTGGGGTAACAAGTTGCATGAACGCGGCCACAGTCTGCGACCGGGTGGCCAAGGCAGCCCAAACGCCCGCTGTTGTTGCTCAGGTGGCAGCAGCAACATCTGCGCCTGGGATAGCAACCGGCGAGAGCGGCATAGCAGCTGTCCATTCCGTAGTGGCGGCCTTAGCCCTGATGGAGGCCGCCCACGACCATGTCGAGGCCGCCCACGCCCAGCTCATGGCGGTCACCGCACATATCAAATTAAACTTCTTCGGCAACGGCCGGCAACCGATAACCAAAGAGTTGGCAATCGCCAAGAGCGTTCGAGCACCGTCCATTCCTTTGTGGCATACCTTGCCACGATGGAGCCCGTCCAAGCCTAGATCACAGCCGCACACGCCCAGCTCGTGGCAGCCTTTTCCAAAGATATGGCGGACGCGAATGGCGAGATGCTTGCCGAGTATGGTGTGATGGATGCCATGGAGCCCCTTCCCCAGGAGATCGTCGGGCGCGAGCTGGACATGGAGGAGGCGACGGAGATCGACGAGCGCCAGCCGGAGTAGTACTCTTTGTTTAATTTAGAGCACCGGTCTTTAATTTGTTAGAGTAATGTTTAGGTCAGCTAGCTCTGTTTAATTGCTGAACTTGCTCGATTAAGAAGTGTGGGTGTGTTGTAGGCTCCTTTGTGTACCCAAATTATGCAATGATATGGATGACCACTGTAACCAGGGATATTCTGACCAAAATTTGCACGTTCAAACTCATCACACATGGGGTAAGCTATATGAATCATTTGTGATGTTGACATATCATACACAGTGCTGAATAAGGGACCATGTCTGATGACACTTTGCGTCCCAGTTTTTTTGCTGCACCGATCCAAAATTTCCGGCTTCCGCGGAAATATCTACCTCCCTGCCCCCTCCCCCTTACCAAAAGCCACATTTCCCTTGTTTTCACCTTCCTTTCTAAGTTCAAACCTTCACTCCTTGCTTGCAGCGCCGCCTCCCGCCGGCGGCAATCCTTCAAGCTGCTCGGCCTCGTCGATCCAGGTAGGTAATCCACACCGGACTCCCATCCCCCTCCTCCTTCTACATCCCACATGCCCCGACCGCCGACGTGACACCTTCTACCCAAATCACTGACCCCTACTCCAAATAAGAGCCACCCTAAGACATGGTGCATGCAGTTTAGCCAGGATCTCAAGGAGAATTTGGCAGCGGAGAAGCAAATCGCGGCCGCACGCGCGGATGAGGTCGTGATGGCTGCCATTCGTGCCGACCCCCAGATCATGGAGGAGCACCTCGCCGTCAAGGCCACCGTCGACGCCTCACGCGCCTCCGCCGCGATGCGGTTGGCTGCTTTAAATGACAGTTCATGGTGTTTTCTCGAGGCCACCGTCGGTGCCTTCGACGAAGACCACGATGTGTCTCAGCATGCCGGTTCTTACCTCAACTCGAGAGCCAGCGGGTTGGTTCCCGAAGTGGCTCAGGCAACTCACCACCATGAGGAGAGCACCCACGATGTGGAGGCCTCGCCCTCTTCCATGTCCAAGGAGCCAATCATCATTGATATCTCCAATGACGAGGAGTAGCTTGTCTTATTAGTTCACTATAGGGACATATGTTCAGTTAGCTAGCTACGCCGGCTAAGCATGCTCGGTTTACCCGGTGCATCTGCTTCTCCAGCCTTTCCTTAACAAATTCTAGTGAATTGTCCTATGTAATTTTACCATGCAATCTATTCCTTTAGTGTATATGTTCTATATGCCATCCAATGTGCTGCTCACTTATTAACTGTTTGGTTAGTTTGTTGTCGTGTTCAGTTAACTGTTTGGTTCAATTCTGCAATGTGATGTTCAATCTTCTGGGTGCAATTTTATATTTTCTTCCATGTGAGAAATAAATCAAATTTGGCTGGACAAAATACATGAGAAAGAAATACAATTGCTATATTTCCAAGTTGTCAAGCATGCTTGGTTTGGTTAACTATTAGATCTTCTATTAGGAGAATGTTATATTGTGCAATGTGGTGCTCAGTTAATGTTTGGTTCATTTGTTGTGGTGTTTAGTTAAATGATTGGTTCAATTCTACAATGCGATATCCAATTGTTGTGGGTAGAATTTTGTATTGTTATGCACATGAGGAATAAATCGAATTTGGCTGCACTTGATACATGATAAGCTATACAATTACTATATTTCCTAATTCTTAATCATGCTTGGTTTGAGTAAATGGCTTTTCCATGTGGCTCGAATTAATCTGATGAATTTGCAATGTGTTTATTTTTCATCAACATATTTTACTAACAGCATGCCAACCCTCACTTAACCCGACCACTAACTACCTTATATGTGTTGCAGGGAAACAATGGGAAGCACCTAGGTTTACAATCGAGGTTTGCACATGCATAGTCCTTTGTCTAATAGAACATTATTGTCCAATTGCAGGAACCATTCTAATATTTTTGTTTTTAACAATTTGGTCTTGCACATGTAGGTCCTGCTGTCAGAGGTTTTGACCCACTCTTTGACCCTTTTTGCATATGGGGAAATGAGTTGTCCATGAATATCAGTCAAGTCAAGAAACTCAGAAAGATTTTTAGGATAAAGAAATTAGCGACAAAAAACAACAAGATCTTTGTCTACACAATGCAGAAGACATCAGTTCACTACATGATGGTACTAACTATTATACCTTGCCTTTTTTATTCTTTTGTGCCATTTCAAATCTAGAGAGGATATTTATGCATATCCTTGTTTTCAGGACTTTCCAAAGCAGTTCACTGATGATTACCTCTCAAACCACCTGTATGGTCAGGAGGCGAGGATGGTATTCATACAACACCCACGGTTCAATATTGAAGTCTTCCTGAAGAGGACGAAGGATGGATGGTCATAAAGTTGCAAGGACCTTCAACATCAATGAAGGCTCAATATCCGCCTTCCGTTTCAGCAGTTTTCCAGATGAGATTCATCTATCTATGTACCATCTATGATGCTAATTTCAAAAGGTTGTAGTTGTTGCATCTGAAACTTGGTGCTGGTGCAGTTATGTAATGGGGTAGCTCAGTGCTGAAGGTATATGATGTTGTACTCTGATGTATTTCAATTATGAAATCATGCTTCCTCAATACGAAAATGAAATATGCTGTGTTCTTAATATGAAATCTCAATTTGATTAATAAATGGATTATTAAAAATAGGCCAATTATCCTGCTAATTGGATTTTTCTATTGCAAATGGTTATTGAGAAAACAGCATGGACGATGACCTCAGACAACGCACACAGTTTCTAGGAAGAAAACGTGTTGGATAAGTGAACAATCACATAGGACTTCCTCTTGAAAACTGTTTGCATTAGGACACCTTGCGCAAACGATATCCACATAAAAAGTGTGTGTGATGGACAAACTATGCCATAGTTTCTTCTACGCACCGTGTGTGAAGCATTCAATAATGCACACGATAAAATTGTTAATATCGTCTGCAATGACAACGCTATCACAAATAATTTAACGGGGAAAATTGTGTGTGATGTATGTGCGAGCGGAAACATTTTACTTGGAGTGACTGTGTGGGATATATATATACGAACAAAAACATACTTCTTGGATTGACTGTGTGGGATGTACATACGAACGGAAACGTATTACTTGGATTGACTATGTGGAATGTACGTATGAACGGAAATGTTTGTCTCGGACTGACTATGTGTGATGTACGTACGACCAGAATAGATTGGGCCTATATAATTGTATTTGATCGCTCGCCTGTCGCACACGAGCTCATTTTGCATAGCATGTGTGACCGGAGGGCCTGTCCCCGATGGTTTCTGGATCGTGTGGGAAGGACCCCTTATCGCCCACACTCACTAGGCGGCGGTTCAAAATGGCATCATGGAAAGGGTTTAAAAACTGTTTGTATAGCAGCTTGCTGTACCAGTGGGAGCTCGGTGATAGGAGGGAGCCCGAATGCCCGGAAGGAGCTCGGTGATCATATTGGAGTGCAACCCATGTAAGGTGATGGTTTTAGGTCGGTTAGATTCATGTGCAAACTGTAGCCCCGGCCATCTACATAAGGCGAGGCTAGGGATTAGCCAAACCGATCTACTTTGGTAGAAACAAACTCTTGGTGGTCATACATCACCCCCATTGTAACCCTCACAAGAGTACTCCACCATGAATACAAACCAAAAGCATAATGTAGGGTGTTACCCCTTCAAGGGGGCGAACCTGACTAATTTCCATGTGTCACCTCCATTTTGGTACTTTCGACCATGTTTGCCAGCCTACCAACAGTACCGACGGTACCATCAGTTGGCACGCTAGGCAGGGGCTACACTAGTTGGAGAACAAACCCATATTGGATCTATGTTCATGCCCAACAACTACATGCGGAGCCAAACCATCACTTTCGGCTCCTTCGAGCTCGCCATCAATATTCGCGGGCTACTCTACGATGTCATGCCGCCTCCCAATGGCGTCATGCACTTTGAAAGCCTCGAATTCCACTTTGATCGACACAACGATGATGACCCACAAGTATAGGGAATCACAACAACTTTCGAGGGTAGTATTTCACCCAAATTTATTGATTCGACACAAGAGGAGCCAAAGAATATTTATCAGGCTTAATTAGCAGTTCAGTAGTCAATGCAATCACACCCGAGAATCACTTCCTTACAACAATTTATTAGTAGCATAGTAATATGATATCCATGATAGTAATAGTAACAAAATAACGGTAGTAGTAACCGTATTAGCACATAGTAGCAACAGAGGAGTGGTAGTAGCTTGCACTACAAAAAAATACACTTCCGTGATGATACGTGTTTGTCATAGTAGGTCATGTTTTTTGTGATGCATGTACATCCATGACGATTTTATGACAGAATCAAGATAGTCATACCTGTGCTGTCATAGAAGTGTTCCATGACAGTACCAAAATTATCATCACAGAAGTGTCCACTTCCATGATGATAAATGACGCGTCATGGAAGTGCTTTCGTCAAGGGTGACCGGCACGTGGCATCCACCATAACGGGTCGCCGTTAAGCTAACGGGTTTGGTTTTGGATCCGATAACTCGTTCATAGCCCGGACCAGTGGGGATTTTCCACGTGTAAAATTCTCATTGGCCGGAGGAAACAAGTGTTGGCTCACCGTTGGGACAGATGTCATCCACTCATTGGACAGGAGGCGCCTATGATACTTCGACACGTGGCACGACCCAACAGAGGCACATTCCGGTGAAAAGGCCAGCCCGTTTGACTTGGTCAAAGAGGTAGCGGGCCGGCCCATGGAAAGCCTGTTAACGGTCTGTTAGCATATAGCCCATTTATAGCCCGCTAGGTCATGGCCCGTTACGACTTACCCAAATTAGGCCCAGTGGCGTCATCTAAGCCATCCAGTATGATTCTAGCCCGTTGTAACTTCCGGCCCATGTATGGCCCATGACGTCTTTCTTCCCATATGAGGCCCTTTGTAAATCTTGGCCCATTAACTGCTCGTGGTGAAACTGGCCCGTAATGAACAATGTATCGCTTTATACCCATTAATGGCCCATTAGTCCGTCGGCCGTTTCCAGCCCGTGTTAACTTTCGGCCTTCTAAGGGCCCGTTTATTCTTGGGCTCATTCCCAGAATTTGATTACTTATGGTCTGTTACTGGCCTATTTAGCTTGTGGGCCAAATTCAGCCCATGGTTACAGTCGTCCTGCTTGTGGACCATTAACACGTTGGGCTGTTTTCGTAGCATCATCAATTACAGCCTATTAACGGCCCATTATGGTTGGGCCATAAAATAGACAATTTCCACTCTAGCCCGTTTATGGCCCATTTTGCGGTCCGTCATTGGTCCACGAATAGTACGGCCCATGTTTGGCGAAACGATTATACGACCCATAGAAGGCCCATAGATGAGACGACCCGTAGAAGGCCCATGGATCCTACGACCCGTAGAAGGCCCATGGATCCTAAGGCCCGTGGAAGGCCCATGGATCGTACAACCCATGGAGGGCCATGGTCACTACAGCAGGTAGCAGGAACATGGTCACAACAGTCCATATGTTGCCATGGTTATTGTGGCCACTAGAAAAACGCGGAAAAAGAACTACAGTGACTACAAGCAAACAACTAAACAAGACAATAAGGAAATAAATAAGCAAAGAACTAACACTAGGCTATTACAGCTATTACACATATTACATCCACTGGGCATCAAAGTTCGCCACCAGTGCAAATATAGGGAACAAAGCAGCATATGACATACACTGGCGTCAAAATTGGCCACCAGTGCAAATAAATGCGGTAGCAAAACAAGTCCATAACTGAAACAACTTCAGAAGAGCTCTAGAAATGTTATCCTGGGTATCCACCATGCTGGCAATAAGCTTAGCAATCTTATTAGCTTTGTCCTGTTTGGCGCTAAAATCCTCCAACGCTTGTTGTTGCACCAGAAAGTATGCATCTGAATGCTCCAGGGACTTCTGCAGTCCTTCCGCTTCTTGTCGTAGCACAGCTGATCGATGTCTTTCAGCTTGTAGTTGAGACTTAAGAAACCGAACTGATTCAGATAGTGAGTTTGAATAGCTTGTGCAAGCAGTAGTGGCCAGTAACTCGAACACTAAACCAAGACATGACTTTGGGGTTGTCTCACTATCTTCAAGATAGTTTTCCTTAGCTGTTTTATCAGCTTTGTTGGAGACCAACAAGGATGTCTCACTATCCCAAACCTTATCTACATTACTTCCTTTACCATTGCTTAATAAGGCACTCTTCCCCAATATTCTATCAGCATTCTAAAAGAAGAAACAAGCAGACACATAACAGGTTTAGCATGTACTAGTATATGAAACTCATTTCGGTGAACCAGTTCATTAGTAAGGTGGACATGATTAAACTACCAAGTCTTCTATTGCCAAGTAGTACATAATAAAAGCATCAAACAAACATATATCTATGTCCTATGGTCACTGCATTGTCTTGCCAAATCAAAATAGAGACACGGCTCAAATCATATCAGTTCAAGACAAAGCAGCACTGAAAGAATACAAAGTGTGGGAAACTACACGGCACAACAAGATTTCAGATGGGTACCACGAGTCTGCATGTACAACAACACTATTGGCTCTGTTGTGATGCTACTAATGTGCATGATATGAGAAGTCAACTGTATACACAATTGAAATTGAAATCAACAGAGCTATTGATAAGAGCACTACTCGGAAAGGGGCTATAGCCAATATGGACATTAATGAGGACATGGTGTGCCATTAGTGTCCTCATTACTAATGGCACACCACACACACGGTGCGCCATTACTAGCATTTTTTTATTTTTCCAAAACTATTAATGGCGCACCAGCGCACAGTGTGCCATTAATAGTTTTAACCAGTAAGGGCGCACCACACACACGGTGCGCCATTACTAACAATTTTTTTTCCAAAACTAGTAATGGCGCACCAGGATACAGTGCGCCATTACTAGTTCAAACTAGTAATGGCACACCACAACCAAGGTGCGCCACTACTAAGAATTTTTTTTTGTTTTGCAAAACTAGTAATGATATTTTCAAATTATTAGATGCAACTAAAAATCCAAAAAAATATTTTCAAATAACAAATTTGACGATATTTTTTCATATTCATAAATATTTTCAAATAACAAATTTGATGATATTTTTCCATATTCATAAATATTTTCAAATAACAAATTTGTGAATATTCATAAATATTCATAAAAATCAGAAAAAGTTAGTAATGGTGCACCAGGGGAAGGTGCGCCATTGCTATCACTGTGTTTATGGTGCACCCCTAGATGGTGCGCCATTGCTAACCTTCCCCCCTCTGTATGTATGTGTGTGGTGTCCATCTCGCCAACTGTTCGTCCTTCTCCCATCCCCTCGCCTCTCGCCACCGCCGCCGATCCCCTTCCAAAACCGCACCGCCGCCCCCACCCACCGGCGACCTCACTCCCGGGCTCCGCCGCCTCCACCCACCCCTCCCTCGCCTTCGCCGCACCCACCCACCCCCTCCCTCGCTTTCCCAGCCCTCGAAACCCTAGAAACCCACGACACCTCTCCGCTCGAGCTCCACCGTGCAAGGCGACAAGCAACAGGCAAGGCGGCGAGCCACGGAAGCAGGGCGCGACGGCGCTCGACCCCTCCACCTCTTCTTCCTCAGGGAAGCAGAGCCGAAGCGGAAGCAGATCCGAACTCGCCGCTGTAGACGTGCTCGCCTGCCACCCCTAGTAGACGTGCTCGCCGCTATAGACGTGCTCATTGGGGCCACTCCTTCGACGTCACCAGTGAGCCACCGCGCCCTGCCCTCTCCCTCTCTGCTCCTCCCTCCTTGCCCTCTCCCTCTCTGCTCGATCCCCTCTCTTCTCCACCTTCTATTCTTGCCTGTGAGGTGTTTGATTAAATGTCAATTCAAACTATTGTTGCAGCCGCGTCCACCGGAGCACCACGACCGCGTCTGCGACCTCGTCTCTGCTCTGCCGCCATCTACGACCTCGTCTGCGACCGCATTCATTGAGGTGAATTCTTCCATGGATCATTTTTGTTTCTTCATTGAACTGGTTATAGTAGTCATCAGGGTGTTGCTCTTCTGCAATTCATTCATCTCTATGATATGGTTGGTGCTTGCGATGAGTTGATCTTGCACTTCTTTTGGATGATGGATGCACTTCATATAAATGAAAAATGCAGCAGTTCTTTCCAGCAGTGAGCTGATGATCCTGTGTTTCTGTTAGGTATTTGGAAGAAATGCAAAACGTAGTGGGTTAGAGCTGGTGATGGTGGTTGTAGTTGTGCTGTTCTGAGTTTTGGCCAAGGAGCATGAAGAGGAATTTGTCTCGTGTGCCGAGCATCTAAGTTCTGAACTGCATCTGTACCCCAAGTGCTCCTTTTATGATTTTGAACTTGATTGTACAACCTGTCGTTCCTTTGTAAAATCGGTACTGTATTTTTTTCCCAATTTGTGTGTACATCTAGAGGTTGCTTGGCCGATTGCTAGCTCTGTGCACTGATGTGCCTTTCCGCAGCCTGTTTCTTGTCACAAGGAACACTATGACCCCTGTATTATCTACAGAATTGCAAAACTGGAGCATATGCTACCCTTGTATTACCTATGGACTATACTTTTGTGATCTCCTACTCCTGAATCTTACTACTACAAGCACAAGCAGTACAAATAAGTCTAGAATTTACTCTGAATTTGGATAGTAAGAAGAAGAATGAAAATGCAAGGAGTAAATAAGAATAAGAATAAGAATTTTTCTTATGATATGATGATGAGACAACTACCAAGAATGCAGGACTATTTTACTCTGCCTAAGAATATGCATGTCTTGTTTTCTGGTTATGGATATTGTATAGTACTGCATATCTTGTTTTTTTGTAATATAATGCTTACCAAAGGTTTCAATATTTTGCTATATTTTGTTATGGATATGGACTTTGGGAGTTTTTTTACCTGGCACCATTCAGTCAATTAGCCATTCATGTGAACTTTTATTTTGTCCATATGAAAGCAAAGGACCATATGGTCTATGGCCTTTTCATCCATCATTTACACTGTGAATCCAACACCAGTGGTGCTGCTTTGTTTCTGTGATCACATTGTGGTGCCTGGCACATTTGCCCCATCACTTCGTTACCCCTTTCTCCTGAAATGTTGATTAATTTCCATTTAGGTTGAGATTGGGGCACTCCTAGGTCAAGAAAATTAGCAAAGGTCATGCCCAATTTTCTTGACTTAGAAGGTGCTCGATTCTCAACCGAAACAAAAATTAATCAGCATGTATCTTGACATCAACCAATAGTAGTGATCTAGTGCTTTAGTGGTTGGATTAGTTTAGTATTTTTTCACACACTCAGACACCCTTGCTTGCCATGTGTGTGAGAGAGATAGTGAGAGAAGACAAGAAGAAGGGGGTTAAGAAGATGCTGCCTACTCATCAAAACTAACCATCTCCCCCTTTTCACCCCTTTTCCTTTGTCTTCTGTGGGTTGCAAGGAAGCTACTGGTTCCATCCCAAAACACCTCGCAACAACACACTAACAGGTTCCATCTCAAAACACCTAGGGAATATCACAAACTTCTATTTGGATGGCCCTGCTAACCCTTGACCATAAATACTTGAGATGGATGTAGCAGGCTTAAAGAAAGAAATGTTTTTAGGCCAACTCCACTGGGCCTGGCTGAAAATGCACAAGTCATCGGATGCAAGAGATGATGTAGTTTTGAATTATGAACGTAGGAAATGTCGTCATCGGACGACGAAAGTCTCCCGGGGGAGTGCGGCTGGTGCCACGACGATCGAGGTCTGTGCGACAGGCCTCACCTGGACGATGATCGGCGCTTCAGCATTAAGCTCAAGGAGACCTTCGAAGTCGAAACGGTACACAACGACAACAAGTGTTTTTTTCATAATTAAGCATGACTTCAACTATTTCAACGTGTAATTTTCATCTTTTACAATTCGAGTATAGCTTATCCCATGCCATGCAAGACGCTATGTCTTGGAGAGGATGGATTTTGAAGACCATGAAAATTATTATGAAACAAAGAAAATTCACCTAAGGACTCATCATGATGTGGATTTTGAAGTAAATTTGTATAATTCTGGGAGCGTAACCCATTTTGGTTGCAAAAATTGGGAAGCATTTTGCAAGATGTATGGTTTTGATGAGGGTATGCTAGTCACCATGGATCTTGGTGATCCTGACATCGACCAAGACAATATGGACATTTGGGTCCTTGTTGATACGCCTCCAGTTCTACCGCTATATGAGTTTCTCAAACATAGTAAATTATTAACTAATTTATATTGTTCATTTAAAAATAGTTGACATCTAATTTCCATTGACAGCTTATTTTCATTCTTTAAAGAATGTGTGGGAGATGGTAGACAAAACCCACTACACCGATGGCTCCGAATTAACTTACAAGGAGAAATATCATCTGGTCGGATTTTGTACTGACATTGAGAATTAAAATATCTACAATCAAACTCCTCAACATTATGGTCAATACGTGCCACTAGTGCATGTGTTGAACTACGATAACTACCATGGAGATACCCTGGTAAGATTTTTTACTATTACGACATCTGTGCATCTTTTGCATACTTCTAAAACTAGTACATCATTGCTAACTATGAAGTTATTACTATGTTTTTCAACAGATAATCCCAGAGAATTGTGTGCCTCATTTGATGTATCAGAAAGGTAGCCTTAATGTTTTGAACATACAGCCATGTCATCCTACGAATCTCAACTGTCCATACCATATTTCTAAAAGAAGTGGAGACATGCAAATCAAAGGATGGAAAAAATGTATGGACAGTCGTAAGGAGGTTCTTGGAAGCAAAAGGAAGCGAAGTGCAAGAATTGGAGACAGGATGATCTCCATTCTCCATAATGGAGAGTCAGGGTCTATATTGTTTTATGCTATTTTACCTTAAAGAGGGTATTTAGGTCCTACCTAATACTGATGATCATGTGCTAATAACAATTAAGTAGGGTTAGTTCGATGACCATGAGGATGATCGTATGACTTGTTATTAATAACGAGTAGAAGTTGTATGATGATGATTAGTAGGACTTGTTATTATGATGATGCATGATGCGAGCATGAAGAGTTATTATATATCTGTGGGTGAAATGAACATGGATTGGATTGAAGTGAAGGAAACATGCATGTGGTGCATGTCGAAAGTAGTACAATCCAAACTTGATCAAGTTAGGATTAGTATTACTTTCGACATGCACCACATGTTGCCTCAGTCCAATCTAAGTCATGTTTAGGCATATCAGTAGCAGTAGCACGGAGATAAGAGAGGACACATCTCTCAATTATCTCCGAATGCAGTATTACTTTCGACAAACTCGCTACTCGCGGTCTCGAGACATGTAATGTTCTAACTTTGTTCGGTCTTTTGAATTCGGAGACTAATATGATGAATTGTATTCGGAGACTAATCTTCTATTGTATTTGATGAATCTGTTGTTTATATGTTGTGTTGTCTATATTCTATGCAGTAATATATTTTGTAACCTGTGCAAATATCAGAAAAGAAAAAAATCCTAATATTCATACTAGTGGCGCACCATACAACACATTAGTGGCGCACTGCTGTAAAAATACTAGTGGCCATTAGTAACCCAGAGCACAAGGTAAATATGGCCCCCTGGAAGGCATACTAATGGTGCACCGCATGACTTACTAATGGCGCACTGCCTGGTGCGCCACTATAGTCTGGTATACTAATGGCGCAGCAGGGGTGCGCCATTAGTATATGTTACTAGTGGCGTGATGATAGTGGCGCACCTGTAGTGCGCCATTAATGGCCAAAACAAGTGCGCCACTAATAAGCCTTTTCCTAGTAGTGGAGCAAACCTGTTAAAGAAACATCCGTGAACATACCTGCTATGCCATTGGAGTTTCGATTGGATCCTTCAGTTTAAAAATAAGTTTGTATGAGTAAATACAATGATACAAGAGCAAAGCAGTATGCACGATAGCAATGGAATCTTAAATGAGAACAGTTGTTCTTCAGGTTTAAGCATTTGTTCTACATGAACAGAGTACAGTAAGACGCAAGAATATAGTACTTAAAAAAATACAAAATTTGCTCATAGACCTTACCACATTCTTGGTTCGGGACCAGTATAGAATAAGGTGTTCCCAGTAAATGTCTCTTAGGAGAACGTAAGGGAATTTGATGAGTTTCTTTGACAGTGAAGTACGTTTTATTCAGGTAATTCCGATACTGCTACCAAGCATTCTTGAAGATAGCAGAGGTATTAGAACAGGTTACCTCATCCCGACTTTCCAAATCATCCTTCTCTATAGAGAAAAATGGGAAAATTTGATGTATTGTAACCATAATGGAGGTAGAATGTATGGGACAAAGCAAAGTAATTGCCATGAATAACATTACTTACACATAACTCCTAGACAAATGCCTGCAACTGGCATTTTCCTTAATCTTCAGTATAAAATTTCCATGATGGGAAGATGCACACATAGGATTTAACAACATCAAATGCGATAGATGCTAAACTACGACTGGCTGGTTGTGCTTCCTCCACAGGAATAGGTGTACTAACTGGTGGAGTTGGGGTTCGCTGTGGTAGTACTGGCGCTTTGGGCACTGAAGGTGTCTTACTAACTGGTCTTGTTTGGGAGCTCTGTGGTGGAGATGGTGTTGTGTCAACAGGAACTGGGTTACTATCTGCTAGGGTTGGGGTTAGATTGGGTGAAGCTGGTTCTCTGTCCATCGCAGTAGGGGTACAATCTACGAGAGTCTGGGTTATGTGTGGTAGGGATGGTTCTCATGCATGTACAACCCGGGTGCTATCTCCACCAAGAGGTAGCATTGTTTTATTTGAAGACCGTGTTTTTACTCCGCTAGATACTGGCATCACCCGCTCCCATTCAAATGGCTGATAAACAAGAAACATAGTTGAATGTACAGACATTGTATGAGAGAAAAATGCAATAGATAGTGTGGAAAAAAGAGGGCATGAAATAGCTGACATGTATACTGTTTATCTAAAATGGATAGCATGACATAATTTCACATATATGATGTCTATCTAAACTGGATAGCATAGCATAACATAATTCAAAGATATGATGAATAACTAAATAGGATCGCATGACATAATTCACATACATGTTATCTAAGTAATTAGGATCGCATGATTTAATTCACATATGTGATTTATATGCTAAGCAGAGGGCATTCACATATATGATGTCTGAACTAAGAACATGGTGTTGAATATTGTGTATATGATGTCTAAACTATGCAATGCAAGACAACATATGCATGATATGAGCAGTATAACCATGCCAAGTTAGAGCATACACCTCGGTGGGGGAATAGGACTAGTCATCTGTCTCTAAATCCATCTCTGAGGAGCTATCGGGACCCAACAAGAGATCTGCTTCGACAGGTAGCACTATCTGCTCTGAAGGCCTTGTTTTCACTCCAGATTTTTCCATGTCCCACCCAAATGGCTGATTCACAGGAAGAGTAGTTTAATGTACAAACATTGTCGACAAATGGAAATGTAATTAAGAAAAGGATGGGCAAGATATCATTCAAATATATGATGCCTGGTTAAACAGGATGACATTGCACATTTCACATATATTACGGCTGGCTAAAAGACATGAGACTGCATAATTCCCATATATGATATAGAAACTAAACAGGTGGCATTACAGAACATGTCTAAACTAAGCAGATGACATATATGATGACGAAAGTAGGCACTGCAAGGCAATATATGCATGATATGACAAACATCATCATGCCAAGGTAGAGCAAACACCTTGGGGGGGCAAATAGGAGTGGTCAGCTGCGTCTGAATCCGCCTCAGAATAGTAATCTTCCTATGGATTACAATCTGGAGAGGGGGGAGGGTTTGCCATTGAACCCACGATGGAGCGATGTCTGCATGACAGTGTATTGCCGCACAAAACTCTTTTATTTTTCTCTACATGTTCAACATGACTGTGTACAATATCTGACATGCATACGAAAATAATATGGTGAGATTATGTAAGGAGAGCATGAAGAAATCTAGAGTGATGGTAACAACCAGGGGATGGATCCAAAAATAATGATAGCAGGCTGATGATTGCTTTCATTTAATAAAAAGACAGATGATGATTGCTTTACTATTTGTTTCTCACCCAAGATGCACAACATAGGCATACCCTAGGTGAACCAGATATTAGACAGAGATACTATTCATTGCTGCCTCGATATGTGCCCCACAACTAATTTAGAACTCAAGTTTAAACATTAATTTGGACCTGACTTGGAGTCTAAGAGGTGAACAGGACGATAAAGTAGTAGGTAATTTTAAGCAATGCATAACATAAGCAGAAACAAAAGGGTGTGACCTCTCTTGTGGACCTGTGTACTCCTCAGGTTCATCTGTTGAGTCGATGATGCTGATGCCGTTGCGGTGGGTGCCGGCGGCAGGGAAGGAGATCTGAGGTAGCGAAAGATGGTCAAGAGTCGTGATGTCTGGTTTGGTGGATGCTTCTGTCGATGGAGCAGCTCAAGTGAGGTGGACGACGTTGCGGCCGGAGCAGGACAAACCATACAAAGTTTTCTTTGACACCTACCTGTAACTGAAGTAATTCTGTAAGGGCTCATTTGGCTTGCATGATTCTAAAAACGCAGGGATAGGAAAAATACTAGAATAGGATAGGAATGCACATGGTAAACAAAGCATTTGTAAACACATGATTTCTGTCAACTTGGGTGTTTGGTTCATAGGAATTGGAAGAGCCGAAGAATGCAAAGAAACATGGCCAAAATAAAGTGAAACCATATGAAAGCGTGTACATTTAGAATGTTATTCTGCCAATAATGCACTCGGTCTTGTTTTCATGCATAGGATTTTGAGAAGTAGGTCTAGGTGGATGTTTTGCTCCATTCCTTTCAACAAAATGCATGAATAATTGAATAGTAGAGTGCCATAGGAAAATTTCCTATTGCTATGTTTTTTCATTGAACCAAAATAGCCCTAATGGATCGACATGAATGTAGAGTAATAAGTGATGCGACAAGTGTACAACCTCTTTGCCGTAGCCGTGTCGACCTCAACATCATTGGGTTGGTTGCTGAAGAAGTTGAGGCAGAGGTGGCTGTCAGAGGTGTGGAGGAAGATCTGAGGAATCTATAGACGGCGTCTAGGGCACTGCTCTGTTGTGATGGATAGTTCCATCATTGGAGCAGCTCCGGCGAGCCGTAAGACGTCGAGGCTGAAGCAACACAAGACAGACATCGTTAATCTCAAGTGGGATTCTAATAGCATCTCCAATAGATGATGTAAAATACATTACCAAAAAGTTGATAGATGTAAAATTTACATCACCAAAAACCACCGAACTACAACAGATGAGGTAAAAACTTTTGACTCTGAACTTAACTATCAAAACTGAAATTTACTGTGGAATCTGAATGTTACTGTCGAAACTGAACGCAATGGTAGCAGAGAGGCACTTCACATGTAGTTTAGGGAGGGCTTGCCGTTCATCTTCGACCTGCACCCCCCTGAGCCGCCAGCCACCATCGGCCGAACCGCCGGCCCCCGCCGCCCGCGGTCGGCGACGCTCCCGCGCCGCCTAGCCGCCCCGAAACCACTCTGCACTGTCGGTCCGCCGCCGCCCCGACCAACCCTCTAGTCCCCCCCCCCCACCCCCTCGCCCCCCCCCCCCCCCGCGCCGAGCCTTTTCTCCAGCGATTCCCACGCCACCGCCCCACCACCGCGCCCCCACCGCCCCACCCTGAACCCTAAGATAGATAGTGGTGTACCTCTCTAGCAAGCCCCCTCCCCGCTGTGGGTGGTTCTTCCTTAACTCTGCCGAGCCCCCCTCCCCGCTGTGGGTGGTTCTTCCTTAACTCCGGCGAGCCCCCACCCCCTAAAAATCGACTGACCCAAAAGTCGATTCTGTCGACTGAAGTGTAGCTAAATCAGAGCAGAGAAGCAGCACAAGCGAGGGGGAGCAGCAACAGTGCGAGCAAGCGAGCAAGAGCCGGAGCAGCAGCAGCTGTGCGAGCGAACGAGCGAGAGCCGGAGCAGCAGCTGTAGATCCAGCTGGTATGGACGCCGCCGCCGAAGGGGACTCACATTGGGGGAGAGCCGCCGTGGAGATGTCGCCCGCGGCGCCGGCTTCGAGGTAGCCGCGCCATGGGGGATGCAGGATGGAGCACCGTCGGCACCGGGAGGTCGAGTTAAGGAGAAGGTGCGATGCGATGAGTGTACAACCTCTTTGGTGGCGCCGAGTAGGCCTCGGATTCGTCAGAGGAGTCGGTGAGGATGCTGCGGTTCCGGTGGAGCAGGTTAAGGCGGCGCTATGGGGATGGAGTAGCCACGATAGACGAGGCGATCGTTGGAGTAGCTCCTTGGAGGTGGAGGATGGGGCGGCTAAACCGACGGGACGACGAGATGGAAGACGGATCCTCATCCGAGGAGGTGGATGAGGGACGTCGAGCTGTTGCGGTGGACGACGTCATCGGGGAAGAGGCTCCGGCTGGGCAGCGGAGAGGTGGCGGACGGAGGAGGGTGGGGTTTCACGGCTGGAGCGGAGAGGTTATGGTGGCCTGGGATTCCGAATGGCGAAAAGGAGGCGATGGGAGGGGGGCCATGACTTACGGACGCGCTTGTCCAAAATGTAGGGTGTGTTACAAAAGTACCCCCACCGATTTGAACTAGCGGCCCTTTTCAGCTCAGGGTTAGAAGGGGGATTTCATGTGTCGGGATTTGGCAGCTGGAGGGAGTTTTTGCGCGCATTGTGATTTCGGGATAGTAAGGCACAGGTTGTGAAGGCACACGTTTTGGGAGCACAATATCTGAATTTTCGGGATATAACAAGGCGTGGGTTGAATCTTAGGGACAAGCCTAACGTATAATATTGTACTTGTACGTACCAAATCAATTCGCACTTCCCTCAACGAGAAAAATGAAAAAAATAAAACTATTCACACCACACAAAGGGAAAGTACGTATTGTCCCGTTTTACTATACAAATGCTACTCAAAGCTATGAATCCATGTTATGTGCAATTAAAAAAATTCGCTGGCTGTATAATGCATGTAACCTACTCATACCAACATTTTAGTGCATTCCAAATGTCTATACTACTGCTGCAATTCAAACTAAATTTGAATTCGTTTCTTTATTTGAATAAGAATCTACAATCATGATTGTTGCCAACTTCAACCATCATTCGTGTATTACCTTAACAAGACACCACATGATTACTATAGAGATAGATATGAATTATGTGTACTATATGAACTCGAATTCAATTTTTTGAATACACTTGATGTTGCTTCCAAATAATAGTACATTTGATGTACTAACTAGATATTCATAATATAAACCATGTTCCATATGTACACCGTGTTTATCACACAAAGTATAGTGCCCCGCCCCCTACATTATGACAAGTATTTAGCCATGATCTACAAAAGCCACACATCAGCCCAAATTATACTCAATGTTCTACATTATGATATCTTCTTCAAGTATCTGTATCCAATTTTTTATAATGAATTACGATCTCTGTTCGTCTTTTACACCTTCACGATCCTCTTCTCTTTGTAGCTAGCTAGCACTAACTTTCTATCGTGCGTACACACGCCCGCCCCCCTCTCACCCTCCCTCAGCGTCCCCTCCATCGTGCACGTCCGTTATTTCTCTTTAGGTCGTTCACCCACAGTGTCTGTAGGCCCCCTGGCTCCTTCTTTCTGGCACACACCGGTCCATATACCTCTCTAGCCAAGTGTGCCTACCACAAACACATACTTCCCCTCTTCTCTTCTCACTGTCCATGCCCCCCTATATCCAATATGGTTCCACGCAGGTGCACACTCCCGCCCCTCTTTTCATCGATCTCATACTCACACACTCCTCCCCCCTCGACATAGTAGGCCTCTTGCACCACCTCCTAGCCGCACCCCTCTCCCCCTGTCTGTCTCTCCAGACCTTATTTGCTTCTAACACATGCATGCATGTATACGTACCGATCTCCCTACATATATCTTGGTCGACTATAATTCTTTTTCCCCACGCACCGATAGACTTACCTCACTAGTTATGTCTCTCCCTTTCTCGGACACACGATGGTTGACCTTCCTATGTAGTTACGTATGCTTACCATAACCATATCATCTCCCCTCATCATCCTTGCATACCTCCCGACCCGTCTCTCACGCGCACGTGCATAGACAGACATACATCCCCGGCCCTCTCTTATTGATATTGCACTTGTACCCTCCGTTTGTCTAGCAGGCCTCTCCCACCATTTGTGAGATGCCACTCCACCACCAACCCTCCGACACTCTACCTTTGTCTTTCTCCCAATCTTATTCCTCTGCTACACATATGCATGGATGCAGACCGATCTCCCTCAATACATAGCTAGGTCTCTCTCCTTCTCCACACTATACTAGTCGATCTACCTCTCTATAGTTAGGTCTCTGCCCCTCCCCCCCACACACACCGATAGTCGAATGTTGTAGGTAGGTATCTATGCCATAGAGAAAAACTGCACCTCTATTGTCTCAAATTCCAGTAGGCCGGCTGCCCTGTATCTTTGACGTGGGCAAACACAAATTCGATGGCACTCTTTACCGATCGCACAGCCACACACTTCATCCCTGTTTTTGATTTTATCGATATCTCACACCGATGATCCCTTCAATCTCTTCTCGTAGATCGCTCCCTCTATATATGATATATCCATGAGTCTGTTTCACACACATTCCATATGTTACGTTTTTTGTTTGAGATATCAACGACACATTGCCTTTGTTTCACACAAATCATCTCTCTCACACCCACCCACGTATGTACCTGCACCTAAAGAAGAGGTGCACGTAGGACGCACGTACTAACGTCTTGTTCCCGGCCACACCCGCGCGGGTACACGATGGAGTTCATTTTTGTACGAAAAGGCAGCCCACGTGATAATTTGACGCGTGTAGCGGTTGTTTACTTGAAGGAGGGTCGTGTACCACACGTACACGGAACAAAGTTCGACTTTGACGTGTTAGTATTAAATAAAGTTATATATTCCTTAATGGCACGTACAGAATATAAAACGATTATCGCGGAGAAAATGGAAAAATCCGCTCCACTATATACAACGGAGCCTGCCTGCCGGGGTTTGTCTCTCGTCACACCATCTCACACAAGGCGGCGGTGGCCTCTCTCTCTCACCGTTGGTCAGTGATCCAGCCGCACCCCGTCCGCCGGCAGAAAGGGAGAATGTGCATCGTTTCTCCATTCATCGGCATTGAGGAAGCACGTCCCAATCTGTCGTACCCGTCATTCTCTCTGACCAAGCTCCGGCGCGGTAGGGCCTTCGCCACTTGCTCACTGCCGCAGTATGGGCAGATCCCGGCCGCCGACACCCTCCTAGTTTCATCCCGACGACCCTCAGGTACAGCTTCCTCCGGCCTTCCTCCACTGCCCATCTTCCCATGTTGCAGCATGTGGAAAATCTTGCATGTGGATCTTCTTTAGTTGTTTGCTTAAAATGTATCTTGGCTGGCGTACTTTCCATCTTGC